>NC_048272.1:14032366-14347866 GCF_009762535.1 Notolabrus celidotus | reverse complement strand
CCTCAGGTCTGTGGATGCATCTCTGCTGGTTGTGCCAAGATCCCGCCTTAAAACAAAAGGTGACCGGGCCTTTTCAATCAGAGCTCCAAGTTTGTGGAACTCCCTGCCACTGACAATTAGACAGTCCACAACCTTGACTTCTTTTAAATCCTCACTAAAAAATTTTTTTTATAAGGAGGCATTTCTGCACCCCGAATTCTACAACTTGCTCTGCATTCTGATGTCTTGTTTTGCTTCTGTCTTTTTTCTCCCCTGCTTGCACCGTTTTTTTATAATTCTCTGCTTTTTTGTTGTGAAGCACTTTGTAACCTTGTTAAGAAAAGTGCGATATAAATAAAGTTTATCAACTAAACCACGCCCACAGCTACTGTCTCTTGGCTGATTGGTCCATCCATTCTCTGAGTGGGAGCAAGCATATCAGATTTAAGCTTCACAAGATAGATTTTCCTGATGACAGACATAGAATCTGGCCAATCCATCTGCTTTGCAATGTTAGAAAAATGTCATACCTGCAACAATATTTTGGCAAGTTTGGATGTTATGCACTACTCTTTATGATGAACCTCCTGTCTCTGTGGTAAACAATGACACAACTGAAGTTACAAACTAGCTAATTTAAACGGATGGTTTAGGGATGACTTTGCATCCTTGTTTAAGACACAACATGCATTTAACTGGTGCAATAAGCTACAGGTTGTGGGACTCAAATCGTGTTTATAACAACTAACTAAGCAGAGCCTTTGTGCCAAGGTAAAACAGTATATAACAGAGATGCAATTTAGATCTAAAACCTTGAATTGAAAGAGGCACTGTGTTTAGATTTTAGGCTCTGAAACAAATTAGTTCTGATTTTCTCCAGTCAAACTCAAATGAACATTCCTGAATTTTCTAGCTGTACGGTGCAGAATGCAAAGAGGAATGCTGTATTTAGTGTCAGCATAAAACATGGCTGAACTATTTTTGAAAGTCTCTTTGCTTTGTAGCTGATGTAGGCTGATGTATGACTCTGTGGTTGTTTCAGTAACAACAATTTGTCGTCCATCCTAACAAGCTTGAATGATGGTGGAAGGAAAATGGCTCTGCAACAACTCTGCCAACAATCACTCTGTGCTGCACGGATGAAATAAGAGGAAAAGAGAAGGTTTTCCATTAGGGGCAATTTGGACTCACCTGGTTTGGCGGGAGGAACTCGTGGTTGTTTTCATTCATGTACATGTTGTCACCATCAAACTGTAGAGAAAGAGAGACAGAGAGAGGAATGAGAAAACAGAGATTTTCAGTCAGTCAGTGGAGATACAGAAACAGTGTAACACAGAAGCCTAATGACTGCGAGTCCTCGGCTTATAGACCTCTTTGCTCTGGTGGATGTCAGTAATTACAGTTCATTAGAGACACGTATAATTAGGCCCTGTCAAAGCTCGTGTAACTCGCACTCTTCGTCTCAGCTTGCCTGCAGCATGAGACTGTAAGTGTGCGTACACCTAACTGCTGTGATCCCAAGGGTGTCACACGGCGACAAAGAGTGATAATCACAACACTGAGAGCTCAACACTTGCCCCAACGGCTATCTAGTTAGCGAGTCGCCCAGCAAGTTGGCCAGTCGGATAAAATCAAAGGCAACATTCGCATTATCAAACAGCATATGACAGGTGAGTCAGCCCGCAGTCGACCCAGAAATTGATTTGCTGTGCCGCACGGTTTGCAGCTACAGGAATTTCCAGGGACCTACTTTCTGTGTTTACTTTAGACTCAAAGATAAGTGCTAAAGATGATTTCTGTAGGAGTCACATTTTTTGGGAAGCTGTAGGAGGCTCATGCATCTCAGACTGATCCACATCATGGTGAGGGTTTTCCAAATCTGTAGAATGGAGGTGGTGAGTAAAACATTAACATAGAGGTTGCCAAATTCTTTCATTTTCTAAAAATCCATCATATACAGAACGCTGCTTCTAACCAGACCTAACCTGCTTTTGCAACTCTGCCAACCAGCCAGTGATCAAGCCAGTCTGCTCTCATTCCCAGTACTTTAAATAAGACATTTTTGAAAGCACTAAGTAGTTCATACAAATGCAAAGGCTCCCTTCAGCGACTGCAGGGGACGCACCAGGCTTTTGACTAACTGTAACTTAAATCCAACTGCAGCAGCAATAATTAACAACCAGAGAACCTGCTTTCACTGACCGAGCACGGAGAGAGTTTCTGAAGGGATTTCAAAAGTGAATTCAGAATTAACAATGCATGTAATCTGATAAAGTATACACATGGTAAAGAAGAACAAAATAAACAGATCAAAGCAAAGGATTTAAGAACTGACATTGATAAAGATGGACAGCGTGGTAGCCTCCTAAAAGTAAAGTGAAAGACATAGAGCTTTCCCTGCTGTTTGGATGCAGTAAAGGCCATAAACCACACATCCATGTCCTCCATATTGACAGATGGCACATGGGTCAAACTTTAAAATAGAAATATACTTCTCTTAAATATAACCGCATGTCATTTGTATCATAAATTTGATTCTCATCATGCTGATTTATGCTCAGGCGTTCATTTTCGAGAAGTTTAGTTTTAATGGGGTAATTAACGCCAGCTCTGTTGACAAAAGTGACTCCTGGGACGCTGTGTGCACAGGATTAGCCAAGTACAGGCAATATAAGGTGAGAACACCATATAACTTACACTTGTATCATTATTTTTGTACAGTAGGAGGGGGTGGAGATGCGTTGTCCTTCTTTAGCCTTTTGTTGCACCATCACCATCACCTTTTGTTGTCAGGCTTGACTTTGAAACTAATAAAAAGAGTTTTATCTGAAGATCTCAGGCAGTACATTTGGTCACAGGTGGAGATTAGCTCAGAGATATAGCAAGGTGCCAAACCACACAGGGCCTTAAAAGTGGTAGAAAGCACTTTTGATTTGTGCTGTTGTTTAACCTGCCTCTGTGATGTTTTTGATAGCCCTAACCATGGAGCCATGGAGTTTGATGTACAGTGTCCATTTTGAGAAGAGTCCTGAGAAGCTCTTTCTGACAAGCCAAACAAAAAAACAAAGCCATCAAATGACAAATAAACCTTAACCACAAGCCTGCCATCCAGCTTCCTAGCTAGTGATCAAGCCCACATAGACTCCTTGAGGTGAAAACTGCTGTTAGCACTTTGCACCATGCCAGAAATGGGAGGCTAGGGAGACCCCGCTAATACAGACCTCAGACCTCAGAAACAGCGAGCTCAAGAAGCCTAAAGGAGAGGCTTATAGACTGGAGAAAAGGTGACAGTTTGAGGTTATGGGAACGAGAAAGAGGAGGGTGTACCCCCAAGCTAATGGTAAAGGACTGGGGCAGAGATCATGTGTAAGTGGGAGGTACAGTAGGAGAGATTCTGTAGGTTTGGAGGGATACAGAGAGAGAGGGAGAGAAATAAAAACAGAGGGTGAGGACAGAGAGCATGAATGAAAGAGTCAGGGAGGAGGAGGAGGAGCAGTGGCGATCGAGCCCGTGGTTGTTCTGGCTGTAGTGTGATTAACACTGAGGTCACAGCCAGAGGCCGCAGCTTGAAAGACACATGCGTATAAACATTCACATGCACACACTCACACTCACATTCACACACACTCCCAGAAGCCTTCTCCACTGTCCCGTCTGACACCATTGGGCACCGGCCATTTATGAGGAAACAAAATACACCTCAAGACCGCCAGACGAGGTTACGATGAATAGCCGCTGTTACTGTAAGGTCAAAAGAAGGGATGGATATGTGCCTGTTGCACTGGAGGGGAGGTTTCTCAAGTGGTGGACAGGGCCCAAAATTTAGCCACAATCTTTTAATAGCCATTTGAGCACCAGGTGAAATAAGCCAGCAACTAGATTGACTGTACTATTAGCCAGTTTTCTCTCCAAGTCATCACACACAACAGCTTATTTAGCGGCTTAAGGCAATATAATGGGACACTGAAGATAGACATCAGCTATTTCAATATACAAAACTTTAAGATACTATACCATACAATAGGATACGCTACATTACAATACATAAGGTCAGGATATATTAGCATACGGTATGATGCAATGTAATATGATGCAATGTGATGCAATGCAATACAATACTATACGATACGATACTGTGCGATGGGATGCGATGCCATAAAATTAGGATACAAGATGATACAAGACAATAGGTTAGGATACAAAACAATACAATGAGATGTGATGCAATGTGATACGATAAAATGCGATATGATGCCATGCTATGCCATACGATAAGATATCATACAATATGATACGATCAAGCGGCAACCTCCAGTCTCAAACGATGAAGCCCATGTGGGAGTGTTATAAACGGCAATTCATCGAGAAGCCGCTTGAGGCTGCCTTCAGAAACACCGGAAACCACATAGACATGAATGGGAAAAAGACGATCTTTGCAGCATTAATAAACATGTTTACAGCCTGGTTCAAAAAACGGCTTGGCCCTACAAAGCTAATCTCTCTATCGGCACACACTGTACGGGGGGTGAATTTTTTTTCTAACACGACGGTTCAGAAGATAATAAGATTACGATTTTTTGCCCAAATAAGGACATGAGTGACTTGACTCCCGGTCGGAAATGCAGGCCGCATTTCCAATTTGGCTGCTGCCGTCGATTGGCTTCAAAACAGTGTTCAGGAATAGATGGGTGACGTCACTGATACTACGTCCATATTTTATATAGTATATGGATACGATACAATATGATACAATTCGATACGATATGACACAACATGGCAGAATCTGCTATGATAAAAATACAAGCCATACAATATAATACAATATGATACACTGTATTGTTTTATTTTCTTTAATGGGTCTTTATGATGCCAAGAGACATAAGCCCTCTTCATATGGCAAGTCTGCAACAATATAGCAATGCGACTCTGCCTTTACCGCCTTTGTCCTTTCATATTGATCCAACAAGGGTGTAACATTGGTGATTTCACATTGCAGTATGCGGTTGCAGAACCACGAGAGGTAAACTCACAGCAGAAGCTTCACATACACATATACTCAGACATCCTCACACACACGCAGCACTGTTCTGTCCTGCCTGCTATGGTGGTTCACAGCGATTGCGTCTAGCCTCTGTGACATTCATATTGAAGCAAAGACGTTAGGAGTGTAACTATTGCACATTGAGTGAACAATAAAAAAAGGGTTGGAAAGTTGTTAGCGGCCATGTTTAGTTGGATCTAACACAGGACATTAACTCTTCCCATGTGAGACAAATATAAGCTTTTGTCAACATTTTTTGTAAGTCAAAGGAAAAAAAGAGGTCTACAATGTTGGTAAGCAAACTTTATTCTGAACATGTAACCAGGTTCTGCATGTCTCTTATGTTAACTTGACTCTTGAGCCCTGCACTTGCCAAACTTTACCCTAAAATGATACTGAGTGACATATTTCAAAACCCAGGGACATGGACCACAAGTCCCTGTATTTGATTAATTGGGAGTGAGATTCAGTGAGACAGTTCACATTTTCAACAAGTGAGTTCCAGCCAGATTCCTAGACAATAAAATCTTCTTTAATTTCTGTTTCTATCTCTTAAATGCTACAGTCAGAGCACAGTACAAACCAAAAATAAAAAAGCAATTCCTTGCAACATTGTTCAATTTGAAGCACCAGTGCTCTCTCCACATTATCATTCAGCATCTGATGGAACAGTTACTTTGAGTGCAGCGATTTCTGTCTGATAGCACTATTAGCTAGCTGGAGGAACAATCATTGTATTCTGCAATGAAAATATGAAATCACTGTCTTTACTGCAACAAGAAAATTATTTTACATGCTGTCCTAATCACATGGTATCAAATGTGATGGTGTCTAGGCATAGGTTGTTTTCACACCTGCAAATCCAATCTCTAATAGCAAAACAGAGTAAGTAGAAAACAATTATACAGAATGTCAAGGAGCAAACTGCAGTGTTGCTCCTGAAGCACAATGTGAAGGAGTCACTGAGGGCAGAGTTGTTAGAATAACAAACAATGTCTAAATCCAGGGGAAAGGTAAAAATAACTTTTTCCTGCCTCTTTGCGGTTAGCAAACTGCTCAGTTAAGCTAAGTGTACTGTACAGACGAATGTGGGGACTCAAGCTAACAAATCCGTGCATGACCTTTGGCATGCACTTACCCGATGCCAATTTAAGTTTGATGGCCTGACTCCAAAGAGAATCAACCTGAGAGAAAATGGGGAAATTTTGGAAACATTAGTTCACCTTCTGCACAAATTAGAAGATTCTTAGCCCTGAAAATATGAAGCTTTGGCACATGAGGTATACATTTTGGACACAATCACAGTGATGTCACCTATTTGTTAAGATATTCAATATTTTAGGTCTTTACTGTTACATTCTGGTTGTAGCCATTTTGCTTTTTGTTTTGTTTTTTTTAGCTCAAAGTGACCCTATTTTGTATATAATTAAAGAAACGAAAATTATGACGTAACGGTGAATTGGAACCAGCAACTGAGACCATTAACTAGTTAGCACAATAAATACCGATAAAATTTCAAACAATAGCAATTTAGTCTTGTTGCTTCACGCAACTGTTTTTGCACCCAGTACAGTTGCCCCCTACTGGTCATTTGAAAGAATGCAGGTAAGAGGCACTTCCCCTTTGGTGTTCACTTTTAAACCAACTTTGTCCACTTTCTCAGTACAGTCTATAAGCTGTAGCTCAGCAGGCAATTAGCTTAGCTTAGTATATAGATAAGATCAGGTGGCAATAGCTTACAAATCTGTGTGTTTTAAGGTACAAATTGAAGACTTTGACACCAAACAAGTTAAAAATGGTTAATATTTCTGTCTTCTGTGAGTACTAAAGTCAGAGGAAGACCCAGGACACCTATCTTTATGTTTGACTAATTTGAACCTGATGTCTAAGCAAGAGGTCCAGTTCATCTTTGGTCCCTTCTCTGTTTTTCTTATAACATTTTTACCAAATGGAAGATGCCAAAGGCTCTGAAATATTAGGAAGTAATGTAAGCGTAGATGTGCAGTACTCTGATGGAGAGATTTATTAGAAAAAATGTATATATTTCTTTAATGAGCACTTTAAACAACAATAAAAATGCACTAAGAACAAATGAATAATGCACAAGGCCCTACAGTAATGGTAGATATCAACAGGGAGCTACTCTGTTAATGAACTGTTTTTTTCCTGACATCACAATACATTTTATGACTTTATGATCTTTCTCTCCTGTAAGCTCTCTCATATTATCTTTTAGCAGAAGTCATAACGTGCCTCGTGAACATACGAGCAGTTGATGAGGAGAAAAAGGAAGGTTTGTAAGAGAAGGGCGAGCTGGCCGTGTCTCTCTCTCTCTCTGTGTGTTTGCTTTCCTGAGGCTTTGAGGTCATTAATCATAGCGGTCAAATCTACAGCAAAACAATTGAGCAAAGGAAAACACAGACAGAGAGAGAGGGGGATGAAGAGGGGAGGGTGGAGAGGGTGAAGGTGAGAGAGAGGTGGAAAGCTACGGTGAGACGAGGGGGAGAGAGGGGAGTCATGTCGAGAGAGGGAACGAAGGAGAGAAACGTTGAGATGGATGGAGGCTTGAGAACGAGAAAGGGACGAGCGAGGCCCGTACAACTGACGCACTTGACACCACAGTCCTGTTTGCATAGCAGAAATGCAAATACATGAGCGGGAGAGAGATAGAGCGGGGGAGAATGGGAGGGAGAAAATAAAGTGGGAGAGAGGCTATAAATAGCTTAGTGTTTGCGTAAAGCCAAACCAATGTCAGTTTGATGCAGGAAGTGCACCACAGTCATAGAGGTTATAGAACAACTGTTGACTGGATCAGAAATGTAGCTTCTCAAATCTTTCAGACAAGGACTCACATCTGAAGTGGAGTCCAAAACTTATTACTTTATCCATTCATTTCATAAATTAATCCTCATCATGTTAGGTGACACATAAGTGAGCTTAAAGTGGAGTTTAAACCCTGCAATGTGCTTCAGGTTTATGCAAAATCACGGTCCTTGTTTCATGCTGCATGTGAATCTGTGTTCATGTTCTCTGCATATCTGTGACTTTCCTTTTTATTTTCTCGTGTGTACTTTTGCAAGTACAGTATGTTACATGTTGGTGGCATGCTGCCATTGAAATGGGAAGCTGCACACCACCTTAAAAAAAACATAGCATTTATGTCCTGTTAAATCCTCTAAATCATGAGATGAGTGTAAAATTAAAGCAAATCAACAAAGTCAGAGACAAAAAGAAAGATGTCTGAACAGGAACAGATTGTTGAGTAATTCTATTTATTGACTGACATAATTGTATGAATATTGTTTGTAGCAGATGGCTTCATTTGATGACATAAGATTGTGTTTTAAATCTTCTATTGCTGAAGTAACTATACAGCTGCATAATCCATTTATTTGTCCCCTGGAGCCAATTAAAAAATCTAAACTCTGACCATAAGCCAACCTGGAGAAATGCATCATTGCTTTCTTTTCCTTAATGTATGTATCTATTTATGTATTTTCTTGCTTGCTTTTTAGTTTGTTTATTGAATATTTGTTAGGGAAATATATAATATACAAAGACAAACTGAAAACAGCAATTCAACGCAAGTATCATAATCTCTAAAGGAGATGCTAATTTATAATCCTTGATCTATTACAATCTATATATACCTATCAATGCTGTCTTTATCTATATCATATAACCTACTCACATGATAAAGGATATCATTCTTCACTTTGGATGCCCGTTTAATGCGGCCAACCATGTGTTTTATAAAGTGAAAAAAGTCAATATTGACTTCCTTGACAAACAAACTGGATATAATGTGCATCAATGAAGCTTGGCAAACACACTTGAGGCAGTTCAACATGTTTAATTGAAGCTGAAATGCCTGCCAGATTTTTGGCATTTTCTAGGTCGCATCCAAACACTTTACTTCCCCTAAAGGTGCAGTGTGCAAGAATAGGAGTATGTAGCATAGTGTATCTAGTGGTCAGATTCTAGGTTAAAACGATACCTTGCTCTCCTACAGGTAAAGCAACGGTGGCCTTTGAGGACAAAAAACTCCTGGGATGCATGTTAAGTATGATCCTCCATTTTTTTTTTCTCTCTTTTTTTGTTGTTGGTGTCAACACCCAAAAAAAAAAAAAAAAAAAAGTATGATCCTCCATTTGTCAGGTTTTTACCAACAAGGATGTCTATCAATACAAAGTATATTGCGCACGACTACCTTCTTACTTGTTTGTCCGTTCTGTGCTGTTGTAGAAACATGGTGGAGCAAGATGGTGGCCTCTACAGAAGCGGACCTACTTCTATGTAGATAAAAAAGACTCATTCTAAGTTAACAAAATAAAAAATAATTTTATATTATGGTGATTATACACAATTTAAATAATTTAAACTGTTCTGCTAAATGCTGCACACTGCACCTTTAATGTCTGTTGTTTTGGATAAAAGTGCCAGCTATAGTATAATGACACTTATTTGAGGTCAGTGACAAGCAGGGACGTGCCCAAGGGGTTAGCCTGCAATAGCTTGCCCCCCCCCCCCCCCCCCCCCCCCCCCCCCCCACCCCCCCCTTAAATTCTGACCACCCACCCCAAGTGCAACCCTGAAATCCTACAACATTTAGCCACTCAGAGGAAGGACTTGTGTCTAACCAACTTTTTGATGTTACCAAAGGCTGTTGTAGCTTTCATGATACTAAAACTCATTCAGTCACTCATTCAGACAACTCGTGTTTCCGTGGTCTGAAAAGTTTATTGCAGAAGCTGAAAACTGTTGTGTTGGATGTCTGGGTTCTGATGTCATCACTCCTCGCAGTTTTACTTTTTACATTCAGAAATTTCAATAATGATGAGATAATATGTTAAAGCCCTCAGTTGGAGCCTGCAGTTGGAGGCTGGGGTGGTGGTGGTGGTGGTGGTGGGGCTGAAAGTATGAATGCAGCACTTGTGTAGGGCAGGGGTGGCAATGGCAGAGCAGAGGCAGAGATGGGAAATCTTGCAGTTTAAATAGACCACCAAAGTGGGAGGATACCTTTGTCATTCCATTGTGAGAGTGTGTCAAGTCTGAAATCGGCTCTAGTTGCCTTCCTGAACTAGCATGTAGGCTGCGCTACTTTTGAATATTCAAGCAAAATTATTTTGTCGTTTTTCTTACATTTGCTACTTTCATACCACCCCTTGCAAGCAACTGTCCCAGCTGGGCCACCCCAGTCAAAAAAGTCTGGACACGCCCCTGGTGACAGGGAACTACCTCCCTTTTTGAGATAAAACACGTTTGTTTTAGATCAGTATTGTACCATTTTATATTTCCACTCCAGCAGTTACTTTGCATTCTGTGCTCCAGCGCTGCTAACCTGCATTGATCTACACGAGAGGTTTTTCTCGTAAGGTCGCTGTGAGCCCAGCTGTGCTTTACTGTACGTACTGAATACCAAATCACACGAGTGGTTACTGCAGCCGGGGATGTTTTAGATTTAAAGAAAGATGAGGCAGAAGAGAGAAAGGACTCAAACCTCCTCCTTGTCTCCTTTTCATGGTTACAGCGTGCACCTCCCCAGTTTTTCACCCCAGCGTAACTAATCGCATGTCAGTCAATGTGCCGATGGAAAGAGGCAGCAGTCAAAATACCTGTGTCAGGACTGTGGTCATTAGAGCATTCAGTGACTCCCTGGCAGGCACACACACATACACATAAGTGAATGCACACACACACATACATACTGATATAACCAAAGCACTGAGAGCATGGGGGGATGGTGTGCTGTAAAGCAGATAAGGATTGCCTGTGTGTTTGTGTGCATAACTGCTGCAGCTGCATGTGTATTTCACCTTTATATGTTCCTTATATGAGTGTGTGTGCATGTTTGCATACTGTATAAACAACCCAGCTCTGAATGTGTGCACATTGCATGCGTGCCTATGTGTGTTTGTGTAATGTATCCTGTCCAATAATACACACATTGATCCCCGCCAGATAAAGATAACAAAGTTAGACCTTCCATAATATTTATTTTCCCATAACAGACGTGCTCAGCCACGCCCAGTCATATAACTCCATGCAGATGAAATATGGTCTTCATTACCTTTAAACCTCAACGCACAGAGAAAGTGGCGAGGGAGAAAAAAAAAACAGAATTGCCCTTCTTTCTCGACTGAAAGAGCACGAAATGAATTGGAGCAGCTGAGATTTTTTACATTACCATGACAAATACGACGAAATGGGGAGAGAAAAGGGAGAGATAGCAAGAGAGAGAGAGAGAGAGACGGGGGGAGGATGACGACAGACAGAAAAGGGCAGATCAGACAGAAAGACCAAATAGTGTGCAACATAAAAAAAATTCAGCTCAATTTGTGCTTGACTGTAAGCTGCGAGCTGAGAGGAGAAATAAAATAAGGCATTTAGCTGGGGATCATGTTAAACCATGCAAGTGAATGAGTCCCCAGAGGAGAGTGTTGCCTCTCTCGCTTATGATGGACTTAATTGCCTCTATCAGTGTTAAGATATAACATTCATCTCAGGTTTATTGCATGGCTTTATGGTCTTGTCCATCATGCTGAGGGGTTTGAAGAGGGTGGGCCACTCCTCAAATGGCACCTTAAAATAATGAGACAGATTACAGAGCAACAAATTGAAGAGAGAAAAAAAGAAACAGCAGCATTTATATTTGGAAAATGAGAGCATTTTAGAAGAACGCTGGTATGTTCACTGAACGGTTTGGATGGTATGCTGGATGGATTACTCTTTGGTTTCTGGGTCTTTCAGAAAGCATGGCTGGTCGGGCTAAAGGCACACACATCTCCCCCACCTCTGACCCCAGAAAGCTCTGGGTAGGTGTAGAGTTTCAGATGGCCACACAATTGTACCATTGTGCTCCTGTTAGCACAATGAAAACAAAGCTAACACATCGCTGCCATTCAACTCCCCCCACACTGCCTAACCTTGACTTCCAACACGACTCAGGTGGAACACAAAAAATGGAAAATGCAGGCCGAGCGGACAGCTTTGTATCAAAGCATATGAGATAAATTCAAAGGATTCTGTCCCTAAACGCAACAGACAATCCAGAAACCCAACCAAAAGTCTAAGCTTGAAATTCCTCTGCAGCAACCTGGCATTGACATATCATTTCATTTCTTTAAGATGTGGTTCTGATCTCCTAAAAACAGCCTGCTTCTCATCACACGAGGGCTCCGAGTAGCATGTCTGCATGTTCCATTAAATCTATTAAATCCACTTGCATTATATCATAGTGCTTACCACACAATAGGCCTTTCAAGGACAGTCCCAGAGGAAGCCAACAAAGGGCCCTCTCTTTCAGGGACTAGTCGAGTAATTCAGAAAGAGCCAAACACAATTTTTCTGTGTGTGTGTGTTTGTGTGTGTGAGTGTGTCTGTTTGTGCGTGTGTGTGTGTGTGTGGATCCTCCACCACCAGAACCACAAGCAGCAATTTCACCAAGTCAAGAAAAAGAGAAAAAAAAAGACTGCCACAAGATACCTGTTTCTTTTCACCTCATAAGTGTCTTATTCAAAAAGACAGTGGTTCTACTGGAGAAGTGTCCTTCCTTAACATTGTGATACTTCCTGAGAGGAAAAGCGCAGTCTTACACTACAAAAAATGCCAGCCTGCTATTTGAGACGGAACAGGGTCAGAGATACTCCTGCTCACCTATTCTATTCACCTCAAAGGTAATAATTCACCTGTTTGTGTGTTGAACTTTATCACCACACAAGAACTTCATTATCAGACAACTGGAAGACTCCTTATAACATTAAACAATTACCAGGCAAGTCAGGCTGTATGAGGTTTTTATGAAAAATAAGTGTACTATTTAGAGTTGGTAATGATCAGCTCCTGTTTGGAGAAGCATTACCCATGGTGCACTACATGATGCAAGCGTTACATTTCTTTCCTGGACAGTACGTCAAAGTAACGCACACTCTTAAATCTTAGCAATGTTGGATAAAGGGAGGATAGTCTGAGTAAAAAGAAGATCTTTTTCTACAATAAAATACAATATTATCCCATTCCTAATCATACTTCCTTGACGATAGTCTGGCTAAGCTTCCCTGGATTTCCTAAAACACTCCTGATTTTAATAGAATTTGGTGACAGGTTTGACTGTCTGCTGACAATACAATTCTTTATCTGTTGCAACTTGGATTTCCATGTTACTACTGTTAGTTTTTTAAAGAATGAAAGTTTAAGTTAACCTTGCAAGTCTCAAAAAGCAATTATTATTTGTGAAACAAATAAAACAACCTCTTCAACAGCCTTATTGTAAGAAACAATCCTGAGACTTGTTTATTTTGGCATTTTAATAAGAAGGATTTCAGACTTTTCTCGCCTTTGGTTCTTCTAACATTTATCACATAGTTTCATTATTTTCGGACATTTTTTTATGAAATGATACAATAATGAAAATAACCAAAGCTGATTGTCTTTCAGTGAGAAATACTTTGTGCAAATTCTGATTTAGACTGGATACAAAAGATTCTTTACATATTTTCAGTTGAGTAAAAATGAAGAAGACTGTGCAGCCTTGGCAGAATTATGTGCTCTCCGAATGCTTTCTAGTAAAAAACGTCTTTTGGAATATTTTTACGGAACCTTTTCAGCTTTTATTATTCTTTGTTTGTACAGGCACTGACACTTGTGACCTTCCCTATTCAACTCAACTGTCTCTTGATTCATTCTGCAGCTGTAGAGCAATGACTCTGAACAGCTGCGTAAGAACAGCTTTCCTGAGAAAACCAACCAGGAGAGCACAAGTACAGTCATTTGAAAACACACAATGTAGCACCACATAGAGAAAAAAAAAGCTTCTTTCTGTATTTGGGATTGAACCTTGTACTTAAATCTAAATGCAGCATGCAGCATGGTCTACGTCTGTCAATGGGGCTCAGAATAATTCACTGCTCTTTCATTCACTGCCATGCTGACTCCACATCCAGCCTCTGCCACGAGCATCCAGGCAGAATTTTTTATTACCAATCTAATTGCACATTCCACCCTGACAAGAGCTCATTAAACCTTAATTATACACATGTTGTTTTCTACAAACATCTCCATTTGGGTCTCTCTGCCTTGTAATTGTTCAGCAGGGACAACCAGTTGAGATTTCGCAGATTGAGAGAGTGAATAAGAGAGAGCGTGAAAAGAAGGGGGGGGTTACCAGAGAGAGAGAGAGAGAGAGAGAGAGAGAGAGAGAGAGAGAGAGAGAGAGAGAGAGAGAGAGAGAGAGAGAGAGAGAGGAGTGTCTGGAAGTAGGTCATGCCTCTCCATAAACAAGGCATGGTTTCTAAAATAATATACCCATCCAGTGGAAGTAATGCTAAACAACTGAGCGAATGTGGAGCTCATGTAATATTTACAGAGCACTAATACATAGATGGCAGGTCTTTTTCTCAGCAACCACCACCAACACCCCCCTCACCCCACCTCCCAAAGCCAGAGGTTTCTCTTTTTCATCTGTTCATCTTTTTTTCCTTTTGCCATTTGAATTTCAGAGAAAGCCAACTACACTGATATATCTGGCAGGGAGGGGGGATTTGAGGGGTGTTAAGATGTCGAGTTCTCCTCTCTTTCTTTCTTTCCCCCTTCTTTCCTGTCTCCTCTATCTCTCCCTTTCCTCTTCCTCTCTATTGTTCTCCCCTCTTTGGCTTTGGCTGTGATGTTTTTTCACACATTTGTTACATTTTAGCGAGGGGGAAAGTGGGCCTTAATCCAGACTCTTTGAGGCATGGGCGATGATATTACTGTGGAGAATCGGCCTTTTAAAGACTTCTTTAAACTCCAGCTGGTGCTGTAAGGTCACCGAGCACTTGTTCAGCATCAGACCCAGCGTGATGCTCCCGGGGCTCAGGACTAACTGGCTGTGTCTACTCCAGGTCGGGCCTTCTGGGCTTTGACCGGGTCTGACCGAGCTGCAGCGAGAGAGAAAGGACTGAGAAGGGATACCGGTCTGCAGAATGTTTGAGACACCAAGTCCTGTGAGGAAAGCATTTATGGCTACTAAGTATATGTGATATGGAGGGCAGTAACCCACCTGATTTGACCACTAAAGACAAAAGTCTGAGTACACACAGTATCAGACATACTACAGAAAATTGATATAACTGTGATTAGATCCAGTTTATTCAAAAATAGGGACATTTCTGCGTTTAGCTTTTTAATATCAGCTCTGGTTAATGAATACTCCCATTATGCTAAAATGCCCTACCACCCGGATGTAAACAAGCACAGATGACAGACCGCACATCATCGGGTGTTGCAGTTTGGCTGTAGTATCTGTAGTTGGTATTTTAATCTAGGATATGGAGCAACTTGAGAGTGTTTGCTGCAAATTTTGGAGTTACTTACGTTCACAGCGTGTCTTTCAAAATCAGAAGGTTTGAATTAACATCTTATTGGACATTTGAAGTAAAGATGGTTTAACTTTTTGGGTCGGAAATCTGGAAGTCCAGATAAATCCAGAAGAATCACATCCCAACTCAATGGATTAATGTGTCACTTTGAATCTTGTATCAACTTATTAAACATGGAATTATGATATCCTGTATTTGGTGCATTCAAAAATCCTTATTATAAATAAAATAGTCAATACTGTTTTGTATCTATATTTTGTCAAATACAAATGAAGGGTCTAGGATAAACCATTCTTTCTGCAGGACTGTTATTTTCACTCCACTCATATCGATTTCATCCATGTCAACTAAAACTATATGACAGATTCTCTGATCTGACCCTATAAGAAATTCAAAGTGTTATTAAGTTTTCAAACCGATTAATGTGTGTTATATTCCTGACACCCAAATTTGAGATTCCATTGAGAGTCTGTGGTGGCATGAAATGAGACGTCTATCACAGGCCATCCCGTGTCACCGCCACTTAGCACCCAAAAAGCATCAAGTGTCCGCACCGAGCCTCTCAGTCATCACATGGGACCTTCTCAGCCTGTCACTGTTGACACTCACTGTATGCATCGCTGGTACTCACCCAGCAGCACAAAATAAATAGCCTGCCATCAGATCACTCCAGCTCTGCAATATTACAATTATCTTGGCAGAGATTTTCTTTTTTTTTCTTACAGAAGGCATTGGTTTTGTGCCTCTGTTTTGTTTGTTGATTCAGATGGTTAGTTAAAATATTCCATTCTTAGCACAATTACAGTCTAACATCACTCAGTCCTCGCCAACATCAAACAGGCTCACTGTACAGTGTGATGTGAGCTATGTCAAGATAAACAAACATGACACATTAAACTGGAAAATGAGTCACTCGTATTATAACACCAAAATAAATCTGGAAAACATTAATTAGAACAACCTGCTCCTGATCCTGACTGATTCACCCCTGTTCTATGGCTGCCTGTGTACATATGCATGTACAGTATGTGTGTGCGTGTGTTACTGTGTGTGTGTCTGTCACATTTTTCTCCTGCTGCCGCCTTAATAGGCAGTCTCTTAGATATTCGCTACAGAATTGCACTCATGCAATATTAATATCACACCAAAATATGGAAGCAGGAGCCCCCACTCCATCTTTCACTCCCTACATAATTGACTATGCAAGGCTCCAAATCAGCCTGGAAAGAAAGAGAGATAGAGACAGAGAGACAAAGACGCAGAATAAAAGAGAGAGAGAGAGAGAGAGAGAGAGAGAGAGAGAGAGAGAGAGAGAGAGAGAGAGAGAGAGAGAGAGAGAGAGAGAGAGAGAGAGAGAGAGAGAGAGAGAGAGAGAAGAGAAGGGTACTGATGAAACGATCCTGTCATCTTTGCACTATAGCACATTCTAAACCTTCACCCTATGTATCACTGTCAAGCCAGTGGAGCTAACACACCAACAACAATAACAACAACTACAACGATAGCTCAAACAGTTTGACTCCCTGCAAAGAAAACACTGATGCTCATTCAAGCAGAGCTTAAGAAAAGCCTCAAGACCAGCTGCTTCATAGTCAACGTGTATCATCTCCATGGATTGTATCGCTTTTATTTCATCATGTAGATTTATTGTTTCGATTATAGACTATTATTATCATTCTTGATTTTGTTTCCCATTGCAAATGGAAAACCAGGAGGCAATTAGCGTAGCTTAGCTTAGCATAAAGACTCATAGACAGCAGTTAACAAGACCCTATTATCCTGTCTATTGCATCCCCTAAGTTCCCCATTACCATGTTGTTCTTCATCAGATTTAAAGCTACTTTGGGTTTGCGTTGATTTTTGCGCCCTCCATTTGACAACGCTTTACTTCTAATGTCTTTGTTTAAACATCCTGTTGTGTGTTTAAGTTCTGTTTTCTCATGAAAAAATAATCCTGCTGTCATTAAACAACCAAACAAATCACTCACTGTGACTCTTTGCTTTGGAAAGTGTAAACAAAGACTGTTTCAAAAGCTTGCTGTTAATCACTTTGTTTGACACCTACCCTGCGGCAGCTTTTAAGAGCATTAGAATTACTATAAAGAAATGATAAATCTTGTCTCTGACGGTATTGTTTACTTTTGTAGGTCATATAGAGGCAACAGTATTAATTTCAGTCTGTTCCCTTACTAACCAAAAACTCCCTACAGGAGCTTTAATACACATACAACAATATTGTAAATGGAGATACATAGTTTTCTTGGGTCTTACTGTGCCATGCTGTGACATTAACTGCACAGCCAAGTGTAATGACTTCTCAGAGTTGTCACATCTTAAATTTCATATTGTTGTCCATGTCCAGATTAAACTCAAAACAAAGGTGTTACGGATTAGACATTATTAGCTCTTTATTGTGGATTTTGTTGGCTGTTCCAGGCTGGCTGTCACCCCCTGCTACTGGTCTTGATGCAAAGCTACAGGCTTATAACCACTAGCTTCCAGCTTTGTGCATTACTTATGACTTACCCCATGCCCTCACATTACACATGTTAATGCCTCAGGGACATTATAAACTCTATGATATGTGACAGATTTTTTTACAGGAGTGCATTAAAAACAAAACAAAAAACCTGCTGGAATAAAAGCGGTATAGCATTTTAAAGATGAGATCCCCTTTGAAGTTGCTACACTACAACAAAAGCCCCCACATTCAGGCTAGCAGGCTCACCACAGAGCGCTGGGGGTCACGCCCTCTGCACTGAGCATTTTAAAAAATGAACTGTAGGCATTTAGAGCCATAATTGATGTTGAAAGAAAGAAAAGGAAAAGGTTGCGGGGGCAGAGCCAGTGGTTGTGGGGTGGGGGGTGGGGTGGATGGTGGTTGGGGGGGCAGTGCACCTTGACAGGAAACATAGAGGTGAAGAGCAAGAGTTGGAGGGTAGTCTGACAGAGAGCAAAGAAGTGGTAGTGGTGAGGAGAAGAAGGAGGGGTTGGCTGCGGAAGTGCCAAGCCCACTTTTAACTGAACTGGAGGTGGTGAGGTGGTGGTAGGGTGATGCAAAGGGGGGCAGACACAGATAGAGATCAGGGGGAAAATAAAAGGAGTGTGCAGCAGGGGAAGGAAGAAGGGAGGAAGGAGAGGATGGGTGAGAGGAGATGGGGGTGAGAATGAGGGGGGAGGAGGGGCAGGGACCTGGTGCACCTTGACACTTGCTCTCACCGCAGCACCTGATAAGTGCAATGGAAAAACGTCTGGTTTCCTCCTGCATGTTAAGTGGTTTATATTCTCCTCCTCCTCTCCATGCAGCCTGTAGCTACAGTCTGCTACTGTACTGACGCTACAACACGGTAACACAGAAGGAAATGACAAAAAAAACAGAGTGTGAGAGAAAAAATAGCACATGTTGTCTCCTTTTGTATTGTGTTTTTTTTTTTAATATGAATACCAATCAGTGCCTCTCAGAAATGTAATCTACTGTTTACTCTTGTACTAAATAAAACCAGAGACTTTATTGTGCTGTAGCTTTGTTTGCTTTCAATGGCTGGGTGCTGTGACTTCTATATACTGTCCCTTTAAAATACACATACTTCTGTGTGGATATCTTTAAAAGACAAGGTAAAATATGATTAATAAAAGGTTTAAGCTGCTGGTTAGTGAATTTTTTAACTGTTTCTCCTTGCTTTGAGACATAATGCTAAGCTATGGTAATTACAGACGGTTCAAGCTTTGTGTTTAAGTCATTACTACAAAATAAATGCATTTACTTTACGCTTATTCAAATCAGGAGTTTAGAAATTATCTTTCATTACATTTTTGTGGACGTTAATGCATTGTGCTCTGTTTACCTGACCTATGGTGCGGTGCAGTGACTTTTTAGTTTGCCCTCCTTTAAAAAACTCAAATTTCTTCGTCATAATTGATTCAGGCTTTAAGATTCTGGCTGGTAGAGCTAATGACCTATACTGCAGCCAGCCAGTAGGGGGAGCTCCAAATATATTAGCTTCACAGTTGATAAACATTTGTGGCGTCAATTTTAATTTACTGTCTCTGCTCTGATGTCACACATCATTGATCATCATTGCCGTCCACAGCAGCTGTGTAAACATGAGAAAAAAAATCTGCTATGAATTTAAATAGATTTTGATTTTGATTATTTTATTCATCTGGGTGAATAACACTGTCTATGATCGATTAATTAGTCTGCTCTGAGTCTTCCTTCTGTAAATGTCACACACAGACCCCAAAACAGAGGCACGTCCAAAATCTAAAACCATCAACTGAGGTGAGACCTTTTTTTGTTGATAACTATTCTTGTTGCTGTTTTAGAAGATTGTAAAAACAATTTGCATCTTTGTTCTCCCTGTCTCCACACTGAACCCCAAATATAAGACAATCTCACTTTTTTTTCACATGTACTTTGAGTAAAAAGAAACGTGTCCTATATTCAGGTTAATACATTAATGAAGCAAAGAAGTCCAGTTAAAATGTGGAAGTCAGTAATAACCGTGTAGAGACAGAGTAATACAGCACATTTACCTGTAATGCACTGTTTCTCACAATATTGATACATGCAATTCATTTTGATTAATTGGGATTGATTAATCACAAACCCTGTCATTAATTAGATCCATTAATTTATCACGTGACAGCACTACTTTCTGTTGTGTATTAATCCTAATCTGCGTGAGTCAGAGATGCAGTCACTCGACTGGCCTTGAAAAAAAACGACTCAGTGATTTAGAAATATTCCCTCCTTTTCCATTTATGTTGATCCATCATTTTGAACATCTGCATTTTATAAAGCGCTCCTGCACCGAGATTTAGAGGCAGACTTTAATTTGCTCAACAGAAGATCAGATGAAAGTGGATATATATCTTTACTACCTCATGCATGTGCTGACAAGAAACTCATCCCCGTGATTTGTAAGTAGGTCTCTCCACAGAAGCAGCATTAACAATATTCACTTTAGATAACGTATGATTCCAGGCCCTCAGAGAGGATGGGTTTCTTAGAAATGCTTTGTTAGCACTCTCCCCCCTTGATAAATGATTGAGGACATGTGGCCTGAGACATCAATACAATCTCTGTTGTAATTAAAAAAAGGTGCGCACCAACAATATTACACTGCTTTTGCTTTATCTGTCTCCCTCTCTCTGTTTCTCTCTCTCTCTCTGTCTGTGCCTCACTCACCCACTCTTCCTTTCATTGAGCCCTGGAGCAGAGAAGAGATAATTCAAAAAGCACTTGCATAGAGTAAGACATGAAAAAGGAAGACATATGAAATTAAATTATCTCTTTTCGCTCTATTGTTCTTTCATTTTTTTTGCCCTTTGTTACATAAATGCAAGACACACTAGATTCTAATTATGATTTCCCTAAACTATAAGGTTTACTTATTTAAAAAAATGAAAGAAAGGTGTCAAAAACAAAGCAGACTTACTGTTCCAGCACTTTGTCAAAGTCAAAGTTCTGCAAGAGCTGCATCGCGCACCTTCAATGGCCTTTTTCCTTTTCATGAGCGTCCCCATGAACAATTATATAAGACTAAGGAATAAAGAAATAAGACTTTGATGTCCTAACACAACTGCTTTACAACAAAAGAAGCTGAAAACAAAAAGGGAAAATTCCCAGGGATACTTTACTTTCCACACTTAATCAACATTTGCTTTTCTTTTCTTAACCTAAAATAGATCGGAAGCCTCGTATCCAGCGAGCTGCTGTGTGCCGTTGTTCTGAGTGAACACAAATACAAGCATGAGACGGTTGCTTGGCCTATCAGCTGCAGCAGAAAGAGAAGCTAGCAGGCAGATACCACACAAACCACCAAGTCAGATGGGTGCTTTATTTGGAGTCCTGTGGTGGCTTGTGGTGGTTTAAGGAACAGGGACTGAGAAGGTTTATTAGAATGAGCGTGTGAAGAGCCCACGAGGTACGTTGTAAAGATGGAGGAGGATGCTTTGTGGGGTTAAAGGTTGAGGAAGAAGTTATGGTAGCTTAGAGGCAAGTTGTTTTTTGGCCATGATACAAGTCTACGGGTCAGTGATTGTCTTTTACAGCTGTTTCTCGGTAAAATGCTACCTCTTATGTGATCATACTCTTCACTCTGCTGTATACTCATGGGGCATGTACTTCCTCGACCCATAAAATACTGCAAATGTCTGCACTGTTTCTGAACCATCATTCCTATCCTGTGTTTGGACAGTCCTGTCATGCACCAAGTGGGAGGTCTCTTCAGTGTTTCTTACTGTAAAGCTACATGTTTGGAGGTGTATGCATGTATGGAGGGCATTAACAAAAGGGGGAAAGGGGGGGGGGGGGGTAGCAGGGTGGTAAGGAGGGGGAGGGGGGGGTGGTCTTACCCCAGTAGAGGGCAGTCTCTTTCCGTCAGGGTTTGGGCGCATGGGCAGGGAACTGTAGAGTCTCACACCTCGATCTGCAGCACCGTATCTGCTCTGGAAGAGGAAAGAGAGAGATTTCAAGTTCAGTTTTTTTTTCCTTTTACAAAAAGTTTGTCTAAAAAATCAAGTATGAATAAAACAGAGTCGTAAAATCACAGTAGATTTGAGCCACATTTGCCAAACGGGCTTTTGACGTTGACTTTTAGTTAAAAAAACCCACAACAATCAGGTCAGAATAAAACCACTTTTCAACCACTTTTCAACTGGCTAAAACACATTTACATTCTCAACATATCACAAAACACAACTTCGCCTCATCACTTTAGTAATTTGTTCATCGTAGCGTTGAAAGAGTGGCCAAATTGCCGGTTGTAGCGGGATTATTCCGGACGGGGAAATTCAGTCTACACAAAGATATGCCGAGAACACATTTTACTTTTCATACCAACCTCTAACAAAAAAGACATGGTGTGTTTCTTTTTTTCTTTTAATTTATATTTTTGGGGCCTTTTTGCCTTTATTTGATAGGACAGCTGAAGAGAGACAGGAAATGTCGGGAGTAGATAGTCTGGGAGGACATGCAGCAAATGGTCGAGGACTTGTGACCTCTGCGATGGGGGCTTTAGCCTCTGTACTTAGGCACTTAGACCGCTAGGCCAACGGCGCCTCAATTGTGTGTTTCTAACAAGATGGTTTAGATACATTGTAAAGAGGGCAGGATTACAGAAGAAGAAGAAAAAAGTCTGCACATGCACAGGTACTCTGTTACTGAGGCTCTAACTATAAAGGATGCTGACGCTGGTTGATACCTGACTGGAGGACGAGTTTAGAAATAACTCAGTGGCTGATCAGTGATCAGTGCAGTTTAGCTTTCGTGGGATGGGATTCAGCTTAAATTGTGCTTGTTTTAACTTTGCACATTTAGTTTTTATGGTGTTGACTGTGATGCACTTCTCCCTTTTATAACTATTTTAGCTGTTGCATAAATGAGGTGCGACTTTAAAATTGTCATACGTGTGTGACGAATCTTGTTACAGCAGAAGTAACAAGAACTTTTTGAACTGGTTTTAGTCTTTGAAGGAAAAATGCACACTTGGTTGCCTCAAACTTCTAGTTTATCTTCACCTTTAAAGTGTTGTGATCATACACACTGTATTTCTTTTTCTATCATAAGTTCCTACGTTAGTCCTAAGTTAACATATTGTCTGCCATGTTAAATCCCATCACCTCATGCTGATGTACCACACATAATAACCGGATAAGGTCAGCTTGGTAGCGGCACTAATGGAACTAAGCTGTTGTGTTTGGTAGCCCTGCGCTCTCCTCCACTGTACTCTGACTGAGAAACTCCATCTTTCTTTATGTTACACAGCTAATAATTAGAGTGTAGTGGGTTTTTCGTCTGCCAGCTCCTCCCTGTACGTCTCCTCTATGTGGGTTTCCAGCTATGAAACACAACCTGGAGGAGCGGCGGAGGCGAAACCCTCAGTAGTTGGGAAGCTAATTATTCGCAACAAGTGGTCCCTGCCAGGAACGACGG
Organism: Notolabrus celidotus; assembly: GCF_009762535.1. Taxonomy (NCBI): domain Eukaryota; kingdom Metazoa; phylum Chordata; class Actinopteri; order Labriformes; family Labridae; genus Notolabrus; species Notolabrus celidotus. Next base: position 14,324,552 of record NC_048272.1, on the reverse strand, counting down.
TGCAGCTCAGTGGGGTTCACACCGTGGCCCACTGTCACAGTGGGGGGTTCATCCCAGGATCCACTTTCTCTATCTCTCTCCTCGCCTTTTATCTCTCCACTCACTTCACTCTCAGCAATACACAACTTACAGTGATTCCTTGATATTCTGCCGCTCTCTCTTTGGAAACATCTGGTCAAAGGTTATGGTCATGATAACCTGCTGTGTGTGTTAATTGATGGAATGAGCTTTTTCTTTCAGGTGTTGGAGAGTCTATTTTGGCTTTTCTTTTTCACCTGCTGTTTAAAAAATAATGCAGCTGGCTCATAAATAAGCAGAATGAGTGTGGCTGCAGCTTACCAGGTATGGTGCTAAATGATTTCACTACACTTAAATGATAAACTCCCCTAATGAGGATGTCATGTAGAATTTTGAGGATACACAATCAGACATGACCTCTTTCTCAAACTCACACACTGCTTTTACAGCTTTTATTCCAACACAAATTTACAACCCAAATCATTGAGTAGCACATTTTATACTGGCACAGCTGGTCCGCCAGAAAAGTTCGATTTCATGAAACTGGAGAAAGATTTTGTCACATTTCTTTGGTCGACCAAGTGTGGAAACATAAAAATGTGTTCTAATTTTACCCAGTTTGTAATAGATAGAATTCCATCCATCTAACCTCCAATCCATCTATCTGTCCAGGATTGTTATTGCCGGATGTCCATTGTCTTACATTGAATAAAAAGAACAATGCACAAGTTTTTTCTCTTGGAACTCGTTCCAATCATATCCGTCAGTCGTAGTTTTTCAACAAGAGCTCACTTTAGAGCGAGGTCTCAGACCCTTGATGCACTGAGACATGAAGTATTCGACTAAATCTAACATTAAAGTGAGAAAACACCTCTGAACCAACTAAAACTGGCCCTCCCTCCCTCTCCCTCCTGGTCAGCCAAACACATATCCATAGCTCACACGAGAGTCTACCAGACCTCCACTTTTACAACTGAACTGCCATAAACACACCTTTGCAGATTGTGTTTATGGGCCTAAATGCGCAGTGATAACCACACACTGAAACTCACCAGCATCGCATGCAAAAAGATTACGTAACACATAATGCACATAACTTTCTCAAGAAATAACAAGCTCAAAGAGCATGATTTATACCCCATCAGCATCTGCTCTCTATGCAGAGCAGTGTACAGTGTGTACTAACAGATCTAATGGTGTAGGCCTATCACAGACCGTATATACAGTGCTGGCTTTCCCCTGAGGCATGAGAGAGAGAGAGAGAGAGAGAGAGAGAGAGAGAGAGAGAGAGAGAGAGAGAGAGAGAGAGAGAGTGAGAGAGAGAGAGAGAGAGAGAGAGAGAGAGAGAGAGAGAGAGAGAGAGAGAGAGAGTGAGAGAGAAGTTCTTGCTGTGCAAGGTTTTGATTTCCTGTGCTCATTATGAAAGGTGAAAACAGATGAGTAGACAGCAGTGGCCATCTTGTCGATATAGTTCGCATAATGATGACACAGCGTTATTAAAGAGAACTCTTATTTACAACTTTCCTCGATGCTGCCTGTTTGTGAAAGCACAAACTCACAAAAACAACCCTGATGTTTGTTTTTCAGTGTGGATTTACATTTTTTCCCCTACTTTAGTTATTGTAGTACTTTCTTTAGCCACTGTACTGAAGGAGAGTTTAAAAGTATCTGTACTGTTACAGGATATCTGTCTTCTGTTGACTCCTCGCCCCCTCCACATTTTAACACAAAAATATGTACTGTCTACTGCTAACATTTTCAAAACAGGTTTGTTACTTTAGCTTTGATGCCTTTGATGTGAATAATTGATCGTTTTTACTTTGCACTTTTTTTTTGCTGCCTTCAGAACATCAAAACAGATGCGTGTCATGCACAGGGGCGCTGCCAGGGATTTTTGGCCCCACACCAAAGTCACACAAAGGGCCCCACAACGCCACTGCCACAAATGTTAACATTTCTTTAAGACCTCTGACAGTAATGGGCCATTGATTGGATCACTGTTATTTTTTTCTCCCCAGATCACAAACATCCGGGGAGAAATACGTAATTTGATCAAAACAAAGAAAACTTCCACTAACAAGCCAATAAAGAAGATTCAGAGCAAGACATTCTCCAGTTGACAGATTTTCCCAATTGAGCAAAGTTAATGTTATTTTTTCTCAGTATATATATTAGACTATATTATATATATATATTATATATATATATATATATATATATATATAAAAGATTAAGGTTGAATAACGCTAAAATATGTTGTGGGTTCAGTTAGCTTGGCACACAAACAGCCTGCTGAACATCCTTCAGATGGCTACTTGATGTTGTCATATTATGCAGAATCCGTACTCTTACACTTTAAGTTATGAGTTCCTTCACCTTAATCAAAAGTGTGTGTACTCTTGCCACCTCTGACTGTATGTCCTAGAGAGACGTCTATCTGCAGATCTGATATAAAATTTGCATTCTGGTTCATAATCAGCAACAGGATCTTGAATGTTACCTTTTGTACACTCTCAATCAGACATTTCTTTCTCTTTTTACCTCGCAGAGCAGCTACTGTACTCTAACCACATCTCTCATTGGAGACTTTTTTTCATCCCTGGCTTGTTAGGTAGCTTGCCAGCATCGTGGCTAAATGAATGCCTCGCAGCGTAGCAGCTTTAGCCAGCGGAGGAGCCACAGTAAGTGAATGTTTGATATTTCTCCAGTGTGCCAGGCTAATCTGGCCCTGTGGCATGCCATTACGGGGCTAATAACAGCTGTCTGCGGCCTGGAGGGGACACAAGCAGTCCTGGCCGCGCTAACTGGCCCTGACAGACTCATTAGGAGTGCTGGCACCCAGAACGGCAACAGCCAAACTCCTCACATTTCCTCGCTGGCTCACAAACGGTTTTGCAAGTGCAAGAAGCATTGTTCTCTACACTTGTTCCCTGACACCTTTCTTTTGTTTTCAAGCCCTCACTTCAGACGCTCTCACCTCCTGTCACCCCTCTTTCACTCTCTGGCTGGCTTTTTTGGTTTCTGTGATATTTCCACCAAAAACAGATGCTGCCAGCCGTTTACCATCTCAGCTCAACACCTTTTTCTTTTTTTTTTTAAAATCCTGCACACCCACACTCTTATTCTGACCAGAGAAGAGCAGAAGGCAGAGTTCACTTGTTTGCTCACGCTACTCTCTGAGGAAAATAAAGGTATAAAAAAAGAATTCATGAATAAATAATTTTACAACTCACTCTAAGTTTCTGACTAACTTTCTGTGTGCAGCCACAGGAAGATGCAGCACGGCACCGTGCAGGAAGAGGCTGGTATCCTCTCTGAACTCTGTTTCAGTTACTGTAGCCGGGGCTGGTGTTTGAGGACAGAGAGGGACTTCCCCAGGCAGACAGCAAAAGCAAACATTGTGCTGTCGCTTGGCAGGGTCGAGCCAATCGGTACGAGCTGAGCAGACAATAAACACAGAGAGCCAATGACGGCCGTCTGGTTGGAGAAACATTAACAATAGAGAGGAGGAGGAGGGGGGCTGTGATGTGCTTTCTTGCACGACCCCTGACATGTGATCAACTTTTATGCTCTTGTGCAGATTTGCAAAATCATCACGACAGTTGATCAACCAGAATGTATCGGACAATTACTTCTTCATAGACAAATCTGATAAACTCTGATGAACTTTTAAACTTGCTGGATGGAGAGTGTGCAGGGGCTTGTTCCTGTACAAAGATTTATAGTGTTTGACAACTGCTTCCCACTTTTGCAACACTTGTTTCATGACTCATACTACTCTGTTATTGCAGTTCTAGTCCTGTCTGTTTGGGATGTGTTGTTTTGCTGCTGTTGACTTGACCAGGTCTCCCTTGAGAATAAAACCGAAGCTGACTTCACTGAGACTATGTCTATGTTTTATACATGGCATTTCAAGACCCCATGTTACAATGATATCTCCTGTTAAAATAAAGTTTATATAAAAATTGTGAAAAATGTATTTGATTAAAAGAGCCAAAGTGTTTCGGTGCTGGTTCACATTCCTATATAAGAATGGAAAGTCATCATCAAGTCCAAATGATACATGAGGCCTATATTATCGGCCAATAAGTCCAGTGAAGAAAATGAAGCTAATGCAGAAGAGAAAAGACCTCAGTTCCTGTAGATAAAATGAAAAGCATGTTTTTAACAGACACTACAAAAGTCAAAAGTCATTGCATGATAACATGGTAATTGAACAGTAGAGCATATAGGATCATAGAGGAGAAGTGTGTGGCACTGCAAAGTGCATCTTGAACTTTACATTACAAACTTCACCATGTTCAAGAGAGCTACCAAATCCTGGTTTATTCAGCAACAAACCTGCACTCCTGTCTGATTTTTCGAGCGTTTTTTTCATTGCCAAATGTGTGTTTTATTGTATCTAGCTGTACTTTTCATACCTTTTCTTTTCTACTTCAACTTACTGTTTAAATATTTTATTCTCTCAAAAGCCCTTCTAGGGATATGTGTTGCAAATTAGTATTAGCTACAAACACTGTGATACTTGCATAGGATGACTGTTCTCAGTTTGTCTATGTATACCGTATCTGTCCTGAACAAATAAACAATAAATGAATTCATTAATTATGAAATTATAAAAAAGACCTCATGGCATTCATTTTTAATTTGAATAATGTCAAAATGAAAATGGGGGACAAATTCAGGGATTCGTTGTTCATGTTGGAACATCTACACTTTACAAATTGCTGCTCCAATGCTGTTGAAACCCCATGCTAAAATGCCAATTTTTACAACAGAGATAAACGTGTTAAAGGTACATATATATATATATATTTGGAGACACTAGGTAATTTCTTTATTTCTACATACTGTATGGGAGGGTCTCTTATAACTCATCTGTTTTGAACATATCAAGTTTAAGAGATCTGTATGATTAAGGGTGTGGTGACATGACTGACAGGTGGTGAGTGAGCGAGAGGCTATAAGTCTCTGCCTGCATCTGCACAGTTCAAAAGCTTGTTTTGAATGTCGGCGACCACCAACATTTAGCTTCTTACTGCTCTTCACAAACCAATGTGTGATGTCACTGAGACTACATCCATACAGTCTTTGGTACCAACATGCATGTACTGCATCTGACTTAACACTGTCCTCAGTTCAGCTACATTATACAATCTGTAATTCAAGGCTAGACATTTATCATAGATTGACTGAATTGACTCTACTCTATTTATTTCTCATAATGTCAGTTTATATTGTGTTTTAAGCTAACAAAAACTTTAAAGAAAGAGAAGAAGAATTGAAATGTCTGCCTTTGAGGCCAACTGATATAAAGGTAACCATTTTATTATAAATACATCTACATTTGTTTTTCATTTTTCTCAATTCAATTATAATACGCACTTTTTTGGCTCATATATCACCAAATATTTATGATAGATTGGCTATCGTCTTTGATAAAGTAGTAAAAGATAACAGTTAAACAATAAAAGACCCAAACTCAGACTGAGTTTTATCACATAATGTTAGTTTATCTTGTGTTTTATGCTAACACAAAAACATTAAAGCAGGAGAAGAAGAAAAGATATATTGTTTTTCAGATTTGTATTATTCCCAATACCGAATAAAATCTGTTATCCACAGAGTTCTATTATCTAATAAAAATAAATCATCTTTATTTTTCCCTGCATCAGCAGCACTGCGATACATCTACTCATTAGGTATCAGCACTGTTTTTTTATAGGCCGGGTGGGGGTGTGGGGAGGTGGGGGTGGTACTGTAAAGCCTAAAGCACAGCTGTGGGGGTACAGTTACCTGTAACGTTAGCTGTTGCATGTTATATTATTTACGCAGATCTGGACTTAATGGAACACATGTGTGTCTGCAGCCGACATTCTTCCCAGATTAGCAGAAAGGCCGGCACACATCAGACTGCACCGATGAGAGGAATGCAAGCCCCAGACCGGCTTATGTAGAAACCCTATCACTCATGTATGGTATACAATACTGTACACGCACACACACAATCATGCAAGTACTGTATTTAAGCACTATGGAGACAGGGGCCCACTCTGTATGTACAGTATGCACTCAACAATGCATGCACACTGACATCATAGAGATCAATAATACAAAACATTACTCTTACTCCAAACAGACATTGTTCAATTCTGCACCCTGATATTTTAACTGCTTAAATACATTATCCTGTCTATGCTGTTGCATAAACATATTACACAATATCAGAGTGATTTGAAGCTGTGGTGGTCTGACAGTCAATAACAGAGTATGAATCACTTTTTCAGTGGTTTTAAGAGACTTTATTCTCAGACAAAACCAGCTGCAGTGTGCAACTTTGGTTTGCAATTTGCACTGCAATGAATCATTTCCCCTTTTCAGCAGTAATCTGCTCATATTGTAATTTGACTTCAGATGGTTCTGTGTTACATCAACTGTTGTTTAGATCTTACATGCAGACTTTATACAAACATACTTTTAAGATTAGTAGAACTTTTTTTGAAATAAGATGAATTTGCAGCTCAGGTTGAAATAATGACTTCTTTAAAAACTAGCTACTTTTACTTCCACTTTTTACTTATTATTCTATGACAATTTTGGCCGTTTATTAATCAACAGTATCACTGCCACCATCTGTAGCTTCAACTTTATACACCTTAGACTATAAATGTTGCTTATTTAAAACAAAAGACTGTGCCGTTTGAATACAGAAGTTACTTGCATGTTTTCATGGTTTGAGTTTTGTGTAAAGAACTGCATTTCCACTCTACTTTCCAGTCAGTGCTTCTTTAATAAAGTGGATCGATACAGAGCATTGATTATTATAGGATGGAAGCAACTGACCTGAATGGCGGGAACAGGATGATGCATATTGAACATAGCCATATTTATGTCAACGGCACTCAGTTGTTTTGTTGTTTCAGTTTAGTTCAGTAGACATTAAAAACCTGTAGCTTTAATTGTATGTTTGTTTATTTTTGATTATTTCCAGGTAACAGCAGTAAGAAAGCCAGATGTATACAATGTTTGTATATAAGTGTGTATGTGTATGTGTGAGTATGTGTGTGAGTATGTGTGTGAGAAAGATTTCAAGCAGCTCGACCATAACCAGGACATGAACCCGGGGCTACCTGCCTTAGGCCACAACTGACACCCCAACTACTGATCACACCTTTGGGAATATCCAGCTAACAGCAGCGCTCGAGCCAAAGCTATTTATATCTAACCACAGCCTCTGTGCACACTCTCCATCCATTCTCCATCCTGCTGTAAACTTGTGTGTGTTGCATGTACGTATGTGCTTGCGCTTGTGCTTCTAATGTGGGAACAAGTGATGATATAACACTGCACCCTTTGATTCAGATTCAGTTTAACACAAAGTGCCTCTGCAGCATGGCTGCTATCTTCTCATGTCTGCTTCTTTTGGCTTCGCTGTGCCTCCACGCTTCCCCTTGTTTACTTATATTTGTTTATATTTCTACAATTGTTGTTGTTGTTCAAACTGGAGCTGGAGGTTCTCAGGCTTTTCCTCATCTCTCCATGCTATTAGCGCTGCCTTCTGGCATTTCAAGACCTGTTTACTCCTGTCTTTAATATAATGAAAAATAACAGAATTGCCTTTTTCTTTTATGCCAATAATTCACAACCTCTGCTTGTTACAAAAATATATATAGCGTAGCATATTGCATCATATCGGATAGTATCATATCGCAGTATATCGTACAGAATAGTATTGTACCATATTGTATCGTACTGTATCATATTGTATTATATCATACCATATCGTATGGTATCGTAGAAAATTGTTTTGTAGCATATCATATCGTATAATATTGTATCGTAGCATATTGAATTGTATCATAGCATATTGTATCATAGCATATCTGATCATATGGTATTGTAGCAGACTGCATCATATTGAATAGTATCATATCGCAGCACAATATAGTATCCTACCGTATCGTAGCTTATTGTATCGTAAGGTATTATATTGTATCGTATGGTATCATATCGTATGGTATCATAGCATATTGTATCGTATCGAAGCATATCGTGTCGTACCGTTTCTTATCCTATGGTATCGTTACATATTGAATCATATCATATCATATCGTATTGTAACCACTTGTATTTCATCGTATCGTATCGTATACGTTTTGTGACAAGATTTATTTTTGTGAAGTTTTGGTTTGAGGTTTCTTGTTTTTCTCACGTTTGCATCACTTGTTTAATGACAACAAAGCTATACTAGATTGAATGCTGTTTATTAATTTTACTAGAGTGCTATTTTGAACAGTGCACTCCCCTTTAAGGTTACTACTGTTACTGGCGGAGGGATATTGCTTCCCACAATGAAGTGAATGTATCACAGTTATACAGTGTTTATTTGTTCTACAGTAATGGCGGTCATGTTTGAGACACATGGTGGAAGTTTACCCACATCATGAGGTATATTTAGTTATTTGTGAAGTGTATGTTCAAGGGGAAATGATACACAATGATTTTTAAACTGTGTACGGAGTGGTAAACCTCTATGTTCGGTGACCTAAAACTGTGAACGTGTGGACGTAAGGCCAAAATAGAGAGTAAAAACTAGGTTTTCAAAAATACCCTTGCATGCATGCACTGGCCGAAGAAGTGCTCACTTATATTTAAGAGTGGAAAAGTGTCTTGAGAACCATCTGCATTATAAATACAGGGCCTGATATCTTTTTTTATAGGGATGTTATCTCTCAGAGTGCTTTAAATGGCTATATTACTAAAATTTGTGACCTAGCTATGAAAGTCAAATAAGATCTGCTAGTTATGGACTATACTGTAAAAAAAAACTGCAGTAAAAATACAGAGACTTTTATACAGTCATTTACAGCTTTAGGTTAATGAAGTTAAATACTGTTAAGAAAATTGTGCTTTCAGGAAAAGTAAATTATTAAGAGCATTATGATGAGACAGCTGGAGGTCTGGAAAACAGATATATGTGCTCCAACTGTTACAACTCTTAAGATTGATTTAGATCCTGTTATATTTTTGTGAACATACAGAGAGAACAAAGAAGGTCACATTTGCCGTTGATTGTGGCTGTTTTTCTCAACCAACTCATTTTGCTTCATAGAGGATAGAGTACCATAAGAAAAGTGATAATGTCTTTGCTCTCTGACCCTGCCTTTGTCCTCTACCACACAATCTTTATTTTCCAGATGTTATTCTTCATGTTTGGCTTTTCAAAGAAACACACTTCATAGTGAAAGTGTTGGTTATCTGCGACACAGTTTGTGTTTCTGACTTTGTCCTCTCCTCTCAAACTTTTGTGACATTGCCTGTTCTCCTCTCTTTTGGCCGACTTTCTTGTACTTTTCTCAACTTTGTGTGTCTACCTGCAGCTACAGAGGCCTGTCAGAGAATGAGATCCTGCATCGACTGGAACAACAATGTAGAGTTTGGCATCATGTCTTTCAGAAGGGTACATATATAAGAGAAGCTCAACAACACAATCTAAAATAGTACCTCAGCTTAGACACAAAGTGAAGTTGGCTGAGTTGATTGAAGTTAGTATCTTTGAACGTCACATGAAGGGAAATTAAATGAAAGTTACAAAGATTTTTGCTCCAGATTTCACATTTACCGCGTGCACAATTCAAGAAATTAATTTAATTTATCTAAGCTAAAAGAGAAAAGTTGGAAACAAATTTTGATTGATAGTTATGTGTCGGCTGCATTAAAGCCTGATGATTCCCTGTGTCAGATGCCGCAGAACCTCTTTAACACTGCGCCTTTAACATGTGTAACATGTGATACAGTAACTTCCAGTGACAGAACTTTGCTCGCTCTCATTTGTGTCACCTTCCCACACACACACATAAACACACACACACCTTCCCCTTTGTATTAGGTTTGACACAAAAGTGAGTGAGATGGAGCACATTAATAAAGTGCAGTCAGTGCCCTTGCTCTTTCTGATACAGACAAGAAAAAGAAACTTTTCATTTTCATTTATCTGTTTTTCTTTTCCAGAAACCCTCATCTTTTTTTATGAGGCACTTTCCTGAAGGCAAAAACAAACACGGTGTTACAACAAAACAACTTACAGCCAACGACTGACAAGCAGAGAAAGCTCCTCTCTGGCCACAACTAGAGTGTTACAGGCAGAAAACAGATGGTTGGGAGAAGATTTAGCTAATACAAAAACAGGGGATTTTCTCTTTTTCTTCTTCTTTTTCCACAGGAGGTACATGCAAAAGGCTCGATTATTTTAATGCAGGCAGAAGCTGAGGAGGATAAGTCCTTAACAAATTGGGATTGCCGAGACTCACGAATGTCAGTTTGCATTCTGTCTTCTGATTTCATGTGAATTTCTGTGACTGTGATAGAAATGTTCTCGTGTTCCCTTTAACACAAAAACACCATCTGTGCTGCATTTAAGGGCTTTCAGCTACACAGTCAGGCTGATAGCACGACAGGAACAGAGCAGTGCTGGAATGATTAGTTTAATGGCTTCGAACATTTATCAATATTGACGATACAGTAATCAATTTGCAATTTATCTGAATAAAATGTGACAATTTGCAGCTTTGCTTTCTTTTATATTCTTGAGAATTTAATATGCCTGTCCGCTACAGGCAATCTGATTACATCAGGTTTGGTCTCCAGGAAATTATGATGACACTAGTTTCTGACATCACACAGGCTGAAGATAAGTGGATTAGTCTGTAAAATAATAAAGTAATCAATCAGATGCCAATTGTTCTTAAACATGTGAATTGTTAGGTTAAAACAAAGAGTGTATAAAAGATGGACAACATGACAGCTCCCCAAAAGTTAAGCCATAGCATTTGGTGCTCCCCCTGGTGACTGGCTACAGTATAAGTCACAAACTCCGCCTCTTCCATATTAACAGATGGAACATCAGTCAAACTTTGCGATAAAAGACACACATCAAACACATTTTTTTCAACCAGGTTTCTGTTGTTAAAGTAAGATCTTATAATCCGGTTTTATGTGCAAATACTCATATTTGATTAAGTCAAGTTTTTTTTAAGTCTAAGTTATTTGATGCAAAAAATGCAGTATACTGCCAGATTGACAGCCACTGAACTTTCCATGACTGTCTCTGCGTCAAACTAACACAAGAAATTTCTCTGTTGTTTAAACACAAATCTAAAATGCAACTAACAAACTACTCCGAAGGTAAGAAGACACTCAGAAAGCAGTCAAAAAACTGAGGACAACTTATTTAACACAGCTAAACATTGGATAACAGAGTCTGTGGGTAAATTATGTGAAATTGGTTTGCTCAGTATGGCTAACGTTAGCAGAGCTAGCACCACATCCACATGCCTGGGCCGGTCACTCATTACTAGAGTTGAGTGGTTATATTCAAGTTTCACCAGACACAGCCTACACACAACTTGGTCTGATAGAGTACTACGGCATAATGGCTACAGCCCTGATAACTGGCGGCTTTGTATAAACCAACATAGGGTAGTTTTTACCATTACACAAGATTTCTGTGCTCGTCAAAGGGGTATTTTGGCATCACTTTTGTACAATGGGAGGAGGTGGATACACCCCATCCATCTTTATATACAGGCCATGGGTTGTTCTAACACTAAAATAAGCGGTTACTCCTCACCTGGCTGTCAAACATAGTAAAATAAATTTTATTCAAAGAATTCAAATCCCAAACTGTCTCTTTACCCTGTAAAATTGAGCACTTTGCATGCCTCAGATAGTCAATTTTAGATGCATTCACTTGAAATATAAGTGTTACTTTTACAAACTGCAGAGGAAGTAGCTGTCTAAGTCAGGCAGTCTCATACTGTAAGTCAGCTTTAGCGACATATTTAGAAGTTCAATCACACATCGGAGGAGGAGGAGGAAAAAAGAGAGAGTGGGGGAGAGAGAGCAGCTGTGAGGATAAGGCAGCAAAGGCAGAGTACAGTGAGTGAGAGTGATAGAGCAGGCAAGAAGAGGGAGAGAGAGATGGATAAAGATAGAGAAATAGAAGGGGAGAGTTAGTAGAGAGTTGATATGCTGACTACAGGCAGTTGATTTGGTTTCAGAGAGCATTGTTACGGTGCTTTGAATTAATGCCTCCCAAAGAGTCCAATTGTGATTCTTGGGCTGTGCTGACAGAATATTTGACAGCCTAGGGTGAGCTGCTGATCTCAGCCGAATCCTCTGTTCTGTGCGTGTGTCTGTGTGTGTGTGTGTGTGTGTGTGTGTGTGTGTGTGTGTGTTTGTGTGTGTGTGTGTGTGAGAGTGTGTGTGTCTGTGTGTGTGTGTGTGTGTGTGTGTGTGTGTGTGTGTGTGTGTGTGTGTGTGTGTGTGTGTGTGTGTGTGTGTGTCTGTGAGTGAATGTATGGTTGATACCCAACACATTCATACACCTACACATGTTCAGATACGTGTGTGTGGATGTGAAAAAAACAGTCAAAAACGCCCACGCCTGAATGTGTACAGACTCCCACGCACTTACACACACAAAAAAAACCACACACACAGGGTTGCTCACAGACAGGGTGGACAAACACATAAATCAAACCCTAAATGAATGTTAACTTAATGCAAACACGTAAAGACAAAAGCAACCTGCAAGCACAAACATAATCATATGCAGGTAACATTCATTTAATGAAGATATAAACCAAGCCCCTTTTTTTTGTCTCTTTTCCCTGCAGGAAACATGTTGTCCCTCTGGGCTGAAGCAAAAATAAAAAGCACAGACGAGCTCAGAGCTTCATTACTCTGAAGGGAAGGAAAAAAAGATACTCCATCAAAATAAATAGAACTAGTTTAGTTTGACAGCATCACACCATCATGAAATATCATTTGTGAAAATGTAATTCTCAAACCTGCAGATGCTGCACATATATTAATTGGGTTCATCATGTTTAGTCTCACAATACAAGAGCTATTTTCTCATTTGTGCTTAAAATATGGTGCATTGATATATATATGTTTAATTGAATAATCAGTATTAATGTTTATATTTAAACAGGTTGTGCAAATCTATGCATATTATAACAAATCTACTGGACATAAAAGCCAACCTGTAAACATGTGTTTTCAATATCTATATATCTAATAAGCAAGCTTGGGAAAGATATACTTTAATAGCAAATATGTAGATATAAAATGTGTTTTCAATGGATATTCACTCCCTTCAACAAATGACAGTTTTGTCTTTCAGTTCATTTTGCACAAGAATACTACAAAAGCCCAATTCACACACAAAGATTTGGTTCCAAAAATCAGCATTTAAAACAGACTCACTTTAGACCTGCTTACTTAAAGCTCATTTTAGAAACGTTGTGTTTATTTTGGCGCCCCCTGTGGACAAAACAGTACATCTTATCTCTTAGCTGATGTTGTTCTGGACATGGCAAAAATCTCATCTTGCTGTCTTTGAACAGTCAAACGAATTACTTACTATGAATCTTTGCTTTCTGCAGCATGCTGTCAACCATGTGGTCTGACACCTACCCCCCTCACAGTGGTTCCAAACATAAAAAATCACAATATAGAAGTTGTTGATTGTCTTGCTGATGGTTTTGTTTGTTTTTGTAGCTCATATAGAGGCAACACTGTAAATTTCAGTCTGTTTTATAACCCACTAAAAACTCATCACAGTAGCTTTAAAGACTTGTTAAAGCAAAATAACCAAATATCAGCACAATAACAACTGTAGAAAGGCAGACATTAAGATAGAAGGACCTGCATATAAACACATCTTTAAATCAATCATGTGACTTAAAAACTAAAAGAGTATTTTCACTATGTTTTTATTGACTGATGGTGGATTTTATTTCTATCTATGTCTTTTTTTATATATACCTTGTTTAAATGTATTGCTTCTCTTGTTTTAACTGTGGGTTACCTCTTTAGTACATGGTACTCTTGTCACTTTGTTACCCTATGTTGTCTTGTTTGTTGGTTGCTGTTAGAAGACGGCTGACTCGCTCACTGCAAACCACGTCTACCTACAAGTACAAATAAAGTCACCTTGAACCTTGAACATTGAGAGCTAATTAATTGAAATGAAAAATATTCAGATCACACTGGAAAAGATTAGTTCAATAACCAATCAATCAACGAGGAGTCATTCAGGCATGTCTGTCACCAGACACTAAATAAACCAGAGCTTGAGATCTGCTTTAAAAAGACATGAAACTTGGCCTTACTTAAATCAAAAGCCTTAAAAAAACACCTCTGACCACCAAGAGGAAATTCTTATGACATATAAAACAACTTGATGTGATTCGCATTTAGATTCAAAGCATGAACCCCCCACCAAATACTCAAATACTGTACGAGTGAGTGGCTGCACGTTATGAGACTGCGGTAATGACCTTAGCAACACGAGTCACAGATATTTATAGTTTACACAATGCACCCTTCATTTCCCCCACGGTGTGAAACTGTCGTTTTGCTAATTTGAGAACTTTGCTCATTGCTGTATCAGTAAGAGTTCAGAATCAAAGTGGTGACACAGTTTTTGTGTCTGTCTTTCTCAAAAGTTTGGTTTACAGTGTTTTTTTGAGGTTTCCAAGGGAATAAAACACATAAATCTGGCCTTGAGCATGATAAACCTTTTATATGAATCCTTTTCTGGAAAGCTCAGAAGCCAGAGCTTCATTAAAGTTAACTGGAGAAAGAAGAGAGGAAAAAACAATGGGAAGAACAGAAGGCAGGAAACTCGCAGCCAACTGAAGAGTATAATTGTGATGCAGGTGTTGATTTCGTGGATGGATACTTCTCTCTCTGCCTTTACCTTTACTATCCTTTAACAGTGCTCGCTCTCTCTCTCTCTCTCTCTCTCTCTCTCTCTCTCTCTCTCTCTCTCTCTCTCTGCCTTTACATCTTTCTCTCCATCTTGAGTGCCGTGCCTCACCCTAATTAGAAATTCCCCCTCCGACCAACTGAAATTGAATTGCCCATCATTTGCATAATGATAGCTCACCGGGCTGACGGCCGATTTACCGTGAGATGAAATGTAGCAATCACTTAAGAGAGTGACCATGAGGGAGTGAAGGTAAAGGAGGGAGGAGGGAGGAAGGGGGTAAGGAGTGAGGATGAAATGGGATCACACAGATAGAGTGAGGTTAAGAAACAGGAGAGAAAGAAAGAGAGAAATCCGACAGGTATTTAGGTTATTGTCTCATACAGTGATATTGCTGGAGGGAAGGCTGTGTCCTCGATTTGACAGCAAGTGGACACAACAAGGACATGTAAGGACGTTTATGTAACACTGCTCCTCTTGTCAATGCAAGCACCTCTGTTTTATAGCTCTAATTATCAGAGAGCAAATTTCCATCAGGGCTACTCTTCTGACCAATCCCATGATCAAACTTTTTTCAGTCCGGATACTGGTGCCTGTGCTTTGGGTTTTCAAATTGTATCAAGATATATCTCACAAGTCTTAATTTATGAGCTGTGTGGAGCCTTGAATAAATTGGTCGTCTTATAATTTTCAACGCTAGTGCTGCTCCTTTTAAAAAAATTGTCTTTAAAGATATTCCAACTGTAGAACTTGTTGGCAAATGAAAAACATCTCTAAATATATAAAACTGTATCTCTCTTCACATGGGTTTGCTGTCTGCTGCCTTTTTACTTCAAGCAAAATGGCAGCATGGTAATGTATGTACATGACGATCAGCATCGGAAGGGCCAAACTGTCACAATACCTGGTCCAGCTCTCTGGTTAAGTTTTCAACTAAGACCCTTTATCAAACACTATCACTTTGTTATTAACTTCAGTTAGCAACAAAGTCAAGTTTAAATTGCATTACCTTTAAACATGCAACAATGGTAACTTGCATGGCAATCTCTGGACCTATTGGTAATCAACCCTTTTCATTGTTTGACAACTGTGGGCTACATGTCTCTGGGGCTAGTTAGTATCAAACCACTGACAGACATGACTTCCCTGTGCTATTTACATCTGCAACGTAAATGCTTTCATTTCTTGGTTCATTGCATTATGTTCAGTCCACTTCCACTCTGCCACAACAACAGAGCTTACAGGTTTTAATTCTAGTCAATCTGTGTGCTTCTACTGGCTGCACTCCATAGCGTTTCAACTCCGTCTCGGCTTCGACAACCTGGAGCCTACACAGCAGATACGCAACACAGGGCAGATTCAGTGAGACAAGAAGTCAGACACCAAACCAACATTAAAGGTGACATATCATGCAAAATCGACTTTTTAATGGTTCTCTACCTGAAATATGTTTCCCTGGCATGTCTACAAACCCCCCGAAAATGAAAAAAATCCATTCTGCCCGTTTTGATTTTCTCCACCTTTCTGTAAATGTGTGTGAAACGAGCCGTTTCAGACTTCCGTGTTTTTGTTACGTCACAACAATATCTGGTCTGTCACGGAGTCAGAGCTCAGAGCTTGTTCAGCCCATAGACTGTATAAAATAATACTGAACCCCTCCTCCGTTTTTCATTCCCAAGGAGCTTAGGAGAGAGGCATGCTAGGTGTAGGATGTCTTAATAAACACAAAGGTCGGTTTTACTCCCCACGTCTGCAGATTTGAAGATCTAGTGGATGATTTTTATTTATCAAGGATAAGTGCTAGCGCTAGTTAGCATAGCCACATAGCTCCATGTTAGTAGCTGTGTACCAAGACACACGTCGACATACTGACAAATAAAACAACAAGAAACACAAAATCTGTGACCAATCCTTCAGAAAGGTCCTGCTGCAGGCGCCTCTCCGTCAGGATCAGATTCTGGATCAAATTCAGAGGGTTGAAGTAACACGGGTCTGTGAGCAGCCGTGTATATTCACCCAACATGCAAACATTAGCTCAACGTGCTGGAGAGCCGGGGCCACATCCACTTCCTGAGGGGGCGTGGTCAGAGAGAAAACAGACTGTTCTGAGGAGGGCTGAAGAAGAGTGTTTTTCAGGCTTGCCAAAATCTGATTTCGAAGTGTTTTTTTGAGCACAAACATTAAAGACATGTTTTGGGGACCTCTTAGACCAATATATATTGATGAAAAAAGCGTAACATGTCATCTTTAAAACATCTGGTTCACTTTCTGAATAAAACACTTTTTGTTTAGGCCAGATTGTATTTCACTTAACAACAAAAACAAACTGTCATAACGAACCTTTGACCACTTGGCCTGGAGCCAACTGGTCAAAGGTTTCCAGAGGCCAATGATGACAATATGGATGAGGAGTAGCTCATCATGGAGATAGAAAACCCTTGATTTTGTAATTACTCTGGGAGACCCTCGGTCTCGTGACTCTAGCTGTCTGGCAGTGCGACTATGTGCTGTGTTCTGAAAATGCAGCCAGTGAGTTTTTACAGACGAGAGCCAAACCACCGATAGACCAAAGTGTCAGATTCTGACTAAGCTGCCGCTGACCTGATTACTTACCAGTAAGAAAAACTCTTAAGTATCACACTGGTGCATCCCTTATTCAAGCTTTCATATATTAATGCTAATCTGTATCTTCACATTTTTATGTTATCCCTAATTCTTTTACTGCCTTTTCTCTTGGGTCCATAAATGTTTATATGAAGTAGTAGACTATCATTACTGAGAAATGAAAAGCCCTTCTGGGACAGGAATCAGACATGTTTCACTGCTCTTTTGTTTCACAGTAGCTTATTTTCGGAATGAAATCGACTCCGTCAACAGCTCAAAAAAAATTCTGTCGACAGCCTCTTTAACAGCTGGCAGAACTTATCTGGTCAAGAAAACATTTACCATTTGGAATCAACAGCTCACAATATTTATCTCAACTTAATTTTCCTGCTGATAGAAGAACAGCAGACAGTCCTCATAGGAAAATAACTTATGGTCAGGATCCAGGGGTAGCATGTTTTTTGAATTTACAGGAATAAAACACTTAAAGACAACAAATGAATGTCAGCGGCCTCTATTGTCGGTGTAAATGTGAAGCTGTTGTGTGCTATTTTAAGCCGCCTGAGTAGATGTTTGGCACATTCTGACTGTCCCTGCACGAGATCAACATCGGGAACTCCTGAACCACCCACAGTTTATAAGAAGTGGTCAGGCTGTCAAGTGTGTGGCTGTCAGTGAACGCCCCAAGAGTGAGATAACTGCCACGGCGTGCACCAATTCCTGTAATCAACGATATGATAATCATCTAATCTTGTGTCTTGTCTCTGCTGGGGCATCGATCTCACATTCCACCAGGCCTGAAAATTTGATTTGTTACAACATTCTGATAAATCTCGTCTGGTTGATGTCACGTAACTACAGACAAATTAAATAATGCAGCGTGATCCTTGTGAAGAGGCAAAGAGATGGTGAAGACACACCCAAAGTTGTCACTGAAGGTGCTTTTTATCCAAAATGCTTATTCATGGGAGCGAGCTGGCTGCAGAAAGTGGCGTAGAGGTCATATTTGTTTCTAATAGTGGGAGTGATATGTTGGGCTATCAGGTTGGAAGCTCTGCCCGGACTCTGATAAGGCCACTGTTTATTGTCTAACTTCCACTCTTTAACCTGTGCAACCTCAGACTCTCTCACACGGTACTTTCCACTGCTTTGCCATTACCTCAGTGTGTCTGTGTGAGTGTGACTTTGTGTGTGTATATGTATGAGAGAGAATGAGAGGGAAAGAGAGAGAGAGAGGGGGAGAAAGTAAGAGGGTATATTTGAAAGAAATGAAAAGTCTTTGCAGTAAACAAATTTTAGTACTCGTACAATGACCAGAAACAGAAGTCCTCATTGGTTACTGTAGTGTGATAGTCCTCTGTTTTCAGGGTAAGTAAGTATGTGTGTGTCTGTGATCGTTGGTTTCCATCACAAGTCTTGACCTAATTAAAGAGTCCTGTCGATGCTCGATAACTGACAAGTCAACATAATGCAGAGAAGTCACACACACACACACACACACGCACACACACACAGAACGATGTACTGAAGTGCGTGCGCGCACACACACACACACACACACACACACACACACACACACACACACACACACACACACACACACACACACAAACTCGAACATCAGTGCTCAAATCATTTATTCAGTTCTTCAATCTCTTCCTCTGTCCATCTCTACATAAGCGATCAGCGATCACATGTCGCATGTTAAAGTCGTCCGGCCCAGACAGGAGGGAGTTAAGTCCCTTATCTCTCCTCCCCAGAAGAAATTCCTACTAGAGGCCTCGCTCTGCTGGTTTCCTGCCTTCTTGCCCAATGCCCTATTTTTACTCATCGGGGCTCTAGAATACCAGGGGCAGCTTTTTCCTTGTCACTAACATATTTCCTGCCATTCTCACTCTGACATTTCTCCCCCACCGCACGCTTCGCTCGAATCGTTCCCCCTCTTTATGGGTCATAACCTTTCAGTCGAGGCCGTTCATATTCAAATGTACCTGCCGATGCCGGAGTAGCTGCGAGCTCACCTGTCATTCTGGATGGCCTTTTTTTTTTTAAGTGTTCACAACTTTTTTTTTTTTAAATGTAAGCTTCTGCTAGGTGTTAATTTGAGATCTCTCTGAGTGCTGCCTGAAACAGTCAAGTCCACTCTGTGCTGTGAGGCTGTAGAGTAATGTGGCTTTCCGTAACACTATAAGCAGTCGGGTGTTTCAGATCTGAATTAATGATATACATACGGTATTGATGTGACTCATTATGTTTTAGTTGAAAACAGTGAAGTTATATGGTTATTCCAAACTATTTGAACTTCAAAACCAAAATTTTCAGATCATAAATTTAGTTTGGATTTTGGATTTAGCTTTGGACTTATCAGCTCCTTAAAAAAACAGCTACAATGGATGGATGATTAGGAACATAGAAACAGATATGACACTTCTACTAAGTGCAAACTTTTGGATTTTATAAAATACTATTTTGGTTGTATAAATGTGTCTAAAATCAAGTTTTTGAGTAGCTGTCTCCACGGCAGCAGATAACTGACAATTAAGGTTCAGCATTGAGAAAAGCTGTCAACCTCTGTGATGCGTTACTAAATGGATAAAGTTGTTTGTTGGCTGTGTCTGCTTAAACTAGCGTATAACCATTCGACTGGAGTAATGTGTGACCAGCACAGGCATGTGGACGTTAACCTGCAAGGAGGACAGAAGGCTGGTGGGGCTGGCTCTGCTAGTGTTAGCCACACTTGACGAACCAATTTGGCAGTGTTTGCCTACAGATTGTGATCCTGAATTTAGCTGTGTTCAATAAATAAGGCTCCATGTCTATTGTTTTTGAGTGTTTTCTTAGCCTTAGATGGGTAAATGTGTCACTTCAAAACACCCCTAGTTATACTATTAACGGTATATAATCCCAGCCAACATATATTGCTCCCAAGAAAAAAGATGGGAATAATGTTAGTCAGGTCAAAACAGTACAAAAGACGTCAGTGTCCAGATGCTTTAAATTCCTTTCTCTTCCAGAAAGTACAATTTTGACTTCATTAGTTAACAAGTGAAATGATGATAAACAGGCTCCTGGTTGAGACATCATCAAGCAGGGTTTTTTTAAGAGGGAAAATCATTACTTATATATTCAGCTACTTGTAAAATACACTTTAATCCAGTTCCGATAAGCTCTCAACCTTTTATTCCTAACATGTATTTTAAAGAATTGAACCGTCTTGTCACAGCCCTTCCCGGTCCTCCACTTCACAGAAGCATTTCAAAACCATCCTGAGCAACGAGGTGAACCTGAATGTACAACTACTCTCAAACTACTCGGTAGTCCGTGGTTCAGAATGTGCAGTTAAGAGAAATTCAAAGTAAGAGGCCTGTGGAGGAGAATGAATGGCAGTTTAATGAATGTCTGGGGAGACATGATATCAGTGACTGGCTCTTACAGTGCAGCTTTCATCCTATTCATACACCAACATGCTTTAAATGCAGCTGGATCGATGCTGGTTAAAAACACTAATGGCACATAAAGGGAGCACACTCTGCTACTGTGTTTCTTTCTCACCAAGGTCTGATCACTCCAGGACTGTTACAGGAATGCAGAGAATATCCAGCCAGATTCAGGTGAAGAAAACGCTCTATTGTCTAAATTTTCAAGGCTCGTTTTTTTTTTTTTTGCGAAACGCTGGCATTGACGGATAGTTTGGCCTCGTATTTATTTTTGCACTAATAAACAAGCTGATATTCATTCAGATGAGAGGGATATCATGAAACCAAAGACGGTGGACACCTGCGCTTGCATCCCACTCTCTATTGTAGGGCTTATTTTTTTGTCCCTTTTAGTGGGTACATTTATGAATATCAATATTATTTCCCACTAGGAGGTAAATGGTATTGAATGGTTGCCAAGCTGCTGGAGGGGGAGACTGCTCAGCTGACTAAAAGACCCATTCTCCATTTTATCTCTCAATCAGTGTGTGTTTGAGCATGTGTGTATGCCTGAATGCGGTGTGTATATGTGTGTTTCATTTGATGAGGAGCAGAATGAGCTGGAGCTTGCCATGTGAGAAAAAGTTCACGTGATGCAGGCAAATACAGCCGGTCTTCAGCAGGATGGAAAGACTGTAATCAAACCATAAATCAGAAATCACTGAACTGCCATCCACCCACCCCATCTCCCCCACCCCCTCTCTCTCTCTTTTTTGTTACTACCCTCCTACTCGTCTGTGCAGAGCTCACTGTATAGCATGTTACATACTGGCATGCATATAGTGCACCAGAGGAGGTGAAGAGCAGATGAATGAAGAATGCTTTTATCTCCTACGAGAATCAGGATTGGGAGTTTTTGCCAAGTAGATTTACACATATAAGGAGTCTGGTTTGCCATTTTTGTGCAACAAATTAACATAAAATAGGATGACAACAGATAGCAAGTGTAAATATGCACAGAAAGTGTCATGAGAGAGCTGTATAGTGTGTGCAGGAACGTGCAAGACAATAGGAGCATGAATAAGAAGCTTAGAATAGGAAATATTGTGCAACAAAACAGACATTCAAATCTAAAATTAAAAATGCTTTGCATTAGGAGATACATGAAGGAAAAGGTAGTTCTTTTTTACCCCTTTTTACAAGTTGTTTTTAAAGGTTCTGTTTGCTGAATTCATGCTAGAGTGTATACTAAAATCCTCTTTCCATACCTTAAACAAGCAACTGGATGTTCGTATATTTTTCTATCTACTCACAAACACTCCATATTTGTCTGGCCGTGGCTTCCATTGAAAACCACCTGGTGTGCTGTAATATCAGGAGAACAGAGGGGTCATTGTGGAGGAGCTGTGTGATATCAAGGAGAGTGACCTATTTAGAGCTCCGGCCTCAGAGCTGACAAGCCTCTGTTATGTCTAGGACATCTGGAAGGCCGGATCCTCTCACTGCGCTGTATTGCACACACAAGTCAACCCTTTCCAGAGAGAAAAAGACATCTGACATGGTCACGGATATTTTCACACGCTCTGCTATAGGATCTATTGACAAGGTGAGGGCTGTAATGTGATGCTGATACTGGCGAGGATCTGAGAAATCTGGAGGGTATCCAACGCAGTTGTGGTCATCTCGCGGAGATGGAATAACATAGAGGCAAGTTGGTGTCTCCTGCTCAGTAGAAATGCTCTGCAAAGATCAAGTGATCAGTGGAAACAAGTTCTATCCTATTATTCAAATGAGAAAAGCTTTTTCAGAGGCTGATTTCATCCGTGTGATGTTCAAAGCTTGCATATTCCACAAAAGAAGTGTTGCAGGAGAGAGTGTCTGCTTGAGGTAAAGAAATAACAAAATACTGAACTCAAAAGAAATGTAACCATTCATTCATCCCACAAAATGTTGTCCAGAACGACTGAGATTTGTCCAATAAAGCTGCAGTGTTGTGCATTATATAAACGAATACATGAATGCATAATGAGCGGCCAAAATGAGCCAAGGAAAGCACACTGAACAAATCCCTGAGGGGAAAGGAAATTATTCCGAATAGACGAGGACACAATTCATAATAATATTGGGAAGGGGAACTTTCTTTCCTCTCTTTATTTAAACATGCATGCTTTAAATGTAAAACCAAAACTACCCTACATCTATTGAGTGATTTACTTTAGCAGCGAGATAAGGATTTTAAAGTGTCTTACACTCAATTCAAAGCCTTCCTTTCAAATTATGGCCTGGGGTAAGATTGACACATAAACAAAATACAAGCCAACATAATGTATGTATGGTTTGAATATGAGCGTTTGTGCAGAACACAGCTGGTACAATACAACAGTGAAAGCTTTAAAAGGACCCCACTGTCATTTGACTTTTTGTAGCTCAAAACAATAATTCTGTATCATGAGGTAATTCATTTTTCTATGGAGAGGCAATTGGCTGCAAAGATTGAATCATCGGCCCTTGTTTCATTTTCCATGTAATTAAATCAGCTTCTGGAGGGGGGAAAAAAAGCGTTGTAAGCTGGCATACAATTTAGGGAAAATTAGCATTTTTAATCACAGTACATTACTTTAATAACTCAATAAATCTGTGGCAGCTGGAGCATCTGAGAATGTTGTCACAGCCACTTAGCTCTGCGCTTGCAACTAATACAGGCTGATGAGAATCCGCCCGAGAGAGAGAAAGCGAGAGGAGAGGAGAGAGAGGATAAAAAGGGGGTTACAGAAAGCAGAGAAGAAGAGAGATCCAGCCGAGTGAGACAGAGAGGAAGAGGATCCAGAGAAAGGGAAACAAAAGCGAGGCAGGTGAGAAAGAGGGGTGAGCACAGGCAGGAAGAAAGAAACGGTGCCGCAGACTTTGGCACAGAGCGGGGCTCAGCACTTGTCTCACCTCCCTCAGTTATTAACTGTTAATCCCCAATTAGCTCATTCGTCACCTCGGTGTCGTACATGAGACCTGCTTAGCCCTCGTGCTGCTTTGTTGCTTGGGAAGATAGTAGTTGCCAAATACACTAAACAAGCCTGAACGACTGCATAAAATGTAATTTAACTGTAAAGGGATGTCAAGAAACAGGAATCCTCCTCTGAATGCAGACAGTACTTGAACGAGCCACAAGAGCTACTACAAATCAAAGCCGATGTACCGAGTCCTGACCTCACAGCAGAAAGAGTTC
The DNA here is from genome assembly GCF_009762535.1 of Notolabrus celidotus. Taxonomy (NCBI): domain Eukaryota; kingdom Metazoa; phylum Chordata; class Actinopteri; order Labriformes; family Labridae; genus Notolabrus; species Notolabrus celidotus. The sequence goes on along the minus strand of NC_048272.1, from coordinate 14,300,515 downwards.
AATGTCTTTACAGTGAAGAGAAAAGCAGAAATGTTTTTGCAATGGATGAAAGCTTTAAGTGCTGCTGTAAGGTCAAGCACTAGTTCATGGCTAACCTCTCCATATCTACATCTTTGCATATTTTTTTCCATCCCTGCTTTTCTCTTCTGAAGGCACTTTTCAGTCCAAACCACAACACTTTCACAGACAAAATATTCAGAACTCTGTTCTCTCTACAAACTGGAAAGCACTGTTCATTAGTTAAAGCAGCTTTAAAACACAAGCACTTGGATGATTTGCGTTACATTTCGAGTGATTGTCAAATGAATTATTTTGGTGCTGCAAAACTTTATGAAGCTTTTCGATTTTGTCACTGAACAAGGAAAAATGCTCATCACAAATACACAAAACATTTCAACAGCTTGTTTTGATAGCCTTCTCTTGACAGCGGATTTTACAAAACTAAACTAGTCTGTCACTTTTTAGTTCAGTTAGAATTTCCAACAGGCTTACCAATCAATGTATGCAGACAAATGTTCCTGTGGTTCTTATGTTTTGTGTTACAAAACCTAGCTAAACCTGGCTCTGTAGCTAGTTCCAACATCCAATTCATATAAGTACTCGTTCAATAAATGAGACAGCATTAGCTGATTTGATAGAAACACACTAGCATATATTCTCTCTGGCATCATCTTTATCACTTACGGCATTGTCATTACGGTACAATTTCCAGCATCATTAACCTAACCACTTTCAGAGTCATCATTGTCTTTTCATCATCATCTTAATCACTTTGGGCATCGTCATTGCCATTTTGAGCACTATCATTATCATTTTCAATATCACTTTCAGCGTTATCATTTCAGTATCATTTTAGCATTATCTGCATCTCTTCCTTGTGGCAAAATTTTATATATACCGCAACAGCTTGATCCCCTCTGCGACATCTACATCCTTTCAACATCATCTCCCCTCTTTTGGCTTCGTGATCACTTTCAGCACCATGTTCAACATTTTTCAGCGTCCTCTTGATCATTTTCAGCATCAGCTTCATCATTTTCAGCACAATCATTTTCATTTTAGCGTTATCTTTATCGATTTATCCCCATCTCCTTACCTTTAGCATTCTTTTTTATCACTCTCAGCACTATCTTCATTGTTTTAGCATTATTTTTGTCATGTTTAGCACCATCTTTACCATTTTAAACATCATACTGATCAATTTTAAACATCCTTTTGATTCAATATGTTAGCAGCAGTTTCAACATCATCTAGGTCATTTTAAGAATCTCCATCAGTTTCAGGCTGTTTGGCTACTCAATCATTGCAACAACTTAAAGCAATTGAACACATGTTTTATTTCAGCAGTGTATTTTCATTTCTTTCCAGTTTTCTGCATAGCCATGCATATTCTGTAAAAAAAAAGGGCAATTTTTCTAGATGTTGATAAAAGTTGTTGCAGAACATTTACTTTCTTCACAAAGAAATGTCAGTAGATCAAATAATATTTCAGCGGCAGTTATCCTCTCAAACATCAAATAACCTTTCCTGACAATAAACAAAATCTAACTTTGACTCTACTCATACTTTTTATCTCTTGAGTGGTTCATTGATATTCAGCTATGAGAACCTAAAAACTGTAAACTCTAGTGTGACCTCACTGTGGTAGGAACGGTTCATGTTTGATGATGGACCACATGCCCTGCTGCTGTAGTGAAAACAAGAGTGGACGTGAGCAGGTGCATGAGCGCAAATGAAAGTGAGAGCTGCTCTCCTGTCAGCACATGCACGCCCGGGAAACAGAACTCTGTCTTGATGCTAGGTGTGATATTATCAACTTTATTCTTTCTTTTCTATTCCTTTTTCAAACTTTGCAGAATTGTTCATCAGGCATTTTTCTCAGTTCACTAGAAAGAGCTCTATCTCTTTATCTCCTCTTCCTCTCTGCAGATGTTTGTTTTCTAGGTCTGTGTGCAAGTTGAGGGCTGCAACAGCAAACAAGGAGCATCATTTTACAGCTTAACAGTGCACCCATATGTCTGATATGTCTGGGTCCTCTCACACACACACACACACACACACACACACACACACACACACACACACACACACACACACACACACACACACACACACACACACATCACATATTTTCTCTTCAACCAATCTGGGAAAGCACACACACCGCAGACAACATAAAAAACCTACGCCTTATTGAAATGTGAGTTTACATCCGACATAGGCAGAAGAGGCCAATAAAAGCATTATGGCACACAGTCAATGCCCTGGAGGTGTATTGGCAAGTATCTGTGCCCATTCCCTCTATCTACACAGCTCCATTGAGGAGACTGAGGAGCCTTGTTTCCACTGATACACAGCTTTTTGATTCACTTAGCAGGCTTTGTCATGCGCATGTTGGATTAAGTCTCTGATGGAAAATCAACCATGCAGCGGGAGCGCACACCGACCATGTTACAGCACCCACAAACCCGCAAACAGCCATTAGCACCATAGCGGTAGACCTTGCTAATAATTAGCTCATCATCTCAGCAACTCTCTCTGGGTCTGTTTTCAAAGTACACTCTCCAGAAGTGTCGTGGTGTTGGATGTACAAGAAGACTTCCATGTGCTCCCAGGGGACAAGCAGGGACACACATAGGGACTTGTAGTTTCTCTATCGACTGTGTGACTAACGCTAAAATAGCACTCTGGGAAGCTAAGTTGATTTGACAGGACACGTACAAGGAAAAGCTATTATAACGCCATGCCAGGCTGATTTTGTAAGGAAGGCTCTTGTGGGCAGCTCAATCCATTTGCAGATCAGGCGACAGTGGATCAGAGGCAGCTGGGCTTCTTTTTTTATTTTTAATAATTCTCAACAACAAACTCACAACACGCTAACAGCTACAATTTATGGCTCTGAATTTATCTGCTGGTTCCTCTTTCTTCTCTCCCCCTCTCCATGTCTCTCCTAATACTATTGTTCACGCATTTTCACACTGTTGTGACTAGTCAAAAATTGCTGTTATTATGCAGCTTTAAAAATGCTTCAAATGAAACCCCAAAAGTTCTCTGGAAGAGTGTAATTTCCCCAAATGTCTAACACAATTCTGAGAGCGTTTTCTTTATTGTGGTTCATTGTTAAGGAAGAGGAAGATCACTTTGTACTTTGTGAGAGCCAAACCAACCTCAAATGTCAATTATTGTTGGTCTTTACACAGCTTAGAGGAAGGAAGTGATAACAACAGGGTTTTTCTTAGAATATCTAGTTATCTATCAGTTGTCATGAATGCATTTCTTCAGCAGATTTATATCTCGAGTCGGAATGTATTCTTCAATCATAAAAAAAAAAAGTGTGCAAATCAACCAATAACCAGAGAGTAGTTACCATTAATTCTATTTCAGCTGCAAAACTTATAATACTCCTAAGTGCATGAAACAGTGTCAACTTTACCAGTAACAGTGCAAACTTCATAACACAACACATATACATGTAGATTCACAGTCACTGCAGACTGTGGCAACACTACACTCATCTACAGGGTTTCCTCTGTGGCCGAGCAGGGGCTCATATATGCATGCTTTACTATGCTCTTTTCAATTCAGCTCTAACCAAACAACCAAAATTCCCATGTGCATGCAGGTGCTGTGTATTCAATTAAAACACGTTCATAAATGTGGTTGCACTTGGTTAAGGTACAGAGTTTCCTCTATGTCCAAGCAGAGGCTCCACACAAAACTTCAACTTTTTCTTTTTTAGCACTTTAACTTTTAACACCTTGAAAGGTTTTTTATAATTTAGACAAAATGTTTATTTTCAACCTTGTCTCAGATTTATCTCTATAGATCATGCTTTATTAAAAACGTTTAACAAACTACAACTGTAAAATCTTTTAACTTGTCACACCCATATAACCTCATAATCTCCATTTCCTCATGGCCCCATTGCGTCTGATAATTGTGTCATTATTTTTAAATTAGGGCAGGTTGGTAAAGTCTGTTCCATATCGGGGGTTTGATTGGTTACCTTGTAGAGAGGCAGCGTGGCTGGTGAAGGACTCACACACTCTATATGGTAAACAGCAGTGTTGCACAGTCTCATATGTAGACTAGGACCAACAACTGGGGTTTACATGTGACTGTATATAAAAACATTATTACAGTGTGTGTTTCTGCACCATGGCCTTGTGGTTTCTGATATGGCACAGCGAGTGAAATGGCAGAGAAGCCAATTTACAGTTTATAACTCAACCACACATCAATAATAGGAAAAAAATAGATTACAGTAAATCCATGGTTCAAAAGCTGCATACCTTTGAAATGTCAAAGGGGAAACCACAACGGATAACTCATCTCAAAACTCATTTCAACTGCACAGTGCTTGCTGTATTACAAATATTCAACAGCCGACTTTTCCCTCCAGGTATTTTTCAGCAAAACACTCTATACATTTTCATTTCAGATGAGAAGAAAAAGGAATGTATTTTTTTCTACTGGCAAGCAGCCAAACAAATTTAATTACATTCCAAATAGGCGCAATCTCCACGTAGAAACCAGCCCGTGTTGTATTTCTCAAAACTTCAACAACCTCCTTGACTTTCTCAGAGTAATTGAAATCTTCCACTCTTCCACCCTCGTCATTATGCGGAGCAGCCGAAAGTACAACAAACCAAACCGAAAGGAACAAGGAGATCTGGCTCTCAGAGTGAGCTGCTTTAGCCAATTTGTAACTTCATCAGCACGTCTTCATACACTTTCTCTGAAGTCAATTAAAAGAATATTAGGTGGAGGATATCTAGGAAGAGCTGACGCCTCTCTCCTGCCAACAAGCCGGTGGTTTACCCGTGACTCTTGTCAGCGAAATCCCGTCAAAGTCTGACGAAAGGTCACCGTTTTTCATTTTGGATTCTTATACATCTTCTAGGTGTGTCCAAAAAGGAAAGAAACAATTCTTTTCATGTGCAAATATTTGATTAATATGTATCTGAAGGAAATCTAACTTTGCAAAGAAAACGACTGCAGTGCCAAGAGGTAACGTTTTACTACAAACAGGATGAGCTGCAGTAATTAAGAACACATCTCTTGGATGAAAATTTGGAAATAAAATCAATGTTTTTTCATTTCTAAATGTTTCTGACCGTTTTCTTCCCTATTTCCATCATTACAGAGATGAGGAATACATTTCCAATTAATGTTTCAGTGCTTGATAAAACATCAAAAGATCCTTTAAAAGGAGCTTACTGCCAAATCGTTTCAAGTGTCTCTGGATTTTACTTCTTTAACTGCAAAGACAAACTATAATCTCACAGAGGTCCTCCCATCTACCCAGCGAGTAATTATGGGATGGCAGGCGTATAAATCATTCATCCAGTCTGGCAGGAGTGTGGATTTGTGTGTACGCTACAACCCAGAATAAGGTCCTGAGGTGACCACAGCACAAGGCATGGTATCAGTCACATGATGCTGTGTTTGCTTCAGGAAATCCTAATAGCTACGTGTGACGTCCAAGGACCACAGAGATCCTAGAAAAGGTAAACTCCCTGTCTTCGTCAAATTTGTAGAAAAGAAGATAAATAAATGTAAAGGCTTTAAAACATGGGATCATTTTAAAGTAATTAACCTACTCTTTTGTGCATGTCCCTCTCTCTCACTCTCCCTCTCTCTCTCTCTCTTTCTCTCTCTGTCACTGAAAGTGTCTGAGAGCTCAGCCACATGCCAGTGCCTTTGTGTCAAAGATTAAGTGAAACCAGGAGTGCCAGCAATGCTGTGTTTGCACAGTGAAAACACTCGGCTTCAGCTGCACCAACACATCACATACCGATCAGCATACTGGGTCCTAAAGGGAACCTACAGCAGCTACTGTACATACAAAATCAATGCACAGACATTATGAATAAAGGGACAGGAATAACATATGTTAAATTAACTACAAGCACTTTTCTGCACTAATTTTAGAATTCAAAATAAGAGGGTTAATGGTAGCAATGACAATAACACTAATGCAACTGTAAAGAAGACAAAAGAATAAGAAGTTAGCATTTAAGTACATGGTGTAGTGGTTTTATTTGACTCTGTTATACATCCACATTGAGAATGATGAGGTAGTAACACAGAGCATCAACATGCAGCAAATGGAATTCCTGGAAAGCAAGCCAAAGCTACAATAAAAATATTATGAACAAAGCCCAAAAGTGCCAGAGGTGGTTTACTAGACTGAGGCAGAAAGGGGCCTGGGGGGACTGTGGGTTTGTAGTGATAGGGAGGGGAGTCACACACACACACACACTCATACTTGGCACAGAGCGACACAGACACAAACGGCACACAGCAGAGGGACGGTCCTCTGTGGTCTAACCTTCCAGCTAACTTCCTTTACGATCCTGAAGTCACTCAAACATGATCTCTAGACAAAAACATGCAATCAGTCCCTCCAGGATTTCGCGGGATTTTTTTGTGATTGTTGCGGCCCAAAAAGCCTGATTTTGCGACAGCTTTTTGAAAAAATTGCAGTGAAAGTTGCGATTTTTTTTTGCTTTTTTCCCCAAAAACATGTCAGGGGCAAGTAAATACGCTAAATTACAGTTATTTTTAGAAAACATTCTTGATGTGGCCACTGACTGTATTTGGATTCTCTTGATTCACAGCAAAATGCCATGAAAGGACTGTATTGCACATTTACGACGGTCCCTGAATGCACCTCGCAGTGACAGAGGCACTTGACAGGCAGTTTACGCACTCTGAAATTAATCTTCATCTTTGATGACTAAGAGTTGATCAAAACTTACTGAAGGTGCCTGATGTTTCTCTAAACTGGATTAAATCAAGCTGTAGACGCGGAGCTTTTTACGATAATGGCGGCAACAATGTCAAACCTCAAATATTAAACAGACGTCCCGGTTGTGTCTTTGTCACTAACGCACACCGGGGGGTAAAAATCATCAATGAAGATGAGACAGATGCATGGAGGTGAGGAGAGATTGTTCACACAGCACACCTGCTGCAGGTAGGTGACCAAGCTAACACTGAGCCCCTCAATCTATAAATAACAACGTTGTCATCGTCACTTGTCCTGTTTTGCTGTTGAACAGTGCCGATCAAGTGAGGACTTTTTATGTTCCAAGTGAAATTGATGACGAAACCGATGATGTACAGGGGCTGAGACTAAGGTGATTGGTCAAATTTGCGGGACAGTTGCGGTGATTGTATAAAATTGCAAGGCCGGGAAAAATTGCGCTGATTGGTTGAATTTGCGTTGATAGTTGCGATCGCGAAATCGCAACTTCCTGGAGGGAATGATGCAATACGTAACAAGTGATTTCAGTTTCTAAACTTTCCTTTTGATATTAGTAAGGATGTATTTCAATGTCATTGGTTTCAAGGGCTTTTCTTTAACAATGTCGCCCTGCGCTGAAAATATTTCTGCATGTGAAATGTTCTTTTTTTCTTCCGTAAAGAGCAGGGCTGATAAAGTCATCCTGAAAATTGGGGAAGTAAGCGACAAAGCGTGTAAAACTATACTTATCTTTCTAATCAATCTATCTAATATGCATGACCCAGCCTTAAATCTTTGCAAAACTGTGACTGTTATCGCAGTCATAGATCACAGGATTAACTGTAAATATCAAAACACTCATGCTTTAATGTACAGTCATCATCGGAGTGGGTTGAGCAGTTGCTCCACATAAACACAACAGCATTTCTGTGGTCTGTGCGTTCACACGTGTGTTCTTGTATTTATTTATGGTACGCAAGTCTGTGCAGCGTGTGTGCGTGTGTGTGCGTGTGTGTGTGTGTGTGTGTGTGTGTGTGTGTGTGTGTGTGTGTGTGTGTGTGTGTGTGTGTGTGCGTGTGTGTGCGTGTCTACCTGTGACAGAGTGCATATCTGTGAATATGTGTACTTGTGGTCTCTTTGAGTGTGGACCTGCATCAGCCATCTCTGGTTGTGTTTGCACAGGACATGCCTCAGGAAGCTCAGACAACTGCTTGTGTTTGCCCGTGTTACGAACTTCTCTTAATGCAACCGACAGCTGCATTCTTCCACCACGCAGACACCGTGTTTATCAGTGTTTTTAAACGTTCATCCTTTGGAATCTGTTGGTTACGCCATCCTTGCCACGGAAATAACCATGTGAGTGGAGCTTGGGGGTTGAAATAACAAGAAGCTAACCGAATGTTTGTTGCTACTCTGGAAAGAAAATTCTCAATTCTTTGATATAATCTAAAATGTTCTAATCTGTACCTGGATCAGCTATCAGTCTTAAAGCCTCAAGTCAACAGTGAAGAAGGAAATCTCTCCCTAAGGGATGCAACCAACCTTCCAGCTTGTTATCAATTAATCTGCTGGTTATTTTTTATGATAATCCATAATCTCTTAAACAATCATTTGTAATAAAATTGGGGAAAATGCTAAAAAAAAGGGGTTCAAAGTGGCTTGAGATTGACAAGCATTTTGAAATAATCTGTATCGACCAATGCCTGCGCTTACAAGGCCGATTTTAAAATAAACAAATAATGTCTCCAGACACTGCACGCAGCTTGGTAGGTGTGGCTGCTGTCAAGCTATGCTAACGTCCTCCTAAATGATAACCTGTGACAGCATATCAAATCTAAATCAGCAACTGGTTAGTTGGTTAATATATGCTCATTAAATATGTATAGATCTATGCCTATCAGTCCTGTTCTAAAGTATAATCCATCTAAAACATGTCACTAGCTAAGCTAACTGTGTACATTAGATTGTAATGTGCATGGAATGATACATTTTCTCATTATTAAGTTGTTGTATTTTATCAAATGCAAGAAAAAAACAACAATAGTGTGATATCGGCATTATATTTCAGTCATCAGCTGACGTGCTGTCTAATTATCCGCAGCCCTGATATCTGTCAGCCATAAAAAGTGACATCAACAAATTACCTTTTAGCCCAAAACCAAAAAATCAACATACAATTCTGTGTATGTAGAAGAAGAAAAAGTATAAATCTTCACATGTAATAAGCTGTATAATGCTTGAAAAAATGAATTTAATAATTGATTGTTCCAACCAAATTCTTTCTCTTCAGATTAAAAAATGATAAATTGTTGCAGTCTTATACCAAAAAAAGTCTCAGAATGGATTCCAAATCATCTATTTTGACATGTTGTTCAGTCACTGCAAATACCTACCTAAGACTGACAGAAACACCGTCCCTCCAATCCCTCTGATCCCAAACGTAGATCTTATCTTTCAGGTTAACAATCGGTCCAAACTTCCCCCCTCTGACCTGACAAGAGGCCCCAAAAATCTCCCTCACCCCTCACCCCTCCTCTCCTTCACTCCTTAGTGTTTCATTTCCTGCTAATAGACTAAACAGCAGACTCACACCATTTCATGTCGGCCCTTTACTCAAAATAAAATGATAATAGCACCAAAACAAAGGCTTCATGTAATATAAATTCCTACATATGTGGAACGAGAAATAAATTGTGTGTAGAACTGTGAGATCTGTGCAGAGTGGCGAGTGTGAAAGTGGGAGCTGATGAGCTCCGTCTGTGCTTATGTGAAACGTTGATATGCTTTTCTCATATGATGATTACGCTAATTTATGTACCAAGGCCTGCTTTACACAAATCTGCCAAGGCCAATAACACACACTCGTAATCTCCAGTATCTAGAATAATCACTTTTGTGGTCTGTTTGTTTGTAAATGAAATGAAGCAATTATCCTAATGAAGATCATATTTGCAGCCTTTCTGTGCAACAAAAATGTTCTGTCTTCATCGCCCCCACTGATACCTTAATTGTGGAACAATAGGAGCAACAAAAATGTTACTGCTTGATAATTAAGGAGTTGCAGTTCGCAGCAGGGATGCTGAAACTGTTGCAACAAAGACTGAGCTGCGCACTTCCTGACCTGCAGTCTAAACCACATGCATGAGGATGATGCTAAATGTCAGTGGCAACAATAAGTTTGGTTGTTGCCGTGGTGAACCGAAGATATACAGTTGCATAACAGAAGGTCACAGCAGTCTTAGAGTTAATACTGACTTATTGTTATAATAAAAAACAAGACCAATGTGCACCCCTTTGTGCTGCATTGTCTGGTACTATACTTATCTGTACTGAAGCCTGTTTCACAATGTTATTTTTGGTCTATATACTTTGTAGAAATATCAAGGCCACATTGTGTAGATATCAAAAGGAAACATTACTAAAAGGTTGTTTTTTTTCTTTCACTGAGCTGATAGAAAAAATGTATCTGCTTTGAAATGCTACTGTAGCACAGTGAAAAATACTGCACAGCTTTTCTTTCATAGCAGCAGACCAAGCATGGAGCAGAGCACAGAAATGGTTAAATAAATCACATGAAGCAGATGCTTTTCTCTCTCTCTCTTTCACGCACACACACATTCATTAGTGAAATCCATCAATCAACATTTCATGCAGTTTGGGTTTGAACCACACCAAATGCACTAAAACAATAAACGTCTGTCTTTCAAGTCGCTATCTGGACTGGAACACATCTGGTGGCAAGGCTCATTTTGGTTTCCACATCGTTGAATGACATTACAGACTGGATGGGGAGCTGAAAAATAAAGTACCCCCTAAAAATCTCTCTCCTTTTTCTCCCTTCGTCTTCCACAGCCCCTTCCCTCTCTGTCTCTACATACACACCCCAAATCTACTCCCCCCTCCCTGCACGAACCAGCTAACCTCACAAATGCTATTCCAACCAACCCCCAACCCCCAACCAATCAAGAAGTGAATATAAAACAGCACAAGGAGACTGGGTGGTGTGTGTGTGTGTGTGTGTGTGTGTGTGTGTGCGTGTGTGCGTGCGTGCGTGCGTGCGTGCGTGTGTGTGTGTGTGTGTGTGTGTGTGTGTGTGTGTGTGTGTGTGTGTGTGTGTGTGTGTGTGTGTGTGTTTCTAGACAGATAGGCTCAGGCTATTGCTACCGAGGAACCAGTGTGGCCTCATGAGGTGAAGACAGTTTAAAACGCTGTGGCACGCTGGACTCCTTTACACAAGTCGTGGGGGGATAAAATGCAAACTCAACACCCAGCTGAGGAGCCAGGAGTCAATCCTGACTGTAGTGTTAAGGTTTCAAGGGGGAGTGAAGATAATTAGGGTTAATGTGTTTTAATGAGGGGTGCAAGGTGGGCTGGGGCAGTCCTGCTCTGATTCCTAATCAACGTCAAAATTAGAATTACTCTGACGTCTTGAGATGTGGCTGTGTTTTTTTTCACATTAGGCTAGAGTTTGCCTCATCAGAAAACCTGTCTGCACTCATATTCTTAAAGCTTTCAAAATAAAGCTTCTTTGTGGTGGCAGACTGCTATGTGATGGCAGATTTAGATAGCAGAAGTATATCACAAAAGTATATTGGGAAGAGTTTTTAAAAATGCACTGTCATGACTAAATTCTTGGCAGTTATTACAATAAATCATCGACATAAATAGCCAGTTTCTATGGACTGAGGTGATTAAGTAGCTAACCAGGCAGGATAAACTATACTATCTATTTTCAGCTGAACATGACTTATGACCCTCTTAACACCTCTAGTAGCTCTGAGTCATGTCTGCTTGAGATTATAAAGCACAGAGCAGGGCAAAGGGAGAGCTGCAGTCTGGTTGTCACCTTTGCTATCCTGTAGGTTAAACTGGAGTCCGTGCTGGTAAATCCCTGTTATGGCCAGTACTGTAGCCTCCCACCTGTTCTTAAACGGTCAATAGCTGTCCTCAAATACCCTGTGAAATCTCTTGCAGGTATAGCTGCAGAGGGGAAGCTATAGCATCTTTGTTGTGGTGATTTTTACTTCATTTGTTTAACATTACGGTATGTGCTATTATCTCTTATAATCTTGTTTTTACAAATGAAATCTTACAAATAATAGCCTATAGTTGACTAATAGGACCTCAAAACACCACTATGTGTAGTTTAGATCTCTTCCTTCTTAAATTCTTCTTCTGTGCTTCTTCATTTTGCCCCTTCCCCTCTCAACTCTTTTTCGTTTCCCCTATGGAGGAAGTGGGTGTCATTTATTCCAGCTAATTTATCATCCTTTTCCACGCTTTTATTTATCATTATCCATGATTTTATTTCCCATGATATCACAATGTCTGTCCCAACCTGTCAATGGAATTATTTCAATGAATTGGCATTAAAAACAGTTAATTTAGAACGGTGCCGCGGCTAGCTTAAAGTTACGGCTAACGAAGCTAGCTGATGTTTTCTATTCATCAAATTGTACCAGAGCTGTAACATGCTGTAGAAGTAACATGAAGGTTCTGTGTTATTATGTGTATCAGGCATTTCTAACTGTATAGAAATGGCTTAATCCCATGGTTAATAATTGCCAATTGCCCCCTCTTTTGTACTATTCCCTTGCGTGTTAGCGTGTTATCTGTCTCTTTATTCATACAATTATTTTGTGCTTATTTTATTCCTCACAATGAAGCAATGTCTGTCCAAAAGTGTCATATAATTATTTCTAAGACGTAGCAAAGAAAAATAATAGTTATAAAACTCACGACTGCTAGCTTAAAGTCACGGCTAACTAAGCTAGCTTAGGTTTTGTGTGTTTTGCTTCTGTCTTAGCTGGATCTGGCAGTAGATTTACATTACGTTTCTGAAATCCTATATATTAGGAAGCCTATGTCTTGCTTCATAGTTGAATTTCATGGTTACTATTTTGTCACAGTTTGTGCGATTTTTCAGAGAGAGAAGAAGATGCTATTTCTTTTAGCTACTTTATTTTCCTATTCTGACCCAATTCTATATCATAGTCTTCTGTTTTTGTATTGGAAACAATGCAATGATGTCGTTCCCAACCTGTCAAGCTACTGATTTGATCAACTGGCCCTGAAGAATGATTGTTTTAAGAGTTGTTGCTGTCAGCTAAAGCTATGGCTAATTAAGTTAGGTCATGCTTTGTACATTTATTTTGTTTGTGATAGAGCAGGAGCTGGCAGAAGGATTTAAACAGAGGTTCAGGGAAACTGTGTTTATCAGGTTTGTCTTACAGTTACCATTTAGCTCCTGTCCCCTTTCATATAGTTTACCAGCAGGAGAGGAGTTGCTGAGTTACTGGAATTAAATGCGTTCATCAGAATAAACAGTGGTCAACAATAAAGAGAGTCTAGTCTTTCAGTGTCTTTCTTTCTCTCCAGTCAACACAACGCAGAAGTGCACCTGTTCAAACAGAAGATGCAACCCGTTTAGTGACAGTTTATCCACCAGATTCTAGTTAAAAAATGAACTCAACATAGTCTTGTATCTTCATGTCTTGTATTGAAAACACTGTCTCCATAAATGCAGATTTTCACTGCTGTAATGGTCTGTGCACCGAACACAATCTAAGCCCCACTACTCCAGAGAATAACACTGTAGCTACTTATCATTAACTCAAAGACACAATCAGCCCCAGGCAATCCGGCTTCCCTCCATAACCTTTTGACATTGCTGCTGGGAAGGTAAATGAGAGACGAAGTTCGACAGAGAGAGAAGAGGGGGAGAGCTGGGGAGACAGAAAGACTTGATCATGAATAGAGCCAGGGAGCGGTTAGACTGAAAAATAACTTCACAAAGTAGACTGTTAAAGGGTTGCTTGAAACGCAGAAAATAATGTTCAACCATAACAACAGTTTGTTATCTTTAATTTGCTGAGTTCTGCATTAGAACAATAAACTTGACACTTCCCATGCAGTTCCAGCAGCTTTGCACTGGTTTGATTAGAGCCATGCATGGGTTAACATTTCCCAGTGAGAATGGTCGGGATATTGCAACTCGGACTGGCCAGTCAGCAGAATGTTATGAATGGGCACAATGAAAAACCCCAAGTCCATGCTGTCGACCCAAGAATGCTTTCCTCCATGTAATTAACTTCTCTATGTGTACAAAATGAGCTACCGCTGAAATAACTCTTTTCTTTTCCTGTTTCTATTACGGCCATGTTTCATAAAAAGAAAAAAAAAAAGAAACATTCTGAGAATTCAACATGGAAAATATTTTCTCAAGTCCATACTTTGAAGTATCCCCATGACTAATACAGCGATTTGGATAGTGGTGGAAATGGAGCAGACCACTTGAAAAGGGGCTGTGCGTGCTCTGCTGGACAAATGTCAGCTGCCTGTGCATGTTTAAAGATGCACAACAAGGAATTAGAAAGTGTAACATGTGGGAAAACCTGGATCAATGCATAAATGATGGTTATCTTGTTAAACATGATTCATACATCTAGCCTGAAGCTATATTAGCAATTAGGTATGCTCTGCGCGCACGTGCAGTTTGCTTTGATTGAGATATCACATCTGTGCGTACTTGCACTGCACAAATAGTGTATCAATAGACTGTTTGCTCTGCACTGCGGTGAAAACAGCTTCAGCATATATAAATAACATACAGTAACTTGGAAGAGGCTGCAACTATGTAAAGAATAACATCTGCAAACCATTGGATTATAAAGCTACAGTATAACTACAGTATAATTACATGAGAGCCTCTCTCTCTCGGGCGCTGTGCTGTTAGAGGGAAGAGGGATGAGGAGAAAGTGGAACAGCTACAGTAATCTATCCAACTTCATTTCACCGGAGTGATTCTGCCCGGGGGTATGCACAAGTCATAATGCATTTGACAAATAGTCTCCCGCTAAAACAGGCATTTGCGAAGAAGTGGCCTTCAGCGCTGGTATACACAGCTGAGTGTGCGCTGAACAAACAAACCTCCCACTCAGCGAGGAAAAGATACAGAGAGGCTTCAAAAAGATTAGGAGAAATCTTGGGCGAAAAGTAAAGATGACTCACGGTGATTGTGCAAGTGCAGGACAACGAGAGTTGGATGGAGTTGAGAAGAGCAACAGAGCCGCGGGGCTTGCAGCACTAACACAAATCGATGCTTTGCTCATGTGCTGTTCTTTGCATTGTTCTGGAAATGTGAACGCACAGGTTGTTTTATTAAGCATCTACAATGAAATGAAGAGCAGCACAAAGGCTGTTTTGTCTTATCTAATGCACTTATCAAATTGTGTTTTCACCATAATCAGATTTTTCTTTAAATGAGACAAAAAAAGCATTAAGGACATTTCACATTTATGGTTTTCAAGCACTGTATTTTGTTGATTTTTAAAGCCTAATTTCCAGGAAGGCATTCCAAAAAGTCAAAGGTCAAGTGCATCCACAGAATTGCCATATTGACATATCCTGTCAGTGTGATCCATATTCCTGGCATGCATCAATCAATCATCAGTCTGAATGTGGCCAATCAGCTCCAACCAGTTTCAGCTTACACATTCTTTACGTTCCACAATTATTAACCCTTTCAGGTAGAGAACAGAAAAGGTCATTGTTACAAAGCCTACTCTCAGAATTAAACCTGTTTGAGTTTACACAGGTAGACCAGACAGAGAAGGACTAGACTTCTCTTACTTAATGTTCTGGTTTGGTGTATTTAATACTTTGCAGTGATGCAGAGAGCAAAACACAGGAGTGAGTTTCAGACCAGCTTTGCATCTATATTCTGCACTTTTTAAGAGTAAATAAAAAGAGAATCGACATCTTTTAGGATGCTTCGATTGGGAGAATGTTTGGCCTATTTTCACCCTGTCAATAAAAACCAGGCTACTTCTTTTGCTAAAAATTTAAGGCTATATTTACCGCTACTGACTGTAAAATCAGTGATTTGTGATCACATTTTTAATTTCTAGGAACATTTAGCAACCAAAGAAATTAAATCATACATGCAGAAGCTATAACATACAAGATAATGGTCATATAATGAAAATATATGTGTATTTTTTAACATCTCTGTAAGCTCTCCAATCAAAACCTGCAGATTAAGCAGCATTAGCCTTGCTGCACTGCTACCAAAGTGCTTCTCCAATGGGTCAACTCCATCCTGCCACAAATATGAACTGCTGCCAAAAAAGTCACATAAAGCTCCTGTATCATTATTCAACAGTCAACAGTCATGTGTAGCACCACAGATAATATGTCACTTTACATCTTAGCCACACCTGTCACTTTAGTAATGACAATGTTATATGATTCTGTCCTTGAAACCCAAAGCTGCCTCTTAGCGGGCCAACAGCCCTCCATGCTCGCTGAATCATGACAACAAGTGCAGTTCACTGTGTTAACACCACAACCATGAGACGTAGTCAGAGAGCCGGGTAACATAGAGATCTTACATACACATCTGCAGCTTCTGTGTGTGTAACATCACACACAGAATTACAAAAACACTTTTATGTGAGGATATTTAAAATTTCAAACTCAGGATCGGATTAAGTTACAGTTCAAGGTTTGAAGTTGACGTTCAGTAGCTTACAGGTTAAGGAATGACTGTATTGATGTAAGCACTGGTGTACTGTAATTCAAACCTCTCTGCAAGCGAGTGTGGGTGTGAGAGTATGTGTCCGCATGTAGTGTGTGTCGTTCGTGTATACATGCAGGTGACTGTGGGAACAGGGGAGATTAACAATTCAAATATTGTACAGCTGCTATAATGTTTCACTTTGTCATCAGTGAATGTTAACTGCCTGCTGGCTGCCCTCCAGGTGCTAAGGCAAGCAGACCTATTTGAATGGCTGCGGGTGTAATGCCTACTTTAGCTCTGCCCAGTGTTTACACAAGTTTTACCTTCTCCACATGAAAAATAAAACAAACATACATTGCTGGAAATCTGTGTGACGGTTGCTCATTTTTGTTAATGAAAGACTTTTATCAGTAAAGCACTTTTACACCACATGGAAAGATTGGAGGGGCCTTTGACATTCAACAGAAATCACTATACTGAAAAATCCAGCACCAGATTTAGCTGTTCAAACCAGCCTGATACAAACTGATTTTGTGTTACTTTTCTTAACAAGAAGCCTTTCAGTGGTGAGTACTTTATGACATTTTTTTCCAATAAATGTGTCAGAGCGTCAAGCAATGTTGGATATGTTTCCGTGCGCAAAAACGCATGAGGAATTTGTAACTTCTTACCCCGTGTGAAACAAGCACAAAAGCTTTTTAATAAAAACTCATATTCAAAGCTTTGGAATTTTAACACAGGCAATTGATGAATAATCAATTCCTGGAAGTTATTATGTGCGTAATTATGAGGTTGGATATCTGCGTGAACAGGTTCTACAGTATTCCCTGCCTCTTATATGGAGCAAAAAAGACATAGAGACACATTCATATGCAGACTGAGCAGTACAAAACTGCAGAATATAAACCTTAGACATAGCAGTCCTGTTACACGATCCTTATTCAGATGCAATCTTGATAGTTTTGGAGTAATTGTGCATTGACCCGTGTGGGAACCTGTGTGGAGCTGATAAGACTGTTTCCGCTGTTTGCGCGGCGAGGTTTAACTTATATATATAAAAAAAATTACTTCTGTTGAAGAAAACAAAATAGAATTTTGAGATTAAAAAGTAGATTCAATGTGTTTCCATTTGGTTCGGAGAGAGAATTCTCCGGTTCTTTTTGGAGCGTTTTGCGCTTCTACTCAGCTCGCAGGACAGCTTCACTCCAAAATACCATATCACATTCCCCTGATGAACGCATTAGCAAATTCTAATTAAATAGCATGCACGAGCTCAGAACAGGTGTCCTGCTAACATTGTGCACTTCAGTTATACAATAAAGTTCAGAGATGGTGCAGCTTAGGATTCATTTCAGCCTAATTCATCCCAGGGGAAGAAAAAGTGCAGCACTTGTCACTAATTGCATTCTTAAAATATCACCCCATACCGTATATATACTGGCTATGTGTGCAGCATATACGAGCCTCCATGTGTAACAAATGATTATATGCACCATCACACCCAAAGCTGCACATCTGTCCAAATAAAAGCTCGTAAAGTAGAGGTAATGTTTACCTTGTTGGAGTGGTAATAGTCCAAACCGGAGTCAGTCGGTAACGTACATGAACCCACGCTTGAAGGGGGAACTGGATAAAATCTGACGTCCATCTCAGAGTCCGCAAGACTGACGGCATGAAAGCGTAGCTCCAAAAGACCGGTGCGACTTCTCTCTCTCTCTCGCTCTCTCTCGCTCTCTCCTGCACACACACACGCGCTTTACCTTTCTCTCTAGCTCCCTCTTTTTTGCCTCTGGTGTGTTAAACAGAAAAAGTAGAAGTAGAAGAAGAGAACATCCGTCTTGCACTCACTTCAGCACTATTTGGGCATTCAGCTGCACGGAGATGCTCTCATTCAACATCCCTACAAAGTTCACTTGGAGAGAAGGGGGAAAAAGGAGAAGGGGAGGTACGAGTTATAGGAAATAAAAAGTAAACCGGTCACCGAAGAAGTTTGTCGGTGAGCCGTCAAGCAGGTAAACATGCAGGGTTAATTCTGTCGACGGTTTCTCCCTAAACGCTCGAGCTCCTGTCCCTGGTTTCCCAGACGCGCTGAAGCTTTGTCATGAGGGAGCGCTCACACACATCCATGCGTCCCCGGACACACAGAGGCTGCAGGGCTGCGACATCTACCGGTCAGACGAGGGAGAGCAGAGAGAGGAGGGAGAGTGGGGACATGGGGAGGATTGACAAAGGAGAGTGAGTCCTCCCAAACTGAGGTCAAGTCCCCTCTCAGTTGGAGGGATAGAGACAGGCTTGGAGGAACAATACCAGTTCAGAGCTATCTCAAGCTAACTGAACTGGGAATGAAGTGTGATATGTCTAATTAAAATAACTCTAAATAAGGGTTGGTACATAAAGTACACTGACATGTGTAGAGGGAGTATTCAGATTAAATGCATCACTCCCTGCTTTGAGACTCTTCATGAGCATGAAGATCTGCCTCTATCTTGTGACAGGATTTTACAGATGCTTTAATTTCATTGTTAGGTGGGTTCCTTCTACGAGCCCTTAGGGGTTGTTTTTCATCCCACCTGTGCATCGTGTATGTAGATGTCTATTTCTGTCTTATTTGGATCTTTTTTTCCCCGCACAAACAAAAAATAAATAAATAAATAAAAATAAAAGTTGGTTAGGCAAGGCAAGGCAGCTTTATTTGTATAGCGCATTTCATACACGAGGGCAACTCAATTTGCTTTACATTAACACATTAAAAGCATTGGAGACATTCAGACAAGCATAAAAGAACATAATTAAAATGACAAATATGATAAAACAGAAAAGAAAAGGAAAATTAGAAATATATTAAAAATTCCATTAAAATTTTAATTTAAAGTGGGTTAAAATAATCTAAGATAGGAAGGCAGAGTTACTGTAATACACCGTAAAAACACTACATCACAAATAAAAGCAGTGCCTTTAGTTGCCACCACTGTAAAAGTATGCAAAATGTATATAATGTTACGAATTAAAGCTCCCGTGAAGAGTTTTTAACTGGTCTTTAAATGGTAAAAAATTAACCGTGATGCCCCTTTAAGTTCTACAAAAGCAAACAAACCAATAAACAACAACACTGACAACTTCTATGCTGTCATTTTTAATGCATGTAACTACTGTGAGGGGTAGGTGTCATCCGAGGCTATTTATGGCAAGCTTTTTGTCACTTTTTCCAAGACAAATATTCACAGCAAGTTATATGACTGCTTGTATGAGTGTTTAAAGACCACTTGATGATATTATTTTGTCAGACAACACACTGACACGTACAGGACAAGATCAGCAAGGATGTAACAGTACTGTTTTGTCCAGAGGGGGTGCCAAAATTGACACAAACAGAAAGTTCCTCAATCAATTAATCAATCAATCATCAATCAATCAATCAATCTTTATTTGTACAGCGCCAAATCACAACAAACGTTATATCAAAACGCTTTTACAAACATAGGAGGTCTAGACCATATTCTATGTTAAATTATTAATTATTATTATAATTTTTTTTTAAGCTGATATTCCATTTAATGCATGGAATTTATGTACTGATTGAGGACACACATAAACCGGTCAGACTCCATAACATCATTCAAATCCCAGCTCAAAACCCACCTTTTCAAATTAGCATATTCCCTTTAACTGAACTCTGTGAACTTCACTAGTTTATATTTTTTTACATTATTATTAGTTTGTTTTAATGATGTTTTAATGATGAATGTTTTTCTTTATTCCCTGTAAGGTGACCTTGGGTGACTTAAAAGGTACCTCAAAATAAAATGTATTATTATTATTATTATTATTATTTTATCATTTCGCCAACATGGAGCTAAACTTTTAAAAAGTTGCTTGGTAGCTATATCTAAAATATGTCCTCACATCTTATCATTAGCTTTTTCACGCTGGGTCTTTATTTGCAAAGAAGCTAGTAACCATAGCCTCAAGATAGATGTTGTAGAAGGAAAAATACAGACTTATTGGAGTTTAAAGTGACACAAAAATACCTCAAAGCTGTATTAAATTAATTGAGAAAAAATGCATTAAGGTACCCTTTCACTATTCCACAACATGGTGCTCTGTGTTTGACCCAAGAGCTGAACTAAAACTTTGATTATTAAACCAAAGATTCAACAACATTTCTATGTGATGTAACAGCTGCTTAAATATTTCATTCAGTACACATCATATAGCTTTAGAAAACAGATAAATAATGTATGATGTTATACAATCTGAAAAAAATGTTAACATAAAGATATTTATTGGAACAAATCGGAGCTCAAGCTGTTAACTGTCACATTAGCTTTTGAGGATTTGGGGTCCTACTATGATACAGAGGAGACATCTAAACCCAAAAGCCATTAAAAACTCCAGAGGTTCTTGTTACCACGTTTTCTTTATGAGTCTTTATAATATCACTAAATGGACTGTCATGGTTGTCCATTAACACAGCTGCAAGCTTCATATTAGGAGGACTACAGCTGAGAATCAGTGAAGAACAACACCTAACAAGAAAGAGCCAAGTTCATGTGTAGTCTGTACATTTAACAGGAGCTCTATATTGTCAGAAATGCATGAATTTGTGTTTCGCTATCCTTTTTAAGAAGCTACACTGAAATGACTTTCATCTCTCTGAAACCACTTGTTATGATTTGTAATACTTGGCAAAATTTAGGCCATGAAGATGACGCCAAGCTATCATTTTAGGTGTAACCTCTGTCTCACCTCCTCCACTCCACTGCATCAATGCCTGAGGCTATTTTGAAAATTCCCTTTTTTCCACTTTATTCTATTTTGATGCCTGTTTTCTCGCCAGTAGGCAATTGAATACACACTGAAAATAGATAGGCTTCTTACGCTAGCTTGAATAACATACATTGCTACTTTGCCCCAGTTCTGACCCTTACTTTCAACACACACACTCACACACAGTCACATCTACACACACCTGGACAAATTCAAAACATACTCACACAGCGGTGGACACAACAGGATGTAAACACAGAACAATGTCCAACCAGAGCTTCAAATAGGTGCCGAGAAAGGAAAATAACTCTGCTCACAGCCGAGTGTGTCACACTGTTTTTTAGAAAAGGGTGGAGTGGTGTTATGTGTTCGCTCATATGTGGAGGAAAGTGTCGTTAATGTGTTTTTTGAAAAGCAGAAAAACATATAAGGTGAGTATTTCAGAGCTTTTGTTGCATGTGTGGGTGTATTTGTGTGTTTGTGTTAACCAAGCTGCCATTGTCATCCCAGTGGGTGACTTGTCGGCCCCCTCAGGACTCTGCCTATGTCTGTGTAGTTATTACCCGGCATGGTGGCTCCAGCCCTGGGGTGTGAGCCTGCTTTAATACCCAGGACAGATGGGTCGCACCATGGGCTCGCTGTGGCCGTCTGCCATCAGCTGCCAGCTCAGGCTGCTCTGACTCCAAATTCGTAAGGTTAACCGTCATGTAGGCGCCGATTTCCCCTCATTATGTATGCCTGTGTGGCGTCTGTACGATTCTCTGCTGGTCTCTTACTTGTTCTCTCATATATACAGTACACATACAGTACACAGGGGTATCTTCCGTAATACAACGCATGGCTTCAAGGGAAAGGTTCGTGTTGTTTTTCGTGTTGCAGCACTACATTACACAAAATCTTACACTACACGCTATTAAGTCCTTATGCTGTCCAAATATACAATGAGAGAAATGATACCCACTGAGCCCTTTAATAAAGTGGTTATGCCACTTTGCCATAACAAAAATCCGGCACTTCTACGCCAATGTGCTTTACACTAAACCACACACCATCATAATACTGGTGTCACAATGTGTGATTTCAGCTTACATAACAGCACAGAGAAACTTTGCCGCAAAGTGCCTGAGGGTTGTTTTCATGTAAAAATGTGCTCAGTACTTCATATTGAACTCTATTAAGTTAGTAGTTAGTAGGGAGTAATAAAGAACTGAAATATTTCGGATCAGACTAGAAAGTAATTGGCAAAACTGAAGGTAAGCTGTTTGTTTTCAAAAAGAGGGGGCCTGAAGAGATTTTGGAAGCCAAACAGAAAGAGGTAGAAGTTTGAAGAGGATGTTGGTAAAGATTGAGAGGGGGGTTTTAGTTGTGGGCTGAGGAGACTAACAAAGTAGGTGTTAACCCTGCATGGTCTACTACGGAAATAAAGGGAACATGACACAGGGACAGAAAAGTCGAAGTCGAGCAAGTTTAAAAGAAGTGTTAGATTCAAGCGCAATGTCTTTCCAACGTAGGATGCAAATCATATTGACCTGCATCTTGAAAAAACTTTCATCCGCTCAGAGCAATTAGCAGAACATTCAGTTTTTACTGCCTCGGTAAGAGCAACTGCGAGCAGGAAATGAGAGGAAAATATAAAACAATATTTTCCATTAAGGGTTATGACCCTGCCATTGCTTGAATGATTTCAGTAAACTGGTTTTATAATGTCCTCTGAGCTTGAGAGATCTTACTTTCTGGAAACTGATAACTAGTTTCCCTGTAGTGGAAAGATAAGGGAAATTTGGTGACGAGCAGCCCTCAAAATGTTGTTTCTTCAGCAGAATGAATCAGTGATGTTCAATAACGCTTTATGCTCTTACAGGAGTAAATGGCTTTGCTGAGAAAAATGTCATTTTTAAAGAGTTTGAAGTGAAATTTCCCCTTTAGAACAAACAGAGATTGGCAAAAGACAAAGACAGAAAGCTTTTCCTTTTCCTTCTACTCTGCCCCCTGAAAATCGCCTCTTGGCTTTAAGTGAGCTGTTAATTTTTCGTCCTCATGGAAAGCTGCTCTGATTACTACCAATGTGTGATAAACAACACAGAGAAAAAATTCATTCTTTTATCTGAACTCACAGAGCGACTGGCCTCTTGGCTCATTTTCTGCCTCTGCCTGTTTGTTTTACATCACTGTGGATCATTTACAACGGCTTTTATAATACTATGAGACAGATGCTGCTCAGTTGCTCTTTTAATAGAAATGTTTTAATTATATTTACTGCATATTGTAAGACTTTAAGGCTTTGGCTGCTATCATTGTAAGGACTTAACTTAATTTGTAACTGATTTAAACATCTGATTCGATCAAACAAACTCTGAGTTGAAATGTTAAATTTTCCTGAAGACAGTTTGTATTGCAGCCGTTCATATGTGATCTGTTCTCTTTATCCATAAAGAACATGCATCCAGTTGCTTTTAACATTGACATCAAGGTGATACCATATGTTTGTTTCATCAGAACAGAAAAATGATTAATTATGAAAAATTATGAACTCTGATAGATTTAAGCAGCACTACGCGAGTGTAGATGAAATCGGGATGAGTGTCTCGCCATCTTGCGTAGCCACCATAACTGTGGTGTCATCTCAGAGTCTGCTACTACTTGCCGACTGTGACAGCAGCATGATAGCTGGAATAAAAACGTCAGACAGCTGCTAATAAAGACACTTCAATCAGGGTATAGAGGAAAAATCAAGAAGCAACCTCCGGTCCTAAAATATGAGGCCCATGCGGAAGTGCTAAAAACTGAAGTTCATCGAGCATCCCATTCAAAAGAGACGATCTTTACAGCAAAAAAAAAAAGTTTACAGCCTGGTTTAAAAAACAGTTAAGGTCTGAATAGCTAATTTCTCTCTTGGCACACACTATAAGGGGATATATTTTTTCTAGAACTCGTTATTTTTAAGATATTAAGCTTACAAGTTCTGCCCAAATAAGGGCATGGCTGACTTGATTGACAGACTGGTACACTGCAGCTATGAGCAAAAAGGCTAAAGGCCCGCATCTTTACCACACACTAGCTTGGATGAGGTTGAGTTCTGGCATCCACCGGTGATCAGCTTCAAAACAGCGCTTCAGAACAGATGGGTGACGTCGGCGATAATACGTCCATTTATTATACGGTCTAAGGGAAAAAGGATCACCAGACTTTGGAATTCAGCCTCTGGGAAACATGACTATTGGCGCGAATTTTCATGGACATGTACGCTGATGTTGTTGAGATTTTTAAAATGGGTTTAAAGTGATGGGCCGACCAACAAATGGGTCAGTCTTGCCATGACACATCATAATAGGACAAAAAAGAACAGAATTTGAGACATTTCTTCCTCCTTGGAGTTATAAGGTTCTACTTGTTTTACAGACTATACTTACTTTGTGGTTGAAGTTAACCATTGAGTCATACTTTTGTCACTTTCGTTCACGAATTTCAACAAAAGTTCAAGAAGTAGACCACCATTGGTCTTTTTTTTTTTTTTTCAAATTATGAAATGCACAGAGATTATAATCCTTGAAGCAGGCAGCACAGGTTCAAATCCTATCTGAGGCCCTTTGCCAAGTGTTATGCTGATATATCAAAAATAAAAAGAACTTGGCAAGTAAAGGACCAAGAAAATATATTTTTTAAACATTGTACATCAAAAAGGCGTAAAAGTACGTATAACGAAAGAGTAAGTTGTCATTTTAAAAACAACCTCCGTACACTGTATATCAGAGGTCCTACTGTGCACTAATTCACTGCTTCTTAAGTGGCCTTCTCTTCCTCCCCCACACGAGAGAATACACATTAGCCTACTCTCTCATCTGTAACAAACAAGCAGAGTTATGCAAGTGTTATTTAATGTCACTATAATAAGACCTTCAGCTCCGCACTAGTTAAAGGAAGTGAAGCTGTCAAGGTGCAGTTTCGTCAGACTTCTGCAGGACTTTCATTGCTGGTCATTTTGCGTGAAATATTAATGCTCTTTCTTTTGTAAAACAGGTCAAAGCTTTCAGGCTCAAAAATTACTGACAGAAGTTCTAACAGTCTAGTGCTCCCTCTCTCCTAGCATCACAGCAGCACAAGGTTATTTTTCACAGAGTTCTTTTCCTTTTAACCCAAATTTGAAGTCCTGCATGGTGCTACTTTCCTCTCTGATTTAATTTAGCGCTGATGTAAATGTTGTAACAGCATTGCCTTGGTCCACTGGTAGCAGCACCATATAAGGTTGTCCTGAGCAAAAAGCAAACAGCAAAGTAATGGTAAACAGGAAATAGTCCGATAGGTCCATTAAGCAGAGAGATGACTCATTAATGACCTTAATTTGTACAGAGAACACGCTGTTTTTGCAGGATTACAAAGAAGCAGCAAATTTGCAGAAAAAAATCTCAAATCCATGAAAACTGATTGTGCGGAAAAGGCTCACCTTTACTTTGATTTGTGTCGTTTGTGTTCTGTGCTTTTATAAATGCTTTATAAATCTCTTTGTAAATGACTTTGCGTCTGCCTTTGGATGAAATACAATAAATTTGACTTTATTTCAATTTAATTCAATTTAAGCTCAATCACACTGCTACTCAAGAGTTTAATTTTTCACTTTCACATTTCCACTTGTCTCAAACAACCTTAATATGTGGAATGAAAAACCATTCAGCTCAGCTTGTTCTCCTGTTTTGTTTGAACTATGGTAATCATAAAGTGTAAACAAGGAGATGAATCTAAACAGAAGTATTATGAGGACAAAGAGAGCAAACATGACCAGGTTTGGTAGAGTTCAATTCACCATTGTTGTCTGGAGATATGTTTCTGAGATCATTTAAAGGTGACATATTATGCTCTTTTTCATCAAAATATATTGGTCTAAGAGGTCCCAAAAAACTCCAGCACATTGATCTAATGTTTACATATTGGCTGAATATACACGGCTGCTCACAGACCTGCGTTACGAATTTGATCCAGAATCTGATCCTGACGGAGAGGCGCCTGCAGCAGGACCTTTCTGAACGATTGGTCACAGATTTAGTGTTTCTTGTTGTTTTATTTGTCAGTATGTAGACGTGTGTCTTGGTACAAAGCTACAAACCTGTAGCTATGTGGCTATGCTAACTAGCGCTAGCACTTTTCCATGAAAAATAAAAATTATCCACTAGATCTTCAAATCTGCAGACATGGGGAGTAAAACAGACCTCTACCAGAAAGGCAGCAGGACCTTTTTGAACGATTGATCACAGATTTTGTGTTTCCTGTTGTTTTATTTGTCAGTATGTCGACGTGTGTCTTGATACACAACTACGAACATGTAGCTATGTGGCTATGCTAACTAGCACTAGCATTTTTCCATGAAAAATAAAAATCATCCACTAGATCTTCAAATCTGCAGACGTGGGGAGTAAAACCAACCTCTGTGTTTATTAAGACAGCCTACAACTAGCAGGTAATGAAAAACGGAGGAGGAGTTGAGTTGTATTTTATACAGTCTATGGGCTGAACAAGCTTCGAGCTCTGACTTCCGTTACCGACCGGATGGCGTTATGAAGTATGAATAACACTGCAAACTGAAACGGCTCGTTTCAGCACACATTTCCAGAAAGGTGGAGAAATCAAAACAGGGGCAGAATGTTTTTTTTTCATTTTCGGCATGTATAGACAGGGGGGTAGACATGCCAGGGACACATATTTCAGGTAGAGAACCATTAAAAAGTCGATTTTGCATGATATGTCACCTTTAAGAAGTATCACACAGGAGGGAGGTCTGTTATATGGGATAAAAGCACAGTGGTGGTTTGGATACGGGCACAATGTAATCACAGCTGGGCTGATATCCAGTACAACAGCACAACCACCAATATAATATTACTTTCTAACATCAGTTTTACAAACAATATATAGAACAAAGCAAAAGACAACTACAGATTATCTTTAATGTTGATTTATCATTCATTTAGCTCGCCCACACAACTGCTTACTTGACTTGGACTACTGCAAAGCAAAACTAACACAACAGTTTTTGTTTATCATGCTCAGTGAAATAAGAGTCTGTTGACAGTTCTTTTGGCGGCCTGTCGTATACAAAGGCTTCAGCTTTTTCGATGTAGACAAAAACTAATAGCTGCAATATCAATTAACAGTATCCAGTACAAAGTTGATTGATTGTGATTAGTTATTACATAGCAACATTTCATAGTGGGTGGTCTGCTATTGATCGTTTCTATGTTGACCAATCAGAAATAAGACTCTTACACTGCCGAAAGATCTGATTTGATTTTTCAAACTCCTTTTATTGTCTCATTCGGTCTTTCCAACAAACACAAAGAACAAACAGAGATCATGAGCTAACCAAGAGCAACAAGACACAACACATAAAGAAGCTAACACATGCTCAGCACAGGATGTTCCCAAACACCAGCACCTGGTTCTCCACAGAGCACAGCACCTTTTTGAGACCCCACAGGTGTGTGAACTCATCCAGGCCGTGGATCAGACTGAAGTACCTAAAATCAGTCCTCAGCCTGACCTTCACCATCCTCACAAACAGGACCTGAGAATCCAAGTCAGAGTGCTCCAGCCGGTCCCTCCTGCTCACATAAATGGCCAGCTTAGCCTGACAGAAAATTCATCAGCTGACACTTCACCTTGTCTCTTTTGCCGTACCTGCGCCCCAGGATGAACACCTGCCGAGAGAACACCTCATCAAACAGGACAAACAAGCGGGCCGAAAGATCAGTTAGCAAGCCGGGTAATAATCAGCTATAACAACCACTAGGGATGCACCGAAATGAAAATTCTTGGCCGAAACTGAAAACCGAAAATGAGGAAACCAAGGCTGAAAACCGAAAGAAATTATTATGCCAATTATTATTACCATTGCATTTATGGCTATGACTCAGTAAATCAAGGCAAGCGGGTTCTCCGCATCAATTGTGGCCTGGATCATTTCTCGTGCGCACTGCTTTATTCCCACATCCAGATAATGATCTTTATAACATGGATCAAGTACAGTTGCGATGAAGTGCAGAGGATCCGAATAGATCTCAGTGAAACGTGTCCTGACAGACTCTAAGAGTGAACTCACTCCGTGGTCTGTCTCAACCTCTTTGCTTAGAAGATGCTTTAGTGCTGCAATTAAAGGAATAACGGATGCAGACATGTTGGCCCTTATCCAGACAAGCGCGTACACAAGCTGTGTTGTTTCAGTGATAAAAAGTATTTCGGCAAAAACTGAAAATGCACTTTTGGGCCATTTTTGGACGAAAGTTTTCGGTGGCCGAATTTTCAGTGCATCCCTACTGCTCACTATACATTATTTCTTCCCACACCTAAAATGGATTGATACATTGAGTTATGAATCACAGTTATGTTGTACTCCTTATCAGCACACAGGAAATGGCTCTTGTCCAATCACTTTACTCGGCCTGAACTTACTGTTGTGTACATTTCTGTACTTTTCTCCAAACGGCAGAACTGCAGTGAAAGTACATATGCATGGTGCATAAAGACCTGCCTGTAACTGAGCAATAGACCTTACAAATGACAAAATAAAAGACTGGAAATATTCCTGGCAGAGCATCAACTGAAATAAAATGTGCAAATAAACTAAAATGCACGGCAGTTCCAGAATAACAGCAGGTACATGCCAAAGGAAGCTTTGCAGAATTTGCACTTCTCTTTACCAAAGCACTGTGCAGTTCTGTATCAAAGCTCGTGTGAATAAATTCAGTGTGAGGCCGTGGCAGGCGCTCCCACAAAGGGCTGTTCAACGCTGAACCTTTGCTAACCTTTTCTAGCCACTGACCTTCAATAATGAGACTATGTTGTCTCTTGTTCCTTCGGACAATCGGCCATTGAAACAACTGCCATTCATGGAGTCCGCTCCACCCTCTGCGTGACCCTTTTTCATACGAGTAATTAGCTACTGTTGCATTTCCAAGAGATGCAAACCAACCACGTACAATATTTACTATTCATATACAGATGTGTGACAATTGATTCAATTATATAGCAATTGTTGGACCATTTCCATGTCAAGTGTTAGGAGAAATTATGGGTTCTGGTAAGAGCTGCAACAGATAATACACTTCTTACGTACTCATCGAAAAGAAAAATGAGCCGTGAAGTGTTTGGATGATTGATGAACAGTTTGAGCTTCTATAAAGTGAAGATTTACTGCTTTTCTTTGTCATTTAAGACAGTAAAAGAGTGTTTTGGTGTAGCTACACAGGGGATCTCAAGATGTCTCTTAGTGGTCTGATACATGAGTATTTAGTTCAGAATATATAGATGTATCATGGACTACATGGGGAAAGTGTTAACCCATGTTAATTGCAGCCCTTGTTCATGCATCGCACACGTGGAATTATAACAGAGAAGAGGGGAAAATGCTAGCCTCTGTTTTATGTAAAACAATCATAGAACAAGTGTAAATTTGAGCCCTTGGATTTGTTGCTGGAAAATGTTATTTCAAGTCATGCTTTCACAGCCCCATCATCCCCTCATCCTCCCATTCCACTCCTGAATAAACCCTCCTCTTCATCATCCTCTCATTCCCCCGACCTTCTACTTATGTTGCACATGAGAAATGAGAGGGGGGATGGGAGGGAAGATGAATGAAACAGGGAGTGGGGAATGAAAGGGAGGGGGGGAGAGAAAAGAAGAGAGCAAGATTGGGAAAAATGCCCTTTGACTGGATTTAAAAGTCTGTGGCATTTCATTTTCAGAGAGAGGGGAGCTTCATCTCCTTCAGATCCTTTAAGGGCCAACCTAATTGATTAATGTTTCCATCTCATTGGGAAGAGGAGGGGGGGCCATTTGAAGCTTAACTGGAGCCTTTTTACATTCCCCAGACTTAAAACAGAACCAGCACACAGAGAGATGATGACAGGATGAAAGACAGAGCGATGAAACAAAAGTCTAAAATTCCAGTGGATGAGTGAAATATGTTGAAGGTCGAAATCGTTTCAACAATATACCGACTACATAGAGGAACGTCTTACCCTCTATACTAAAAGATCTCCCTGTAATGAAATAACGTACATGGTTTTAGCAATGAGCTATTCAGCTTTCAAAGAGGCTGTTTAGGTTTCTGCACCTGTCACAGGCAGCCGGCTGCAGGCACTTTATGTGATTGGGAAATCTAATGTAAGAAAATCCATTCCCTGTACACTGAAAGTAAAGTCTGAGGAGGGGGGACATGCAAGAGACATTAAATCTGCAGTTTAAAGGGAATACATATATATTCATATCTTGATAATTTAATACTTTGAACAGGTGATGCTCTCCCTGATAACAAAGTTTATATTTCTTAGTTCGTGGCACATGATATATGCAAGGTTTTACTCTGATTTCAAGCTTTGCACGCCCTAGACTTTAGGTTACAAGAACTTAAAGCTGATCATGGCTGAACAGAAGTAATGGGAATTAATGAGAGGCCAAACCCTCAACATTATCTCTCCTGCATGCTCAGGTTTAAGCTAATTAGCATGGCGCTATTACAAACTCTCACTGTCTGAAAATGAGCTGAAAATTCTCGCCCTTTGCATTTTTCTGACAGCAACATGGAAATATTTATACACAGCAGACTCCGTGGGCTTTTCCAATCTAACAACAAAACCAGCAGAGAGAAGCCAAAACAGTGTTGACCTTTCCCCAACATGGTATACTAAATATGAAAGGTCAGCGCGCATGGTGGGGGAGGGGAAGCTCTGGCGTATAGCTCATATAGCAGACACAGACAAAATACTGTAATATCTATCAGACACATCCCCATGCTGCCTTCAGGGGTCATTTGAATGTGAGGGGTGTCGAGGAAAGATACATGCTTCAATCTCTCTTTGGAATCATTCTGCTGCTCTTGAATTTGAAACGTAGTATGGAAGCCATTTTTATAAACCATGTCAGGGGTGCGACATGCTCCACTTCCTGAGTCACATTAATGCAGTAATTGAATAACATTTTGGGGTTATTTGGAAACTGGAATATCTCAAACTCCTTATGAGCAGATATGCAATTTATTTCTATTCACTATAATCAAGGCTTTGACTTATAATTCAAATATCTTCAGAAACTGGAGACCAAAATTAAGCTGCCAATCACTCTGTTCAAGGCCAAAAGTGTGTATTAACAAATGCCAAATATCATCTCCTATGCATTCAGCTGTAGTTCACTCAGACTGAATTAATGGACATTCTTTTTGACAAGTAATTTGCAGCTTTCCGAGCATTAAAGGAAAAAAAAACATATTTTTTTACACTTTAACCTCGTCAAAGAACATACTAGGGGAAAACTTGCCACTTCAATGGTAGGCTTTAAAATTAATATGCAGTTTGAAAACAACATACTTCACATGTGTTGGAGCTATTTTTTTATGTTTTATACATTTGGTTATTTTGCTTTAATTCATGAATTTAATTTATTTCATTTAAGGTAAATATAGGATTAAGTTTGATGCATTAGGTGTTGTTCATATATTTCAGTACTCACTTTGATAGGTTGGTAGTTTTGCACCTGGTGACGTGAATATACATGGGCAGGTAAGATGGGAGGGGTGGACACTGGGGAACGTGAATGTTTTTTTTACTGGGATGAATGGGAGCACGAAAAATGCTACCGATTGTTTGTAAAATGTCTATTTTGTTGTTTAATAAAACACCAAAGATGCTGCATTTTTGGCGGGACATTAACAGTCTTTGGATCCTGTGTACGATCCACTCTCCATGCCCTGTTGCTGGTGTGATTTCTAGTTTTGTTTTTTATAAATTGACTGTTTAAGTCTAATAGCGATGGGCTTGGTGTGTAATGGTAAAAACACTTATTATCCGTCTGTCTTACAGACCTTTTGGTTATGAAAGATGCTTGATTCTGATTGGTCAAACCTCCTTGACAACCCCTTGACAGCAGTTGTTAACTTTCATTAATATGAGCAACGCAAACTGATCACATGTCAAATCAATCCGCAGAAAAGAGTTCACGCACATTTTGCTTCTGCTTGTTGATACCATAGACCAAAAGGTGAAGTACAACCATTAGTTTCTGTTCGCATCAAAACAATGTGGCTAAATCGTTAGTTTCGGTTAGCATGCTTAATCAGCAAGCTACGTACATTTTGGTATCGGATCTTGTCCAGCAATATTAGCAACAAGCGAGTCAGGTGATTGAAACTCTAGGTTACTGGTAGCTGAATGAGGACAGTATAATGTTAAATTGACAACAGGGAGATAAGAAACCATTGCCGTGGAATCACTGGGACTGTTTTTTAAAAGCTGTTTACATAAATAATTCTAGATCAATAAATTAACATTCTAATCAATGTTATTTGCCATTGTGTCTGTATCTTAAGGTATTAGCTGGGTAATAAGTGGGGTAATGTATGACCAAATTCTGATCCATACCCATTATAATAATTAAAAACATTGACATGTTTGAAAAGAGAAAAAGAGAAATGGCGACTTTGCAAAGATTAAAGTCATCAAAGAAGACAAATAATTTGTAATCCTGCTTTTAGATGATTCATGTCGGCTTAAAAGTTCAATGACTCAACATGTATATCTATAAAGTTGCATTAAAATGATGAAAAGTGAAAATCCAGCTGCAATAGGGGCAAGTTTCTCCATACATACATAGCCAAGATATGTTTTACTGTCACACATACACAGCTGGAAATGCTGCCTCAGAAAACCCTCTGTGTATACTATACACTGGTATAAACTACAATGTACAGGCTATAAACAATAGTGCTGTAGTCTGGTTTCCATTCTTTGTGTACGTTAGCTGCATTTTCATTGGTCCTCTTCATTTGCATGATAACCATCTGAAGCAAGTATCTCATAAATATAACATAGTCATGTGACAGGGATCATCTAAACACGTCATTAAACATGTGATCAATGGAAAGAAGAGTTTTGTCCTCCAATCTGAAGAACAAAAATCTGTATTTTTCACCCATAGATGAAGCTCTTTGATCAGGACAGGCCTTGTTTCCCGTTCTTACATATTTGGTTCAGAGATGTTGACTGCAGAGGATCCAGCTCCTGAATGGGTACATAGCTTTAGTGGTTGTTTCATAGTTTCCACCACAACAAATGGCAGCATACAGGAAGCAAAGAACTCAGTGACTTCCTGCCTTACAGTATCTTTTGCCCACACTAAGGACTTTACAGAGCATGAGACTTTGCAGGGACTTGGAGACGATTGTTTGTGGAGCTTTGTGCGGAAAAGACTGCGTGGTGTTTATTTTTCTGTCCAACACAATAACTTCATCACCATTCAAAACAATATCTGTTCCTCACAGATTTGACTATTTTAACTGGTTATCAAAGCAGTGACATGTTTTTTTTAATTAAGTTTGCACTGATGTTCAAAAGCACTTGGTAACTTGCATTCACAAACAGACTGGCCATCTGGAGTGTCTGGAGTTTTCCCGGTGGATAGCCGACCTGCGGGCCAGGCAGAGAGCCAAAGCAGGCAGATACAAAAAGATTTTTAAATGTCCACTAATGCAGCCTGTTCTGACAGCTAGAGGGGCAGGGGGCTGAAAGATGGGGAGGGAAAATGAGAAATACAGCATAAAAAAGATCCAATTAAATACCACTTTATGATTTATTTACTCGGTGGGCTAGAACAAGAACCACCATTAGTGCAACAAGTGTTAGTGCTGCTAACATCAATTTCCTGTTTGGAACAGAAATGTTCACACTTACTGCAGTTATAGTGCAGAGTTTATCACACATGAACCACCCTTTAACTACGTGAAATAAAGTGTAATGTATTCAGAAAAGGTATGAAAATGTTGTCTTTCTTCTTTTAAACTAACCCACCAAATGTACTCTCTTTCTAGAAGAAATGTAATGTTGCACTGTCTGCATTATTGTTAAATGAAGTATTTAAAAGAGTATTAATACGAGATGCAGTACTACCTGCCATGCTTGTTTTCACTGTATGCTCAGATTGTGCATGCCAAATTATCTTTATAACCTCTTACCATCATACAGAGCATTTTATCATCACCGAAACTTATTTAATTCAATTTTATTATAAGTATCAAATTCAAATGTGTTTTACAGTTACTTCCATAGCTTTTTGGCCAGCTTGAGTTGGACGAATAAAAGAAAACAGCAACAAAAAGTCTTTAAATATCAATTAATACAATTGTGTACATGCTGTTGCTTTAAATTCCTCGAAAGCAAGATTCTTAGGAGTTTAATTTAAGGTTACATGACTTCTTGATCAAACTTTTTTTTTCATATTCACTGATAATATGACTTAAGTTTGTCCTTTGATGCCATGTGGATTCAGGAAAACCTGTTCATGTATTTCCCCATAATGATTACCCTACTGCCAACTTCGTGGCATCATCTCATAAGCCCAGATGAGCTACCTGCAAAACTTAAGTAAACTCTTGTTTCTTCGTTTTCTGAGAAGTTCAGTTTTAAATAAGATGATTGATTGACGGCTCTGTTGCAGAGGAGGAACAGAAAGTGCAAACGTAGCAAACACTAACACAAGAGTCCCTGAACTTTCCATAGCCGTAAGTATTGGTTCCAACCAACACGAGAATCTGTTTTGCTGTGGACTGTACCCACTTGAGGGATCTTTATTTTTTTATCCGCAAGTTTAATGCATGTTTTGGTGAGTGGAAAGAATGTGATGTCAGTGCTTGGCTCTACCAGCCAGGTCGCTTCTTCGTATGCCTTGGCTGCACCAGTATGACATGTTAGTGCCTGTGGAGAAGGCCTTTAGGCTTCAAAGCTCATAACAGGTGGAAATGAAGAATCATTGACCAGCCTAGATACAGTCAATGGTCACTCATTAATCCAGCCGAGTGGCCATACAACTTGATTTCCATTTGCTAGTTTAAAATACAGCACAGACTACGCCGTGCTATGAGATTCCAGCTGTCTTCTGTGCTTGTTTACATCCAGGTAGTAGGGCATTATAGCATTATGGAAGCAGCCATTAACTAGAGCTACAGCCCTGGCTAGTGGTGGGTGGTTGTGCTACAGCTTAGACGCAAGACATGATCGACAATTAATTATCCATCCATCCATCCATCCATCATCTTGACCTCTTATCCCGTTTGGGGTCGCGGGGGTTGGGGCCTATCCCAGCTGACATTGGGTGGAAGGCAGGGTACACCCTGGACAGTTCACTAACCTATCACAGGGCTAACATATAGAGCAAGCGGCAACCTCCGGTCTCAAACTATGAAGCCCATGCAGAAGTGTTATAAACTGCAATTCATCGAGAATCTGCTTGAGGCTGGCTGCAGAAAGACCAGAAACCACATAGACACCAATTCAAAAAAGACGATCTTTGCAGCATTAATAAACATGCTTACAGCCTGGCTCAAAAAACGTCTTGGCTCTACATAGCTAATTCCTCTATCGGCACACACTGTACAGGAGGTGAATTTTTTTCTAACGCGACGGTTCAGAAGATATGAAGATTATGAGTTTTTGCCCAAATAAGGACAGGACTGACTTGACTCCTGGACGGGAACACATAGCTGTTGGCTAGGAGGCTCAAACTCCGCCCCTTTACGTCACACTATGTCTGGTTGAGTTTGGCATTTCCAATATGGCTGCCGCCGTGTATTGGCTTCAAAACAGCATGATATAGAGACAGACAACCATTCACGCACACACTCACATCTATGAGCATTTAGAGTTATCAATTGCAAACACAATAATTAAACATTAGTCATTTGTGTAAGCAACAAGTCATTCTGGTGCGGACTAACGAGGGCACTTTTAATCTTCAACTAAACATGCACATCCCTGGCAATATGTAAGCAACCGCTGTAGGGGGTCCATCTAAACCGTCAGTGAGTGTTACATAAGCTACATGAAGTATGATAGAGACCAATAAGAGGTACTACCTGAATCAGCTGAAGGATTACAAAGGGGTCAAATTGTTGACTGATTTGCTTTTTACTTTCATTTCCATCTACTCCATGCAAAATTAATTCACTTGGTGAGGGGTAAACAGTACCTCTCACCTTGCACATACCAGCAGGTCTATGAATCTGAGCCAAATGCCTTCTGGTTATGTAACACCGGGGCGACATTCATCTAAAAGCATCCACAATGACAGGTTCATTTGTACTGTACCACAGTTTACTCCTCGGGAAGGTTGTTCTCTTGAAACAAAATTTTTAACAAATCATTGGGCAAAAACTCTGCAGACATTTAAACACTCCCTGTAGTTCTGTGAATGACAAATGACAACAAACAAGCAAGCAGCCGTCGAGCTCGGCTGTCATCAAAGGACTTTTCATTCCTTTTGTGGGGGCTTTGAAAACATTAATTATGAATATGTGAAGAAAAGAATATCTTAATTTCTTTTCTCCCTGCATTTCACATGTGACAGGCAACATTTTCAGCCAGCACTGTGCTGCATATCATTAATTGTGGTTTAAAAAGGGAAAAAAAGACAGATTTATGCAGATACCAGCCACTTTAGAGAAACTATAATCTCATGCATGATAATCAAGGATACTTCTCTCACTGATTCCCTGCGAGCAATTTCCATCAGCGCAGAGAAAAAAAGATGTATCTTGGATTTTAGATAAGTGAAAAGAGGAGAGAATCTACAGATTTATACCATCTTGTAAAGTTACATAAGCCACTCTAGGCTCATGACATACTTAAACAAGCAAAGGTTATGTAACAGCTCTGTAACTGCACTTTACCATTGAATAGCAAAGCAAATTAAGTAGGTGCACAGGAATTTACAAGTGAAGCAAAACATTGTACCAGATTCCTGCTTTTGTTCTCTGTGTGCATTAAGCCGTGTTTTCACATAAAAATAAAAAAGGTACAGCTGTAAAGTATTTCCTGCTCTGCTGGTGACTCACGGGAAGTTAAAGGGAAAAGTGAAAAAAATAAGCTGCAGAGACGCCGCGCACGGACATGCACGCGCAGGAACAGAGTGTATGTCTATGTGAGGGAGAGAGAAGGAGATAGAGAGACACAGACAGATGCAACTGCCTGTGTTGTGTAGCCATCTATTAAAAGAGAAAAGAGGTGTGGTTGTGAGAGCTAGAGGAAGTTATTTATCACTCTGCTGTGTAACCGTGCCCTCTTATAAATTCAGAATAGCCGCTGTTATGAGTAAAGCCTTTCATGGAGTCATTAATATTTGACAGAAAACATGGCTTTTTTATCAGACGAACATTTTTACCATTTCTTTTCTCTGCTCTTGATGTGAGCCCCGTGTCACAGTGCATTACAGGCTTTTGCTTTTATCTCGCTCGCTTCTATCGCCCCCCCCCCCCCCCCCCCCAAGATCATGAATTAAAATTTCTTCTTCTTGTATTAAAAGACAAAGTATTTAGCTTTTCATCTCTGATCCTTAACTCCATCTGCCTCAATCATCCTCCTCACTGTTCCCTTTCAACCTGTGTTATCACCCTGTTATTTTAAACATCTGCATCATTGTTGTGGATTCATCTCTGTTATTTGGTGTAGTCCTGCACGCGCTCGGTGGACGTGGATGTAACATTAAAAACAGATGTAAGCAGGTGAAAAACAGCTTTTAGGAGAGTGTCTCTTTATGGAGCTGAAGAATGTAAACAGCCTGGTCTGTTTGCTGTTCATGCCGTCTCTATAAAAGTAATGAAAAACAAGATGGGCATCAAGAGATGTTTTTTGCTCTTACTTATCTCAGACACTTTTGCAGTAAATACACACTGTGTCCATTTTTAGAGGTGCCTTCATGGATTGGTGAGTGTATTAATCATTCTAGAGAAATAGCAAAAATAT
The DNA here is from genome assembly GCF_009762535.1 of Notolabrus celidotus. NCBI lineage: Eukaryota > Metazoa > Chordata > Actinopteri > Labriformes > Labridae > Notolabrus > Notolabrus celidotus. The sequence continues at coordinate 14,262,708 of NC_048272.1, read as the reverse complement.
TGATAAGCTTCTGGTGCTCTTTGAGCAAAAACGACACATATATACGGCTTCTTTTTAAAAGTGTCCATTTGTTGCAAGAGAAAAGGGTGACTACATATTTTTTAAAAGTCTAATTCAAGACATTTTAATACTGGGTTAGAAAATTGTATACCCTTTTTTCTCACAGCAGAACAAATGTCAGTTAACACAGGTGTGGGATTTGAAACCACACGTTCCAAAATTAAAAGCTTTTCTTGAATGTTTTGCAAGTCGACTCATAATCGTTGTTCACCCTACCAGCCTTTTCCATTACACTTTTATTTTGAAACCACATTTCCTTGCTCCTCATCTTCTCCCTCTCTTTTCTGTTCATGGCATTCACAACAATGTATCAAGAAGGCATTCACAAATTGTTACGCGATCAAGCGAATCCACGAAAGAGGTAATAAATATTCACACCTCTCAGTCAAAGTGACATCTAAAATTCAAGCCCTTTAACAAGAATAAAAAAATACTTCTTAAGACATTTTAGCCTGACGTCACAGAATTTCCATTTTTGGAAAGTGGAAGTAAACAATGGCGAAGCTGATAGCGAAAATGCTTCTTTAGCATCCATTTATGATTTTAAAAGTTAGGAAGTGGTTTATATGGAATTTAATAGTTTTCACAGCACCTAAAAACTGAGTTCCCCCCATCAAAAAAAAGAAGAGAAAAGAAAAAGCGGAATGAGCGCTGTGCATTGTGGGAAACAGTACACGAGGCATACTGGTCCCATTCCCGAATCAGTACAACATCCGGGGAGTTTTGGCATACCGCAGATTTTGCTGTTGTTTACATAATACATACTACATACTGAATTTTGGCCAAATCAGTACATACTGCTAGTATAGTAGGCAGTTTCGAAAACAGGCAATGATCCAACCAGGGACAGAGGAAACAGAGGAATTAAATACACAGAGTAATTAACACAGGTGTGGGACACAGGACACAGGTGAAACCAATGAGGGTTATCAAAAAGGAGGGAAACACACAAGAGCAGGAAGTAAAACAAACTGGAAAGACAGGGATCAAGAACTACAAAATAAAACAGTAAACACATGACTAGAAAACACAACAAGAGGCATGGATCACTAAACACTCAAGGGAGATGAATGATAACTAATACAGAATAAACACAGGGAGGAACCAAGGCATGAAACACAAGGAGCAAACTAATCTAATCAAACCATGACAGACTCAGTTTGAGACAAAAAGTGACCAGAGGAAGATCAGCGAGCAGTGCTACCATAGGCTGAACTCAACTTCAGTACGAGTAGCTAGCAGGATGGAGAAAATAAAAGAGCAGTTCAAACCCTTTTCCTCTGAGAGCCCCCCAAACATACTGCATCTTAACGGTATATTTTACTTCCATGTGGGATGCTAAATCATGCAAGGATATTGTGTTACAAGAACAGCAAGCCTTTTTAATTTTCTGCTGAGGAGTAAACACGGCTGAGCAAACTGATGAAAGCAATAGCTGTGTTTAAAAAGGTCAACTTTACTGTAACATTTTGATGTATTTATTTATTTATCTATCTAGACAATGTTTGTATGAGTCAATTCTGCTCGACCACCCGCAGTTATTTTCAGGTGAACATTCTGTTGCCAGTAGCAACAACAACTGGAAGACTTTCCGTAGCAGTTTGACTGACGCTATTACATTTAACATTTGGCCGCGGATGTCTTTTAATGCTCATTCATTCACTGGAATCAGGAAGTGAACTTTAAGAAAGACCTGTCAGACACTAACATGTGTTAGGGCCTTCAATGATAATCTTTCTCAGCAGACAGATGATGTAAATGATTTGACAGAGGTTCTTTTTGTAAAACTGGATCTTGTACTAGTTCTCAGCCCAATTTCAAATTTACACCTACACCAACTGCTTTCATCTCTTGCCTTTCAGCTGACAATGCAACCACTTTGACATCATTTGAGTCATTTAATGTCTTTCTTTTCAACTGACATCTTCACCTTTTCACTCAACTTTTACTGTATGGACAAAATTTACCTCAACTGCTTGTACTTCAAAGGTCTACTGACAGTTTTTCACACTAAATACACTCTAACTGGCACTAATTTCTATCAGAATATCTATTCAGACTGACACCTCCAGATCAGCTCATTACCTATACTTCAATGACATTTCAGCAACTTTCAGCGCTTGAACTTCAATCCAACTCTACTCACCGTTTACACTTGACATTTCATCTTCATTAGGTATTTACACATAAATGAAACTTTGGCTTTGGGCACTCTGTATGTTTGCCAGAGCACTCTGGACGCCCTCAGTCGCAAAGAAATAACTTTGCTTAAAGCTCCAATAAGGGGTTTTTAGGTGGTTATGAAACTGACTGAAATTTATACAGATGACTCCACATGACCTAAAATGTCAAACCAGACCAACAGAAATAAGGTTCATTATGTCTATATAGTGATAAGTAATACCTGAAACCACTGCCACAGGGAAGGTCTCAGATTAGGTGCCTTTTCATTTGCATTTCACATAGCAGAGATTCACAGTGAGAGATATGTATGAGATTAAATATTTAGAAAATGAATAAATATATAAATAAGCACTAGTTCAGGAACAGCAAAGAGATAACAGGCTCTGTTTTGCCCAGACTAAAAATTGACACAAACTAAAAGCTACGCATGGGAGCTTCAATGTAAGGACCACTACACATAAAATACGACTCCCACTTTAATTAAAAATATATCAGTTTCAGTGTTTGAACGTTTTTAGCTCAGTTGCCACATTGCAGTCGCATTTAATCTAACATATTGATGATTTATGCAATTTTCCTTAACTGGTTCTTTTGATTTGTCTATTTTATTTTACAATGTTTTGATTTGAAAGGTGACCTTGAGTGTTTTGAAAGGCACCTTTAAATCAAATGTATCCATATTAGTATCATTATGTATTATGATGTAGAAGATGTAGAAGTCCCATAGGAAAATAAATTTAGAGAGGAGCTCTCAAAAGTGTTTCATTTATGAGATCTGTTTGAAAGCAAAATGAGACTATAGCTTATGTCTCCTGTTTCTCATTCTTGCCTCCAGAAAAAAAGTTGTAAAAAGTCTCAGCTTAGTCTCCCTTTCAGTTCAACAGGAGATCTGGTCTAAATCCGAAATGATTATCAGGTATTTCTCAAGTGTTGTGACTCCTTTTGAGCTCAGGTGGAGAAATCAGGGAGCTCTCTCAATCTAACCTCATCCATTTGTTTTTGTCAGACTCAGTTTTTGTGTCTCAAGTTGAGCTCAGATGGAGCAAAGACAGAGCCTGAGCTCATCTTTTCATCAACATTTGTAGTGCCCTGCCAAATTAACATTTCAATTTAATTGTCCACAAAGTTACAATTCTCATTAAAACATTTGAACCACTTGCAAGATCAGCTATTTAGATGTGAAATGATCTCTTCTTTGACTTCACAATATGGTCCTTCCTTTATAAGTCTGTTTGGAACAAAACAACTTCACAAAGATTTAGTGTATTTGAGAGAAATTACAAAAGATAGAGATTTCATACCAGGTATGACAGACTATTTATTTAAAATATGGGCCGCAGAAAGGGCTGACCAGATTTAGCCAGATTATTACAATTAAAGGGTGGATTATTTTGGGCACTGGTGGCCTAGCGGTCTAAGCGCCCCACATACAGAGGCTACAGTCCTCGTCACAGGGGTCGCCGGTTTGATTCCCGGCCAATCGACCATTTCCTGCATGTCTTCCCCCGCTCACTACTCCCCACATTTCCTGTCTCTCTTCAGCTGTCCTGTCAAATAAAGGCAAAAAGGCCAAAAATATATTTTAAAAAAAGAGAAGAAAATGAGCCATTAATGAGATCTCTCATTTAAGTCTCAAATAAGACTCATGTCATGGTCTCAACTATTTCTCCTAGTGAAATTTAGGAGAAACTAATGAGAACAATTTGAAACTTGAATGAGGCTGAAGTGAGAATCTCAATTTTGTCTCCAGAGACTTAGAAGAGAAAGCCTTGAGCATTAAAATTTTCCTCTGGGGTAGTACCAGCAGTAGTGGTAGTAGTAGTAATACTAGTAGTAGAAGTAGTAGATGTAGAAGTGGTACTAGCAGTAGTGGTAGTAGTAGTAGACGAAGAAGATGTAGAAGTGGTACTAGCAGTAGCAGTAATAGTAGAAGTAGTAGTATTAGTAGTAGTTGTAGTAGTAGAATATGTAGTAGAAGTACCAGCAGTAGTATTAGTAGAAGTATTTTCATTATTAGTAGCATTATTATAATCATTATTATTATTAGTAGTAGTAGATGTATTATAGAAGTAGTGGTTGTTGTAGTAGAAGTAGTAACAGTAGTGTAAGTTGTAGATGTATTAGTAGTACTAGCAGTAATAGTAGTAGTAGTAGTAGTAGTAGTAGTATGAGTAGTAGTTGTTGTAGCAGAAGTAGTAATATAGTAGATGTTGTAGTAGCACTAGCAGTAGCAGCAGTAGCAGCAGAAGTAGTAGTAGTATTCGTAGTAGTGGTAGTAATAGTTGTCGTTTCAGTAGTGATAGTAGATTTATAATTATTATAATTATTATTATCATTGTTACCATCATTATAATATTATTATTATTATTATTATTATTATTATTATTATACAATTATTAATATCATTATTATTATAAAAATTATTATTATTAGAAGTAGTAGTAGCAGTTGTTGTATTAGTAGTAGTAGAAGTAGAAATAGTAGTTTAAGTCGTAAATGTATTAGTAGTACGAGCAGTAGAAGTAGTAGAAGAAGTAGTGTTAGCAGTAGTTGTTATAGTAGTAGTAGTAGTACTAGTAGTAGTGGTAGATGTTGAACTAGTACTAGCAGTAGCAGCAGCAGAAGAAGTAGTAGTAGTAGTAGTAGTAGTAGTAGTAGTAGTAGTAGTAGTAGTGGAAGTAATAGTTGTCGTTTTAGTAGTAGTAGTAGTGGTAGAATTATCATTATCATTCTTATTATCATTCTTATAATCATTATATTAATACTATTAGTAGTAGTAGTAGTAGTAATAGTAGTAGTAGTAGCAGTTGTTGTTGTATTATAGTAGTAGTGGTAGTAGAAGTATTATTATTATCATTATTAATATTTTTATCATTCTTATTGTTGTATTAGTAGTAGTAGCAGTAGAAGTATTATTATTATCACCATTATTATTCCCTTTCGTCTCCCATGCAGTGCTTTTGTTTTCAGAGCTCCACTGATGGTAAAGGCAGAACAAGCAAAATATTTTTATATCAGAAAATGAGGCCACACGTAATTTTTAAAACAACCCCAACCGCCTCCAATCACAACTAGTCCCTGGCTCCATTCTTATCAGATCACAGTATGATTCAGCTGTAAATGATATATTGGTACTGACTGATGCATGTTGCATAATCTTGTTTATGTATCTTCAACTTAATAGAACAATTATAACTACAAGTCAAACCTCTATTTTTTTTATATCTGTATAAATCTAAATTCTGTTTCCAACATTAAACAAATAAACAGATGAAGCATGTGGACATGTCTTGGTCTCTTGAACGCCTCTTGAACCTTTATTCTATGTTACCAGCTTGGTGAAAGAAGTGCCATCAAATATTTATTACAGAAAGCTGAATTAATCATAAATATTCATTGTTACCCTCTGAGAAAATGTATTGACAGAGCTGGCATAACATTCTCCAATTATTCCACAGAGCAGCCGGTGTACCAGAGAGAAGCCTGTCCTCACCACGTCGTTTTCATCTTACACATCTAAACATCATTCAGATTTAATATGCTCTGTATGCAACTGAGCTCAGGTGTCCTCTCCACAGATCAGGTGATGAGTTTATATCCCAGTGGTAAATAAAACAAGAGAAAATGCACAATGAAGCTGATGATTTGAATGTTTTTTCCCTGTTTGCAATGTACATCAGGTTCATGCTAATGCAGTTACAGATATATATGCTTCGTTTGTCTACAATCCGTCAAGTAAAATACAAGCTAAGAACTTACCAGTACTTACCATTAGCTGGATAATCCAAACATGACAAATAGCTTGTAAAAAAGTGACTAACTGAAGATCAGAGGTCTCTTTGACGTGTGTAAACTAGATGTTTCGGCATTTTTCTCACAGCATTCTGCAAACTCATGCCACAAAAATGACACCTTTGTTATCCAGCCATCACTTTTTGATTATCAGCTAATTAATCTTTTCTCTCTGTCATCTGTTCGGGGGAGAAATGTGCTCTCACAGCTGCATAAAAACAGCACAGAATCAAACAGTCTCATATCTAGTCAGCAACAGGCTGGCAGGAACAGTTGCTTTCAGTCTATTATTTCCATCCATAATGTGCACAGGTGCAGCTTAATTCAATTGGAAGACATTGCTGTGGTTATACACAAATACATCCCCATGTTACCAAGTAAAGCCGTTGTCATGGTGATGATGAGGCTTATATAAGCTCGGATGTATTTTTGTTGGCAACAAGTGTATTGTCCTCACTGCGCTTGTTTCATTATGATTTGTTTACACACACACATAGACCGCAATTGATTCAACTGTCTCTGTCTTTTCCAGACTAACGGAGTATAAAGCAGTACACGCTGCCATCACGGATAAGAGAGGATGAATGACATATCGCCTTATACAATAGAAGAAACATTTGTACCTCAAGAAAAACTACAGTGCATATTCTAATTGCAAACACACCAATAGTAGATGACAAAAGACATGTCTCTGTAGGGTGCTTTGTGTTACCTTTAACTGAATTCAATCTTTGTAGAGCACTTTCATGTAAAAGGCTTTAACTGTAAAGTACTACTAATGCATTTAACCTAGATAAACATATCTCTTTTTTTTTAAGTATTTAGGAACTGCAGTTAGTAAAAATAAAGTCACTTTTGACTACGTATGACAGTATATGTGTGAAAGTGGATTTTATTTGAGACTAACTTGGATGAACTTAAAGCTCCTGTAAGGGACTTTCAGTTTGAATCCATTTTGGCAATCCTGTGAGGTACTTCTTATCTCTTTGCTGATTTGGTTTTACACACATGTACTTTAAAATGATGCCTCACCTCACAACTATCTATAACACCACTGTGAGCTTCTGGTCCTAGAAAGAGCTACACATCTGCATAGAAAATGCACATTGTTGAAAATAAAATAAGTTTTCACGCAGGAATACAGTTCAAACCTTCCTCCCTCTGAGAGCCCCCCAAAATAGACTTTGCCTTATGAACTGGTGCAACTTATATTACGGATGTTACAATTATAAGTGTTTCTTTTAAGAGTCATATATATTGGTCTTCAAGAACAATTGCCATGAAAAATAGAAAAATGATGTCATGCTATGCTATTAATGACTTAATCTGACACAATACAACAGAAATTTCAGCCAGTAAAAATAACGATGTAGAAAAAAAAACAGTCTGGTTAGCTTTTGTAGATCAAGAAGTGGTGTCATCATTAATTTCAGTCTGTTTCATAACCGATAAAAAAACTCCCTACAGGAGCTTTAAGTTGGAATAACTAAGCTGAAAAGTTAAAGAGCTTTATTTTTACTTTCTAGTGTTTAAATGTTTGTTCACCTGTTTGATGTTGAAGATTGACTTATGTGTGGTTTTGAACGGTTTATATGGTCAACCTTGGTCTAGACTCCAGGAAATGTACTTCAAGAATTTTTGTATTACAAATAACATCAATGTATGTTAAATTGCGCACCCTATGCACAGTTGCAGAGCCGTTCTTGAAGCTTGCGGCCCGGGCTCATATCCTACCCTACATTGCAATCCTCTCCTGCATGTCAACCCCCACTCTGTCATTAAGTTGCCTTTTCTAGCCACTGTCCTATCCTCCAAATAAAGGCATAAAAAGCCCCAAACATAATCTACAAACAAAGAAACATTTTGATCTTTATGTATATTTAAATTCAATGTTTCTGCTTTTTAATTACTTGTATTTCATCTTTTATTTCTTTCGTCTTTTTAAAAGCTGTTTGTGTAACAATGTAGAGCTTGTTATATACAGACAAGGAATCTAGATACATGTATTATTATTATAATTTTGCATTTAACAATTGTTGATGGAGATCATTCGTAAATAAGTCAAATAAAACTTTTTATCTTTCTTTTTGATTGCTAACAAAGCTTTGATCTCAAAGGCAGTGACAATAATTTTGTCCTCAGTATCACTTGATCAAAATCACCCTCACAAGCTGAAATGAAGGATTCAGCTAAAAGAAAAACAGTAAGACTCTTACCTTTCAGCCAACTTTGCTCAGACGACGGAAAACTCTTGCAGTGTTTTTTCGAAGAGGGGGGGTTGAGTTGTCATCCACTTCACCTTTAACCTCCTGTCTGTCTCCTCATCCAGCACCCACCAGCTTTCAACAGAGGATTAAACATCTATTGACAGAAGAGTGACGTGATTGACAAGTTAAGGTTTCCTTTCTTGTCAGAAGGGGCCTCTGTGTATTTGTGTGTGTGTGTGTGTGTGTGCGTGCGTGCATGCGTGTGTGTGTGTGTGTGTGTGCGTGTGTGTGTGTGTGTGTGTGTGTCTGGCCCATGTCTTCCCAGAACTCACATTTCACATTCCAGCGCCACTTCTGAATTTTTTCTGCTGATAGATATGAGGGGAATTTTTGTTTTGGAGCCCTACTTTTCACACTGTTTGCCTAAAATGACTCCCCGTACATCGACGTCTGGGGAATAAAACTCTTAAATAAACTTGCATTTGGGTGTTATGTAAACTTCTTACTTTGCTGTTTGAACGGCGGTTTCTCTCACGGTGTCCACTGTTGATCAGCATAGAAACACCCACAGTCTGCTGCAGACACTTGTCTCAGATGAGGGAATTTTCAGCCACAGAGAAACCTGTGGGAGTGGGCAATAACTGTAGATTCATTTTAAGCCTTTAACTGTATTTAAATTGAAAGAAGGGCATTGCTGCATGTGCTAAAAACTACTTCAAACAGACAGTAGAGATGTTCTGAATAACCCATGTTTGGCTATGATTTTGTCTGGAGAGCCCCTGCGTGGTTACAAGATGATAAGCATTGTGTTTCTCAACATTTTGACAGCTTAGCAGAGAGAAACAGAATGCCAGAAATGAAGTGACATTCCTCTTAATGTTCCTGTCAGATGATACAATATGTATGGCAGGTAAGCTAGCTCTATATCAAGAGGAACAGACAGAGAATAATAGCAGAAGGCGTAAAGCTGGAAGGACTTGTCTCTCTGTCTCCCTCCGTCATCTGGACCCACCTGTCCGCAGTCGGAGCTGCTCAGAAGATTTGCTGCTGGTCGGGGAATTCGTGGCTGAGCGATGCGTCAGGGCTTGTCATATAAAATGTGAGTGCTTTCCCCTGAGTAATTTAATCACAGACTTTTATGGAGGCATCAGGCAGCACAGTGAGAGACAGAGTAAAAGGATTGTAATTGGACTTCTTTCATTCAAAGTAATATATGGAATGTGTGGTATAATTACAGCACGGACTAATGGCGTGTGGACGACTGAAATGCTAACGTGTGGTGATTAATTTAATGTGTGGTCATCAGGGGGAATTTGCACCATATTGACTTGAGTCTTTTCTTTAGGTAGTATTTTGTATGACATTATCACGTGGTTTTTATAACCTCCCAGCTCCCCATTGTAACCACGATGTGATAAGCTGACAAAAAACTTTGTCTTCTCAATAAATGAAACTTAGCAGAAATGGTCTTTTTTATGACGGATGAGTAATGTGTGTGGGTGATGGTCTGAGCTCGACTCTACCTTCATTAAAAAGCTCTTGAATAGTCTGGAAACTCTCTTACACAACTGTGCTGTTTGAATAGACTTTTTCTTTAGTACTTTCATTTCACCATCTGCTTGACATGAAATGTTGTCTTTTTTTGTTCTTCAGATTGTTTTACTGACAAGGAGGAGGATTTTATAAATTAGCTGAAAGAACTACCCGCAATTTCTCTTGTCTAAAATGCAGTTTGTGTACGAGGATGTGAATGACAAATATCCAAAAGTAAGAGTTTACAAAATGTAACCTTTTTCAGATTGTTTTTTTGTCCCTTGATCTGTATTTACCGAGAAAGGCTATTGATTTTACGATCTGTTTTTGAGGAAGAACAAAGAAGGGAAGGCGTGGTCAAAAGCAAATCAGAATCCTGACAGGGCAAGCTGGATCCTTTTCGTGAGAAGAGTCTTTAAAGGTTTAGGTTTAAAGGTGTTAAGAGACACACCTTAAACTGTGGACTGTATAAAACATGGGCAAAGTCCCGATGACATTACTCATTAGTTTCTGAAGCAGAGTTTTGAAACCCATATGGGCAACGGTTTCTATATTTAAAATGCTGACTCAACCTGACTTTTAGTTGACCTATAAGATGCTCACCTTGAATAATGAAGCTTAACAGATAGTGGCCCATAAATTAATTTATGAATTCATGAGTTTAATCCTTTTTTCAAAATAACCAAAAATATAGAAATCTATTGTTTGCTTGTTTTTTGCATGACATACATATAAAATATCATGTTAATTCAATAAAGCCATCATGTCCAGGTTCCTTTTAAAGCTCCTGTGAGGAGTTTTTAACTGTTTGTGAAATAGACTGAAATTGAAACAAATGCCTCTTTATGACCTACAAGAGCAAATGAGACCACCAGCAACAAGATCAACATTTTCTATATTGTCATTTTTAAAGCTGAAAATATTGTGGCTGCTGTGGGGTAGGTGTCAGGCCTGACAATTATCAGGATGCTGAAGAAACAGCCTCACAATGAGTGTTACATTAGACTTTTAAAAGAAAGCACAATGAGTTTTTTGCCATGCAGCATGTTGAAATGTACATCTGTCCACAGGGGGTGCTAATATTTATACAAACCAAAAATCCTTCTCAGCAGCTCTAATGCAAAACTTACAATCATTTTTTTTCTTGATCATTTTCCATGTGTTACCAAACTTCAGTGACACATTATTAACTCTGTGTTCTTGACTAATCTTACATCACACACTGATTGTATAATTTATGAAATAAAAGTATTTTTTTTACTGGAAACCAGGATGTTCCTGGACAGTTTGGGAGTTGCCATGCTATATGCTACATGTTAGCACCAAGAGTATGTCCAGAATTTTCTAACTGGGGTGACCCAATTGGGGTGGCCACAGCATCCATGCACACATATACAAATACATAACATTTAACCTCTCTGTCTTCACTATTAACAACTAACATTAAAGTATCATACAGTTGTGATATTCCAGTGTATATACTTTTTAATTAAAAAAGTGGGGACACATCAATCTTCTTGGCTTAATTTCAAGGGATCGTCCAAAGTCACATTTGATGGTGCTGACAAAACAGCCCAAATAGTTGATTTTAATATAAGCCCTGCCTCTGACAAGGCAAATAGCCAATCATAGCTTAGGATTTCGGGGTGGAACCTGGGTTGGCAAATCTGATTTCAAGGTGGAGCCAGTGCCACCACAGGTGGTTGGACACGCCCCTGGTTTGCACTACCTTTCAATTCAAAGCTGCTGACTCATATTTCTGTTTGTCAGCTAGAGCAACCAGATGAATCTGCTCGTACAAATCAACTCAGTTCAGCATGTGTGTGTGTGTGTGTGTGTGTGTGTGTGTGTGTGTGTGTGTGTGTGTGTGTGTGTGTGTGTGTTTTAAAATGTACACTGTTATGTATGTTACTGCAAAGCATTTTATAGTAACTTTCCTCCACAAAGTCTTGTATAAGAGGTTTTTATTTGTGTCATGTGACCTTGTAGATGAGCTCCAGACCTGGGCTCTATATATACAAGCTACAGGAATGCATTTGCCTCACAATTAACAGAGTAATGTAACCTGATGACGGCGCCACCCAAACATTCAAAACATTAAGGTCTGGTCACACTTTCCATCATCTCGCTCATCATGAAACATTACTGAAATGAGATCCAGGTTGGGTGCATGTATGAGTATGTGCGTTGTAGAGAGACATGGGCAGAGAGACAGAGAGAGAGAGAGACAGAGGGAGAGAGAGGGAGGGAGGGAGAGAGAGAGGGGGGGGGAGAAGGAGAGAGAGAGAGAGAGACAGAGGGAGAGAGGAGGAGAGCATTTCACAATCCTCAGATAAACTCAATGTGACAAGATGGTTACTTTCTCCCTCTGCTGTGACAGTTAATTCTGGACTAGGAAAAATGTCAAAAATGTTTAGCTGCGCTTGAGCGGACTTAATTACAGAGCCCAGGGCAACTCAGACTCAGGCTGCTAATGGCCTTGACTTACAGATAAAGCTCCATTTACCAAGACTGTTTTTTCAGCTACTGATCTAATTTACTTAAAATCAAATATTTTGGCAGCAGCAATTAGATTGTCAGTGTTAAGGTTAGAATCAAGCAGTCTGGTTTCTTCACCTCTCATTTACCTGATTTATGTTGAGTACAATAAAACCCACTTTGTGATACTGTAGTATTTTATGTGCTGGGTTATGTGTCTGAAAGATGCATGAGAAACAAAAACCACATGCTTGCAAAATTATCCTCAACACTAGTTTGACATTCTTGTTCCAAACCGTCCCCTGACATTTAGACCTTTTGACCACCTTTAAAACAGTCACTGTCTCTATCTCTCCCCTTCTCTGAGTATCTCTCTCTCTTTCTCTCTTTCTCTCTTTTCCTTCCTTTGAGGTCAGTGAACCGCAGTGTCAGTGTTTTCATGCCGCTCTTACATGTCTTTGTGGTTGCATCACTTCCTCCTTGCAGCAGGTCCCTTTGGCGCTGCAGCATTGAAAGCGACACGTGAAAGTCTATGAAACAGCGATCAAGACATCAACAACTGCAACAGCACAGAGAGGGCCGGGGCCCAGCCGACCCCGAGTTCCCAGAGATCAGGACCCAGAGATGGCCCTTGAAATGAGTTGGAGTTGGAAAATCACCGGGGGGATATTCCACGCCCCGCTGCCAATTTCACTCTCATAATCAACCGCGGCTTGTGGAATGATATTATAGGACCAGCTATTTTTTCGCTGACACTCTAACTGTGCATAGATTTTTGTGGTGCAGAAAGATAAGAGAGCAGATAAGAAATGTGCAGGGGAGGAATTGTGGATTGTGCAAAAATAATGACAAGAGAAGTGCTGAATTTTCCTTATCTGATGTTAAATGTTCTTGTTTTAATTTGTAAATTAGTTTTATGAGATTGAAGCTTGGCTTTGTTTGATTTAATGTGTTAAGTGCATCCATAAGTGCTGACATGGTGTAAAACTGATGAAGTGAAAAGTGAAGAGACATATGTTTGCCAATCTGATCATTATGAGTGTCTCACTAAAATAGCAAGACTGATCTAAGCTGTAGTCCAAGGGATCACCGGTTTGATAATCCCAGAATAAACTGAGACTCTAAATCTCCATATACATGTGTATTTTTACACAACAATTAATAAATATTTTTCTGCAACCACATGCATCAAACAAACATCACTCAGTCTGTTGAATACATGAATGTATGTTTCATTCTTTTGATTTATGCATGTCCTCAGGCTCCCTGGACACAAAAAAACTTGCAAACATACTGCTCCTCTAAAGCAGCCTGATACCTATACAGATATATTACATAACATACCCTATAAATTCTTTTAAAGAGACGTGGTTGTGTTGTAAAAAATAGTCCTGTACTGGAAATATAGAGTGGTAGATCCCACACTGAATGAAACTTGAAAATGGTTTGTTTTTTCAGAGCAGTATTCGTATGAATCTAACATTTATTGTTGACTCAGTTTGAATGAGTAGAAGCCACATGAGAAGTAAACTTATAACAGTATTAACAGTTGTTTCCTTTTATTTCTGCACTCTGATATGTGACACTAAAGGTTCTTATATGCTCTATGTCTGATACACATTGCACGCAGCTTCCTGTCATCTAACTTACATATTTCTAGAGGCTCAACGGCACGTTTCAACACACGTAAGAATATGTAGGTGTGGAGGTGAGTCACCAAGATCAAATTCATATTAAGTATGTGAACCTAGTCTGTAGTTCCAATAACATTCAAATGATGCCTCTAGTGTTTAATACAATGAAGTGCATTTATTTACATCTGGAGAGAAACCTTGTAAAAACTACTTAGAGCATTTCAAGCCAGACCAGCAAAACACAACAAAGAAGAACACTTTGAAAAATGTCTTAATTTTGAGAAAAGTTTTGTGGATTGTTTAGAAACTTCAAACATATATGTGATGTTACCTCGCCAGGGCACAGGGATAGACACTACAACAGAACAGCTAGGCTGAAATCAGAAAGGCACTGAATGTAAGTTGGACGTAGCAAAGGACGGTGGTGGAGGTCTGTGTGAGACTGGAGGGTACATTGTGTTTTGACCATCCCGACATAAAGGACACATGGCAATATATGGGGAGTGACTGTTATATTGTTTAAAATCTACACTTTACATTTGTAAAGGAAGCATAAATGAGCCTTAGAGGGCTGTGTATGCAGATCACATGACACATGGATATGAATATCCATGTGAATGTGCTGTGAAAGCCATGATGAGAATCAAAGCTGAGCTGTCATACACTTTTATGCATTTAATTTTGCATTCTGTGCAAAAGAAAAATAACTGTTTAATAGACTCCTTTATTTGTGTAGACAGAGGAGTAATAGCAAGGGGATTTTGAATTAATAATATTCCTAATTGCAGATCAGTATGTGGTACAATTTTGCCTGTGGAGACACATCTCACAGTAACTAATAAGTTATTGTTTTTTATGACAATAGCACCTTATGCAGATTAATTACAAAGGGTTTGTTGAGGAACTGCACAGCATGATAATAATTAGGAGGTAAACATTAGTCACTGGTTCATTCATTAACACAGTAACTGTTTGTTCTCTCTATGCCTCTCATTATGTAATCTATGACTTTTTAAAAATTCATTTATTAGGATTTGATTGATGTTTTTATTCATTAAAAAAACAAGTTAATGCCACCCAACTACCAAAGCATAAATATAAGACTAGAGACAATTTTTGAGTTTTAACTGACCATGAAATAAAATAGGGAAACATCATAGATATTGGAAATGTAGGCCTCACCTGTAAGGACACTGTAAAATGAAGAGGAGTTTTTAATGATGTTTTTACTCTAACTTATATAAAAGTTGAGTTTGAGTATGGGTGTGTGTCCGTGGATATAAAGTATGAATGTTTTTGTGCCATGACTAGAAAAAGACAATAAACATAAAGAAGATAAGGGTTGGTATTCTACTGTATTTACAGACGATATACTGTAAAGATGCCTGTCACAGCATCAGTACCATGGTGGGTTTGAGTCTAATTTTAAACCTAGCAGAAGACATGTCAATCATTTTGGCAGTGGTGGCAGGCTCCAAATTTAGGTTTTCATAGCAGTATGCAAAATTGTCCCAAATTTCCCAATACAGTTTATTTATTTTTTTACAAATAACATACCACTTTTCAGAATCAGAATCAGAATCAGAATCAGAATCAGCTTTATTCGCCAAGTATGCTTGAACACACAAGGAATTTGACTTTAGTAAACTGTGCTCTCTTTGTGAAAGGCATAAGAATAGGAATAAGAATAAGAACTACAATAAAAAATAAAATGAAAATATAATAACAATAACCTTAGCTATAAATACAAAGAAACAACAAATAGGCATGACTAATATGTACAGGCTAAAATAATATGATAAAGTGCAGTGGTGAGTTGCAGAGGTAGTTTTACATTATAAAATAGAAGTTAAATAATACAAAAAATAGAAATATGGAATTCTGCTTGAGAATTGTTGCATTGTGTATCTACATGTATATTTACAGAGAGTATTTATCGCCTTCCTTTAAAATCACTTCCTTTTTTGTAATCAGGACTCAGGCTGCTGTGGCTCAATGGTTAGAGTCGGTCGTCTATCAACCGGAAGGTTGGCGGTTCGATCCCAGCTCCAGCAGTCACATGCCGAAGTGTCCTTGAGCAAGACACTGAACCCCACATTGCTCCCTCTGTTGTTCAGAGGTGTCTGAATGTGAACAAATGAGATTAGCTGACACTGATGGTCCCTCACTGTAGCAGCCTCTACCATCAGTGAGTGAATGAGTATGAATGGGTGAATGTGACGAGAAGTGTAAAAGCGCTTTGAGTGGTCAGAAAGACTAGAAAAGCGCTATATAAGTACAAGTCCATTTACACCTCAGTTTGTTTGTTTGGAAGGAACAGTGATCTGATCAGTTTAATAAAGATTAAGAGACAGTGTTTTTAGTCTTGATAATAAAAAAAACCATCTCCAACATTGATTTTTTTTTTGCAATTATTATCGGTAAAAAAATACCGCCTTGAAATTCCTGAAAAGTTTTCACTAACCATTTGAAAAGAAGTTAGACCTGCGTGTACGGAAGAAAATCTAGATCAATATGTGTCTATTATAGGCTGCTGCAGAAGACCTTTGAAAATCTATTTATACCCGGGAATAAGCTCCTGACTCAGAGTGTGTCTGTGTGTTAAAGAGCGGCCTTTCTCACTGTAAATCTCCAGATCTCTCCCGGCAGCCACAGCTTCTTCATTCACTTGCACCGTACATCTGCCTTTGGTTTGAATATGGCTGTCAGTCCCATAAAGAGCCTCACAATGGAACACACTCATTAGTATTGTGTTGCACTGTGCTTCAGCATCAAGCGCCTACCACCCTTGACTAATTTTCTGTTTGTATCGAGAAACAAAAGCTCTCCAAATCCCCCTGTGGGCTCCGCCGAGTGGCTTTACTGCACATCAAACTATGCTAATTACCTTTTGCATGATTAATTGGACCAATTAGAATTAGCAGAGGAAGAGAATGATTCTTGGCAAGGTGCGAGACATTAATTAGTCATAAAAAACGTTTATTAGTGTTCAAATTTAATCTTGCAGAACACAATGGGATTAAGAGGAAAAAGACAGTTAATATGTGGCGTGTTCAATCACTCTCGACTGCAGATGGAATAATGAGTGTCACCGCTCGCATTGTGCTCCGTCACACGCACACACACACAGCGGCTCAATCCCCTACTACAGCTACTGTATGTTAGAAAACACCCATCTTCATCCATCATACAAAGTGGCAGTTGTAACATAAACATTCCAGCTCTGATTGATGAGTCAAAACCATACAAACGACTTACACACAGTAATCCAGCGCAAGATTTATAGCCTGAAGGCGATGCATTACAAATTTGCAATAACAAAATCACCAACAATAGCAGCATGGCAGCAGCAGCAGCAGCACCAGCGGCTAATGGTGATTTAGCTGCAGCAGCATTTATAATGGTAGTAGTAGGGAAACAGTAATAACACGTTGCATTAAAGTAGTTTAAACACACTGTTTGTGTAGCATGGGAAATGACAGCCGCAGGGCAGTGTGTTTATGTGAAAAAACAGGCAGGTACAGCACGGGGAGCGAGGAGTGTGAGGGTGTTTTCTCACATTTTTTACATTCATGCTATAAAACAACACAGGGAGTGGCTTCACACTGAACAAAACACTGGCCTGTTGAAGGTAACTGTAATTTGCACAGACACACAGACACACACACACACACACATACACACTGCATGTTGTATATGAATCAATTGGTGTCTCGTGTTTGCAGCAAATATGGTTGCAGACTTTTAGAAAACAATAACACTGATACTTTTGTGTGTTTCCAAATTGTTTACAATCTGCTCACAGTCATTTGTAGACCTTATCTCTCAGTCAGGAGTTGCAAGCGTTTTGCTTTCCATCACAAGAAAACCCCCACCTCAGCAATGAAAAGCTGAGAGTGAGGGTGAAACATGAAACTTCAACAAGTCACACCTCATGTCTTTTTCCAAATACTCTCACAAGACAGCTTCTCAAGTTTAACAGCAGAATTAAAGTGTGGTTTTCTCACTTGTATAAAGCAGAAATTCCCCATCTCACGAGGTTACTGTTTTGATGTAATTTGTACTTACTGTAAGTGTAACAAGCCATTGATTGGTGTTAGGAAATGTTATTCGATTAATGGCCAGTTTTAGATTTTACAGATATGTGAGTAAAATAAAAAATGGTGGCCACACTGTATTTGTTAGTTTGACGCCTAGTTAATAAACCAGCAAGTTTAATAAAGTTAATAGTCAAAATGTTTACGTGAACTTCAGAAACATACAGTACATTCAGGAATAAACAATGTACTCCTCTAATATTTGCGAAAATAAATTGAGCGAAATAACTGTCCAAATTAAAAAGACATTAAAGAGATAAGGTTTTCAAGACTTTTTTTTTCGTTCAAATTAGGGATGATGTGTAGTGTGCTTGTGCAAATTAGAATCTCAGCAGGGTGAGCAATATAAAGCAGAGGGGTCCTGCTCACTCTGTCAGGATTCTTTTTTAAAGTTATAATTTTGGGGAAATTTTGCTATTATTGATTGGACAACTAAAGAGAGACAGGAAATATGGGGAGTAGAGAGCGGGGGAAGACATGCAGCAAATAGCAGAGGCCGGGAGTCAAACCAGCGACTAAAGCCTCTGTATATGGGGCTCTCTGAGACTGCTAGGCCAATTGCGCTCCATCCTGTCCTGTTCTAATTTGCATAACCACCTGTTCACTATACATTATCCCGCTCATTACCTAGCTACCAATTGAAGTCGATTTGGCGTAATCCTCTGATAAACGTGCATGACTGTGAAAGAGTATTTTGACTTGAAATGCCCATCCCTCCAAAATTCAATTGATTTAAAAAATATTTCTCAAAATGCCTAAAAACAAAAAAAAACTGTCCCTCTGATTCTTCGGTTGGCAGCTCTTCCATGGATTGTCATTAGTCTCCTTGCAGGACAATTCACAGTCAAGTTAAAACATTAGCCTGCTTATTTGTTAAAAATTTCATTAAACTGAACATTTACATTGAAGGTTTCTGCCGGACTATCTGTGTTGACATTTTTGTCCTCATTCAGCTCTTCTTCTTGGAGTTTTACGTTTGAGAAGCTATTTGACATAAATAAACCAATTTTAATATTGTTTTGCTATTATCACTACAACTATAGTTAAGATTACATTACAGCAATCAGCAACTTAAAAACAAACCAGCTCTGCTGACGTAGTCTGGATTGCAGGACAGGATCATGCTCCTCTTTTCCCGGTCAGAGATGGACGAGGTCCAGTAGCTCTTTAGGCTGATTGATTTAATATGACTTGTGTGATCAGGTTGTCCCTGCCTTTGTGTACTAAGAATTCATTATCATTGTGACAGGATTTTGACCAATCAGAATCAAGTGTATAACACAGACTTGTTATAATGTACTATTATTTCATACATGTATGTTTGAACTCCCTGTTCTCTCAGAAATGTGTTTCTATTGTCATTTCACTCAGATGTTTTTTGAGCTTCACTGTGCAGAATGATTCATGTGTTGAGCTTGACAGTCGAAGGCTATTTCCACTTCTCTGTGCTCACCTTTAATCTGGTTTTGAGACATGTGAATACAAACATGATTTTAGGACATCAGCTGACAAAGTATGAAAGTCAAATGTAGCTCAGTCCTTGTGTGTGATTAGGAAACTTCCAGCACAAATAAGTAACAATGTAAAGATGTCACTCAGTCCACATGTGCCTTTTTTAAATTATTTCAAGTCTTAAATAAAACTAGACTGTTTTATCAAGACCAGTGAACACATTCAGTTACTATGCTGTTTGTGTAACCTGGTTTCAAATCAGGTGGACAGCAGTGGCATAATTTAACTCAGGTTGAGTTCAGAGTTTTCAGCAGGATGGATCTAAATGGTCAAATGTTATTCTACAATAAATCACAGGTATAGCTTTCCAGCAAATCACTTCTAAAATCTCATTCCTTTTTCTGTTTTATGTGACTTATATGAAAATCTTTTGAGCAGAAGTGATATAGAAGAGCAATAATGTCCAGTACTAATTTAATACCTTATTACCATAAGCCTGGTGCAATGCATGCATAATAAATTGTTGTATCTTTTACACGGCTCAGGCATATGGTTGGGAGACCGGATTCTCTTCAAACTGCACCAAATTTGCATGATAGGATGTGAGAGTTGGATGGATTTGGGGATTATGTGAAACACAGCTTCCATTTCCAGTTCATTGTACTAAGGAGAGGTATCACATTTACACAGATGGCAAAGAACTTGGAAATGCACAGCTTCTTCTGTGGAACACTAAAATGTGCAGGGGAGAAAAAATCCTCTCAAAGGCTGAATCTATACTGATTTTTGACTGTAAAAGAAAATTTCATACATTGTTGCATACTGTATTTTTTTAAATGGGCTGCAGCTTTCTGCAGCGCAGATGGAGCTTATCAGTGTTGTTAGTGGTCTCAAAGCAGCATGGGCACAGTCTCACAGTGTGATTCATGGGAGGTTCTAGAGACCCTGCCAGGACAATCAGGATATTTTTTATGTTTAGATCATCCTAGAGGTCAGCTCAGGTAACACAATACTGCACAGTTGACTGGCATCACCCTGAAACCACAACCACTTCCTGCAGCAGTGTTCTGACAACACACTTGGCACTGAAAGCAACACAGAACAGCCAGTCAGTGTATGAAAGAAGCGCACACATCCTCTACTTTCTAGAATGACTGCTTTAAAAATGTATTTTTCTTTAACTTTCTGTGGGACTACGCTTTTATGCAATGAAGAAGTGCCATTCCTGCATTCTTCCCAAAGGCCAGCAGGGGGCAACTCCAGTGGTTGCAATGAGATTCAGATCGTATGAATCTACGTATATGGGAAAATGACACTGCTTCCCAACCATAGACTGTAAAAAATATGGACGTAGGATCAGTGACGTCACCCATCTGTTTCTGAAGAGCTGTTTTGAGACCAATCGGCTGTGGCAGCCATATTGCTTCTGTCGAGCCAGTGTGACGTAAAGAGGCGGGCTTTGAGCCTCCTAGCCAACAGCTACAGTGTTCCTGCAGGCAGCTGTGCCTCTCATTGGAAGACTAGTAATCTCAATATCTTCTAAATTACCAAATTAGAAAAAAATTCACCCCCCTCACAGTGAGAGGACATCGAGAAATTAGCTATTCAGACTACACTCATCTTTGTACCAGGCTGTAAACATGTTTATTAATGCTGCAAAGATCGTCTTTTCCCCATTCATGTGTATGTGACTTCCGGTACTTCCGGAGCCAGCCTCAAGCGGATCCTCGATGAACTGCAGCTTTTAACACTTCCGCATTGGACTCATATTTTTAGACCGGAGGTTGCCGCTTGATCCCAACTCATTATCAGCATAGATTTTCAGAAGTTATTGGTCTGGATTGCCACTTTCAAGTGTTTTTATACATAGCATGATGTTTTGGACATTAAAGCCCCAAATGAGGAGTTTTTTGGCTAGAAAGGAATCAGATTGATAAACAGTTGGCTTTTACATACTGCTTAATTGTCTTGTTTTAATTACTTTTAAATGTATTCTTTTACTGATTTTTAAATGCTTTCTGTTACCGTTATATTGATTCTTTTAATGTTTTATGTGAAGCACTTTGAATTGCCTTGTTGTCAAAAGGTGCTATATAAATAAACTTGCCTTGCCTTACCATTTCAAGATGGGATAATTACGCCTCTGTTATATGTCATCTGATAATTTACATCATGCTGAAGAAGTAAATATTCGCAGTGAGTGGTATATTTCAAACAAGAGAGGTATCCCTTTGTCCATAGGGGGCGCCACAATCAACACAAAGAGAAAATTCCTCACATGAGCTTTAAAGCAAGGTATGCTTTAGCTTAAGGCTTTGGCTACCTGTGATTGACAAATTGTGACATTTGAGTTTTCCCTTTCAATAAAGAAAGACACGACAAAGCCTTATGAGCTAAATATCGTAAATTGTGGCCCCAAAAGTTCAAGTTGGCTATGGCCAAAATGTTGAACTCATGGCTTCAAAACTTTAGAAGTAGTTACATCCATTAGGATCCATTTTCTTATGTCGTTTATATTTTATGAACCCTTGTATTACTCATGGAACCTCTTTTCATTTTAAAACTTTCATTGTAATTCCTTGTTACATACTTCAAAATCATGGCTATGCCTTGTATTACAACTCTATTATAAAATACTGCTATCGCTGCAAGCTATATGTCTCACGCAGACAAAACTAACCTGCAGATACTTCACATTGATTTTGTTGGAAATCATGAAGAGCATGCTCATACTGTGCCTCAGACTTAAGTTTCATATTGAAACACTTACAACTTATATGAAGTCTTACATCTCTCCCTCATGCTGTCAGTTTGAATCTAGTTGTTCCTGACATCTGACTCAGTAGCCACAAATACCAGTGGCCAGGTAGCATTTATGTGAGGGGTGGGGGATGAGTCCTCTTAATCAGCAGTGTGGTCTCCAGGTGACACTAATGCGTCTCGTTTTGCTGTTAAAGGTCAGACACTCAACTGTGAAGCTGGCTGTGGTTTAATTTGGTGTTTTGTTTTCAGTCAGTATTCAGCAGCTCTCTCTCTGTGTGTGCTGATAACAGAGTCACAGAGATGGCTTCTTGTTCTGAGTGTAACTATGATTGATTACTTATAACCAAAATTAACTTATGACAAAATAATACAACCTTTGTTCACTCTGTAATTTACAATAGAGGTCTGCCCAATTTTATACAAATAAGCTGTGCAATCACACCACCTGTAGAGTAAAGCTTGACTGTAACTTAAACTTACACAAATGAATTCATTTTGATAAACTTAGCTTGTAAGGATTGCAAATTCATTGTTCCAATCATTTCATTTATTTATGTTTAAATAGTCCAAGGTATTCCTTAACTCACAGTAGAATATGAAGATGCTAAAACATCTGGTTGTTGTCTGGAAAGGAAGCTGAATACTGATTCTTAAAAAATAATGTAAAAGAAAAGCATTTCCTCACAAGTATTTCAAGATTAAAATAAGTGTGTTTGTTTTTCGAACAACCGTTTAGATTTCACATACTTGCTTAAAGTCTCCTCTTTTAAGTCTCCTTTAAATGTCACCGGAACATGTCTTGCACACTGCATGTCACTGATCTTTCTGAGAGGGTGTAACCCTCCCACACTGCTGACATTTTCTCTCACTTTTGACCAGGAAAACTAAACAGACTTTGTCCAACAGGTGACTTCTTCTGCTCAATGAAAACCCTCTTCTCTGGATCAGAAGTAAGGTTACTTGTCAGTATCAAATTGATTGAATAAAGATAAGATTAAATAAAATAGACTAATGGGACGCTGGTTTTGCCTTGTGGCGTGTCCCATGTAGAAAGGCTATAGTCTTCCACGCAGGCAGAGCTGGTTAGAATCCGACTGGAATCTGACCGGCAGCCCTTAACCGCATGTCATTACTCACTCCTTCTCCTTGCTTTCTCTACTGTCCTGTCCTTCAAATAGAAGCAAAAAGATGAACTTAAAAACAAAATACAGATTCACATCGGCTACTGACATCCGTGCGTTGATTGATGAGGGGTTGATGTCTAAATGGAAAATATTGGCAGGTACCAATGTTCAACTGATATCAAACTGAGTGGTAATTTTTTACATTATGGCAGCAGGAGGAAGCAGGAAGACGCTGCAGCTGCCTAAATACCGTGTGCCAAATGGGACAAAATAGCATGCAGTTAATAAAGAATAAGGCATAGATTTTGGACCTTTACAATTAAGGCGTTAATGCTATAAGCCCTATTTTGAACTGAATGTTATCATCATTTCTTCCATTGTTTTCACTCAAATTAAACCAATCAAATTTAAATGTAGTATCTACATCTCCAAATAATCAGGAAATTTGACCAATGGAAATATTATGTTTTTCAACAACTGTCTTGAAGTCTTTGGGAACCTGACCCGACTTTCTTTATCTTTGTGTGTATACATATTTGAGTCTGTTGTTCTGAACAACAATTTAGGAATGTCTTGCTGTTAAAATAATGTGTCCGACTTCCAACCAAACTCAGAAAATGAACCTATGGCTGAACATTTAGAAACCGCTTGAGCTAGCATTTTGTTGATACCAAAAACAAGAATCATATTTGTGGCATTGGACAAGCCTGTTATGTGCTGCCCCAACAAATCTTGCCCAATAAACTCTGAATATCACTTCATTTTTCAGTTTGCTTTATGGCAGTTTTATTTCACATCTCAAAGAGGTTGGTCTTTTTACATCTGTCTTAAATTACTTTCCCTAAAGGCCACACAGACCCAACAAAACCATCAAATTTCATTTGATACATATGAGCGTTAGGTCTACATAAAACTGAAGTAAAACCACTGAGCAGTCAGGAACAAGTCAGTAGTGTAAATCATGTCAAGCACATCTAAATATTCAAAATTCACTTAAAAATTCAAGGCTGTTTCCCCCTCCGTTTTCCACTGAGACTCAACATGCGACTTTCATTGTGCACAGCAGCTGAGTGTGTCTCTTTCTTTGTCTGTGTCACTCCGTTTCATGTTTTATAATTGTATACTTCAAGGCCAATGTGAAGCACAAAGCCCTCTAAAATTAGCCTGCCTATGAGTCATCTTTGAAACCATCCCATAAAGGTTACATGATTCTCAACAGCACTAACTGCAATCAGGGTCTGCTGACTATGAGGGGGGGAGTTAAAACCACACAGACCCAAGAGCTGTTCTTTCACATGCTCTCAGTCAGACCTCATCACAGCCTGTGAGTAGACGAGAAGGACTCAGAAATCCACAAGGAACTGTTGATGGTTTAAAATGAAGGTTTGTGAGTAAGTGAAGTGTTGTATCATCAATCTGGTGTTATTGTTGTGATGTGTGTAACATCACATGGAGACACAAATTCTATGGTGGCAGCTGAGGTCTGTGAATGACAATCTGTTTGTAACCTATTTAATATCTCAATAACTGTGGAATGGATTGCTGTGAACTTTGGTACAGACAGTCAGGGTTCCCAGAGGATGAATCTTGCAGACTTAAATGTTCCACTCACTTTCTCCTCGCACCTACTGCCATTACTCATTTATTTTGTGAGAAATCACAACAAAAGTCAGATAAAATGCCATGAAATGAAACCATGAAATCTGGTTCAGATGCTTCTATTGCTCTAAAATGGAATTTTCTAACCCTGTTGGCCTCTTAACTTTTAACTATCTGCAAGTCAAAATTTGCATCTGTCTGACACTCCACGTTCATAAATCAATAAACCCAAACTTTGTGTTTAGCTAGGATTAGCACATTATATCATAGCAAGCTAACACGTTGAACTGCACGAGAGTTTTGACTTTCAAAGGGTTTTACTTGCCCCGCAATGTGTTCTTCTCTTTCCAAAGGTCAAACATTAAATGTACATTTCCGTGGGTGAATATGTCGAAATCAACCACCTACAGCTCTTGGCCTACTTAAGGTATAGTCCTTGAAACCTACGCCCTCTCTTTTACAGGCAATATGGTGTGTTTTTCATTTCCCGTTTATATTAGCATGTTCAAACTCATTTTTGTAAAACTACAAAGACAGTGTTAAGGCACCTCTTGATTTCCTCCCTTACCATGCTATCTATGTCAGCATTAGCATTTGGCTCCAGACCTTTGTGCAGCCTCAGTATGGCTACAGACTGTTACTTTTTGTTAATTAGAAAGTAGATTGGACATAGAGTCTTAAGCACACAGTTATATTGGGATATTTAAGATGAGAAGAACATCTTACTGTGGGGTTACCTATGTTTTTGATCCAGCTTTTAGCTTCGAAAAAATACATAGTCTGGTCAATATTGTTATCATTGATTTTACCATAGTTATTTTTTCTTTCGTAAAAAAAAAAAAAATATTTATTTGTTTATTTATTTATCTATCTTTATTTATGTATATATTGTGTATTTAAATATTTATTATTTTAGTAGTATTACTTTTGATTTCTTTTTTTCAATTTCTAATTAAATTCATATTTCATTTCATTGTTCTTAATTTTGGGGTCTTTTACGATGTTTAAAAAAAGGAAATACAACCCCTCATGATGCCATAATGTCTTGTGTGAAGCATTTTAAATGATCTTATTACCTGAAATGTGCTTAAAAAATAAATTTGCCCTGCCTTCCTAACTTTATCTACTGCTGTCAATCTCCCGTCTTTTGGTTCCTTTGTGACGCAGTTGTAGCTGCTAAGTGTGAAAGGTGCTGTTTAAATTAAGTTGAGCTAGGTTGAGTTTCATATCTGTCAGGGAAAACATGAGTCATCACATCAGGAATTGAGAGGGAGAGCAGGTATCATTCATATTCAAAGGTTATGGGAAAAAAAGCTATATCTAAATAAAATCCCCAAAATCCATGACCATTACCCGTTTCCATCCGTAGTTACTCATACAATGTGAAGGTTACAATATTTTTTCACTTTACTGTCATTCTCTGTTATTTTTTTTCCATTGGACTGTTTGTAAAAGTTTCCTTATTAACACAGTCAAGCAAGCAGAAAGAAAGTCTCAGTATTAGGTTTTGCTTTTGATTTGTGTGTTTGTGTCTCGCTGTCTGGAACATACTTTTGTTTACGTCGGGATTAAGGATTCGAATTTTCACCATGTGTCATTATCTGCTTCCTCAACGCTGACAGGCAAAACAACTGTCGTATTTAGTTTAGAGAAAGTGTGTTTAGAAGAACAGTGAGGGAAAAGAACGAATGCGAAAACAGGACTTCAACTTGGCCATTACATCAGACATATGCTCTCACAGTGCAAACAAAAGCAGCCTTAATAACAGAAACAAGGAAGGATTTGAAGCTTTAATTTTCTAGAACTCAAAGACTTTCATTACTCGTCTTTTGCAGTTAAACACTACTTAACACCTTCGTGAAAGTACTGTAACACCTTTGAAGCTCCTGTAACTATTGCCAAGGTGCTGCTCACTCACAGTACCTGTGGTTTTTATTTTATTGTTGCTAAAAATGATGTTCTTGCAGCAAGAGAGGGGAATAGAAAAAAAGACCCTGCCTGCATGAAGTTAATTCATATGTATTATTCATCTCTGCCTCTTCCATTTATACTTACAGTTGGCTGGAGTTGTATACAGTGAAAAAGCCGGTGTGTACACAGGATGAGAGGCTGGTTGCTGCACTGTTTTGCTGTCATCTCATGTTGTGCATGTTCCTGCTTGTACTGATAATGATGATGATTATTCCTCATGTTCAGAGGGTTTTATTTACATCAAAGGCAATTAATGAAACATTTTGTGGATTTTGTTCCTCACGATTGAGTTGAGGTCTTTGCAGTCTTTCAATAAGATGATTTAAAAGGTTCCAATAAATACTGTGCTGTAAAAGAGACTCAATGTCTAAGGTTTAGTGTTGCATGACATGTATTTCCTTCATTTATTCTGAATGGTGTCTGTTCTCTGTGCTTGGTCATTTGCGGTGTACACAGTCATTATCGTAGCTATTAAAATGCAGTAGAACATGTCCACTAATGTTCATACCTTGAGGTAAAAGGTTGAAATGCTGCTCCTTAGCCTCTCGGCCTGTCATGGAGGAAGTCATTTTTCTGCGGCACCATTGCTTTCAGATGTGGTCGAAGGGCACGGTCTCCTGATGCAGAAAAAAAAAAGAAAGAACACACGTTTTCAGAAAATGAAGTGTTTTGAGAGAAATGAGTTGTGGAGGGAGAGTCCCTTCATAGAATAGAGACCAGTAATGTAAACTCACCGAGAGAGAAAGCAGTGTGGGAGACGAGAGACAGTTTCTAAAAGTTTTCCATCAGCAGAGACCACCAAAAACACAGCAGACAAACCACCCGTCACACAGTATGTGCATTTATACAGGGCGTGATACTCAAAGCAAACTTTAGTACTCATTAAAACTGCATTGCATCCAAACCTGTGCTCAGGTTACACTAAAATGTTTCGTTTTAAGCAGACAAAATTAAAGCTTTTATGTAAAGTAGTTCAATAATGTCAACGCCTGAAATGCTCCTAAAATATGATTAACGTTTCGTGTATTTTTGATGTAAGTCGTCATTTGTTGGAACATCTGGCTTCGTAAACAATATGATCAACAGAACGCCAGGGATTTTCAAGCCTTAAAGAGCAGCCTCTTAAGTAATAATGAGAGTGAGAAATGCAGTGCATTTAAGTGAAAATCCTGATTAATTATGTATGATTAGAGGACTCTTAAAAGCTTTGGGGAGCGAAAAAGAAAGAAACTACATAAACAGAACATGAAGTCCAGAATGGCTGGATGGATACCAGACGGGAAATTGTAAATGAACCTTAAGTATACAGGTGACTGCAGAATGATGAAGGATATTGCTTCTGCATGGCTGGACCCTGGCTGACCGTTTGTGCACAGGTCATGTCACACTTTGTTTGCAATTTTTTTTTACATCAGTTTGGGTTTCATATTTGCATTTCCCTGAATAGAAAAGTCTGTCTTTGTCCTCCTATAGTAAATATAATAATAATAATAATAATAATATGACACACAAATCCTGGAAATGTCCTTGCATTCATTCAAACATTATATTTGTTTGACTGCTGTGGATAGTTAACCAATATAAGCAGTGCAGTGCAAACACAGGAGAAGATAACACTGTGTACCAGGTTTGTTCTTGGGAGTTATATGCATGTTTTATCATTTGGAAATATAAATTCAGACAGAAATAGATTCAGACATGCAGGTCATAACTGTAAACTCAAGATTACTTCAACAGACTTGACTTTTTCCTCTTCCCCTCCTCTTTTATTACCTCCTTTCTTTTCCCCTTTCTGCCTCCCTGTCAGTGGCATCATGCATGTTTTCACCTCCAAAGTGATTGTACCTGATTTATATGACAGGCCTTTAACCCTGCGTGTGCCTGTCCATCAGCATCAGGCAGAAAACACCCAAGGGCATGTGTGAGCAGGACCAAATCTGGCTCTCTGTCATTCAGTGGCTGCAACCTCCAACCAGAACGCACTCCAACAAATCACGTTTCATTCCTGCACTGTTAGGATGTGAGTCAGAAACACAAGGTGAGAAGTGCTGCGGGTTGTGTACACCCAAAAATATACTTCCACCTCACAGCAACAAGCTTATTGGATTGTTCTCTTTTGAGAACAGGCATATGTGGGTATGCAAATCCTGCCATATCATTCGGATCCAACTCTTAGCCTTGTTTGGTAATTAATTTGAAGAAAATATGAGCTCAAAGAGTACACATGCCAGCTAAAAACATGAATTGTAATGTACTGTAGGACATAACAAGGAAGTGGTCCTATGTGAGAATTGTCTCCACCTCCTGTGAGTATACAGGAATATGAGGGGATGTATTAATGTTGTCATGGCTCCACCTACTGCTCATAGAGAGTATTACACACTTGAATTAGATAAATTAGTCCTGGCTGCAGTTTTCCTTAATTTACAGCCAATAATCTCTCTATGAATTTAAGGCCCAATCAATAATGGTTATGGTTCACTTGAGGGGAAATATACACAACTTCAAACTAATACTCAATGCTTATGCAAATTAACATTTTATAGATAAAGGGAATTTATGTTTAAAAAATATATCATGTTGTCATTTAGGATTATTTAGAGCCCATAGTATCATTACCAATTCCAGCAATCTTAAGACATTGTGATCACATGTCTTCAAATACAATTTAACATTTTTATATAAAGTTTATCTGGAGTAATTGATAAGTTTATCAAGAGTGGCATTATTTCCAACAAATTAAATAATCATAGACATATTGTAAATCATAGAACAAAAAATGCAAATGGCTCCAGCTTCATCAATAAGTAGAATTGTCCCAATGTAGACTACTGATTAATGTACTCAATTTCAAGAACTGATAGATCTAATCTCAGGGTTTAGGATATAAGTCATACAGCACAAGACATCTAAACATATCTGGAACAAACTCCCTGAAAGCTGTAGGTCCGCTCCAACTCTCACCTCTTTTAAATCAAAGATTAAGACTTTTTTATTCGCCACTGCCTTCCTATCTTAACTTATTTTAACTCGCTTTAAATGCAAATTTTAAATTTTAAATTTACTTTTAATATATTTCTAAGTTTCCTTTTCTTTTCTGTTTTATTATATTTGTCATTTTAATTGTGCTTTTTCATGCTTGTCTGAATGTTTCCAATGCTTTTAATGTTTTAATGTAAAGCACATTGAGTTGCCTTTGTGTATGAAATGTGCTATGCAAATAAAGCTGCCTAATCAAAATAAAGCAATAATAAAACAAAAAAAACTGTGCAATTAATTAGAGCCTTGTACATCATTGGGTACTTTGATGATGATAATAAAATAATAATAATAATAATAATAATAATAATAATAATAATAGTAATAATAATAATAATAACAAACTGTATCTAGTAGAAGAGAATTTCATATAATCTTAACTTAAGAAATGCATTAAAAAAATGGGTATAAAGTCATTGATAAATTAAGTAGAAAATAACAAAAACAGATAGATGTATGTGCCCTTTTCACTCAAATTCGTATCAATATTTTTTGTGCTATAATTATGAAAATTAAAATGTAAAATAAAATGCTACTTTATTTGTTGAATTTCACCTTTGAAAGGCTACTACACAGCCTATGT
This sequence comes from Notolabrus celidotus, assembly GCF_009762535.1. Taxonomy (NCBI): domain Eukaryota; kingdom Metazoa; phylum Chordata; class Actinopteri; order Labriformes; family Labridae; genus Notolabrus; species Notolabrus celidotus. The sequence continues at coordinate 14,232,192 of NC_048272.1, read as the reverse complement.
ATTCTTATATATTTACTATCTTTAATGACACTTATAATAAAAAAAAGAGCTGGATTTGCACTTTACATGCTATTAAATAAATGTACGATTTCAATTGTCCTCAATATTTGTTATAACTCGGTTGCCACGTAAAATAACGATATTGCTGCACTGAAATATATATGTATATTTTGTGATAAAGATTTAGTGAAATAATGAAATATAAATGTATATTTTGTTAAACAGAGTTAGTGAAATAATAAAATATAAATGTATATTTTGTGAAACAGATTTAGTGAAATAATAAAATATAAATGTATATTTTGTAAACAGATTTTTTGTGAAATAATAAAAATATAAATGTATATTTTGTGAATCAAATTTCGTGAAATAATGAATAAATGTATATTTTTGGAAACAGATTTAGTGAAATAATAAAATATAAATGTACATTTTGTAAACAGATTTAGTGAAATAATAAAACATAAATGTATATTTTGTGAAACAAATTTCGTGAAATAATGAATAAATGTATGTTTTGTGAAACAGATTTAGTAAAATAATAAAATATGAATGTATATTTTGTGTGATTTGATAAAATATAAATGTATATTTTGTGAAACAGATTTATAGTAAAGAGATGTCGGAATAGAATCCGTCCTTCTCGGTGATCACGTGACTGTTCTGTTTACAGGCATCCGGAGAAACATGGAGGACACCGCTGGCAGTAATCCCCAATCTCTCGGATTTACAGAAAAATTAAAGTCGTGGCTCTCCTGGTCATGGACTTACGTGTGCTTCATTTGGTTGGGCATGGTGCTGATCATGATTTACGTCCTGTGGAGTCCGCTCAAACTGCAGGAAACTCTTACCTCAGGTGAATTAAAGCGGCTGTTAGCTAGCTATTGTTAGCACTCAGGTTTAGCGAGCTGCTGGTTTGACAGTTTTTGTTATCTGACTGATTCAGACACGCTCAGCTTTCTGTGAAGACTGAAGTCGGCTTTTTAAAAACATATTCCAAGCTCATTATTATGCGAATGTGAAATAGTTGCATGCACTCCTGGTGGTAAAAAATTAGTAGTTTATAGTTGAAATACAGATTTGCAGCTTCGGTTAGCTGAGATAATGTCTTTAGCTACATATCTACAACCCTCAGGCTTCATCTGTGTGTTTGCATGTCAGCTAGGGTTTATTGCATGTTTTAATGGCACGTTAACAACAGTGGATAAACGCTTAAAACGTGCCTGGTTGTATTATACTGACTGACTCTTCTTCGTTCTTCAGCATCAGTGTTTTTGAATACACTGACCCCCAAGTTCTATGTGGCTCTCACTGGAACATCCTCCCTCATCTCTGGACTCATCCTTGTGAGTTTTCACTTCAGTTATTTTCTCAATCTGTGGCAATTATGTTATCTTTGTAATAACTACAAAGGCGTACAGCAACTGCTCAGAATATGCTCTAGCTATGGTGTGCAGCATGACATCAGGTTCAACAGCAAAAAGAGTGTTACAATGATTGTGCAATCCAAGGATGATCAAAAGCAAAACTTCCCTTCTTTTTGTATCTCAGATCAAGTGCTTAGTGTAATGGACAAAATCAAATATGTGGGGCACATTATCAGAAATAAATTGTGTGATGATGATGATCTGCAGCGACAGTGCTGTAAACTTTATGCACAGGCTAATATGCTGGCATGTAAATTTCCAATGTGCACAGATAATGTTAAAACAGAGCTTTTTAGAGTTTCCTCTTTATACTGCCCATTTGTGGTGCAGTTACAGTAGAGCTAAAATGAAAAAGCTTCAGGTTGCAGATTGAATTTTCCTTAAACTACCAAGATGGACCAGTGCAAGTTTTATGATTGTATCAATCCATGTCCCTATGTTTCATGCTGCACTGAGAAATTTGATGTATAAATTTATGTGTCGCTTAGCTGATTCAGAAAATGAAAATTTAAGGGAGCTCACTCAGCACACATTAAGTGACACACTGTATTTTTCTTGCTTTTGGAAACATTGGAACAAATGCCTTTTCATGCTTCATTTAAAATGAATGTGTAAATTGTTGTCATATGATCTTTTTATTTATTGCTGGACATGTATTTTACTTATTTTTAGTCTTTTATATGACTCTTGTGCTGATATGGACCTATGGGTCTGAAATTAAGTATATCTAATTAATCTGATTTTAAGCCACTTACTAGACACAGCTCAGTCTAAATTCAGATTTCTTATTCAGCTGCAGCAGATCAGAAACATGGGTGGAAGTATAGTATTAGAATAGTCATTTTCAAATTAAGGGCTTTTATGTGCAATAATAATTCTAAATCATAAACATTGACTCCAGCTCTCTGTCTTACTTGGTGGTTTTAAAACTGTTGGTTAGTGCCTCCATACAGTATTGTTTGGAGCACAATAAGCATCCCTTGATCTCCTTCATGTAACTTTCAGGAAAACCCGAGAGCAAAATTACTCTGATTACATCTGATACTCTGAGATCAAGGTTTGCAAAACTTGTTGGATAGGTCAATTTCTGACAGGGGAAAAGGAAGACATTGGTTCTGGACACAGTGTCTCATGCCTTCTGTCTCTTTAACAGCAATTTGGCCAGAGATGAAAAACCACGGAAGGTAGTTTGTTCCTTTGCAACCCGACAGAATTGATGTTATTGTAACTGCTACCGAAGCTACATTCAGCTTTCTGCTCAATTTCAATTTATCGCTCAGATGTTGTTGTTGTTTCTCTCAGTTCACATCATATTTTCTGCATGAGCAGGGGGGCAATAACAAGACCATCATATGGAACATGGAGGCCAATGAAGTCAGGCTTTATAGTTTCACTTAAGATATATACTTCCACATTTTTTGTTTTGTTACGTCTGCCATCAAATGTGTGAGCAGATGAAGACATAACCAGGATGAGAGGAGAGACGCATTTTTTGTGTTGGGCTTATTGTGGAGTTGTCACCTATGTATATCTGAATTAAGGTATATGTGTGTGTGGATACAAGGAAGGAGCAAGAAGTGGTGAGTTTGTGACATCAATCATTTAAAGGGTCTAGATTAATCTTCAGTCACAGGATGTCAGGGGCTGCTTCTAACCAAACTGTCAATGCCAGAGGAAAATTGTGACAGATGTTGATCTAGCATGACATTTTAGTGGCATTAATTCCAAAATTGACGTTCAGACTAAGGCTGAATCCGATCTGATCCGGGACAGCATATGTGATTGGCCTAAATGTTAGCTGAAAAGATCAGATTCCATGTGGTTTGAACCATACACGCTGTTGTGAGTACAGAAAAAATCAGTCACAACTGAGCAATGAAGTGTGCTTATTGTCGCTTTTCCCTACACTTCAGATCAGTCTATAGTTAATTGTCTTATTTAATTTTGTAAAGCATGCTTTCCCCCATGTGCCTCTCCCCCACAGATATTTGAGTGGTGGTATTTCCGTAAATATGGGACCTCGTTCATTGAACAAGTGTCAGTGAGCCACCTTCGTCCTCTTCTGGGCGGAGTGGAGAGCAGCTCCACCACTGGTCTGTTCACATCAGTAAATGGAGAGGCAGAGCCCAGGCCCAGTGTTTCAGGTATGTAATGCAAAAATATAACAGCAATATAAACTCATAAACGTAAAAGCACTAATCACAACGCCTTCTTTTTGGTAGAGTGTAAAGTCTGGAGAAACCCTCTGAATCTGTTTAGAGGAGCAGAATACAACAGGTGTGTTTAACTCTTGTGTACAGAACAGCTTTACAGCATGCGTTTAAAGGTGCTAAGAATAAATGGTTCATTGTTACTGCAGCCTTACAGAGCATGTTGTTCTGTTGCTGCAAGAGAAGTAACATGCCTTAAGCATTAAAGTAATTATTTCTCTCTGTGCACCACAGGTATACCTGGGTAACAGGGAAGGAACCTTTAACATACTATGATATGAACCTGTCTGCTCAAGACCACCAGACCTTCTTCACAGGAGACACTCCACAGTTAAGGCCAGAGGATGCAGGTGAGTCTGAATCCGCTTCAGTTCTGATTTTCAGTGAAACAGCAAAAAACACAGCAGAGAGACTTCTGTTTTGTCCTCTACAAAGAAAAGAGTGTACATCCTGAGAAGAAGTTTTTCTGGTTCTGTAAATGTTTCTTATTTCTAATTTCTAATCAGAACTGTGAGGTCACATCCGTAATAAGCTTGTGTTCATCATCTCATTACAGTGATGCAGAAAGCCTGGAGAGAGAGGAACCCTCAAGCCAGGATCAGAGCTGCTTACCAGGCCATAGAAATAAACAATGAGTGAGTGATACGCTTACAGTGTTAAGCCTTATTTATATTTCTGCGTCGAATCAATGGTGTAGCCTATGCTGTAGATCTGCGTAGCTCCTGTACCTACGCAGAGGCCTACGCACGCAGCTGACGCGCACCTCCTCCAAAATTTAACCACGCGTCGGCTGGATGCGGACCCCAAGCCCTGTGATTGGTCCGCTCGGCGGCTTTGTGGTTCCGGCTTTTGCTGCATTTCTGGGATCCCAGCGCATCGCCATGTTTTTCATCGCCTCCGACGTGTCCTCTCTATTCTACCCTGTAATCATTGCTGTACAATAAATATGTGGTGCTCATATCCGCGTCAGCTCCTGCTGCGAAGGGGCGACGCAGAAGTATAAACCAGCTTTTATACATTATCACCTTCATTACTGCGTCTTCTGCACTGCAACAGTATCTACAGCTAAAATGAAAATGGAATGCCCCTTTTACATGACTGAACATACGTTTCTATGTACAGATGTGCTGCTGCGTATGTACTGCTCGCTGAAGAAGAAGCCACAACCATCACAGAAGCAGAACGCCTTTTCAAAAAAGCACTAACAATTGGTAAGAAAACACTTGAATCCATTAGCAACTAAACTTACTCGTGATCCTGCCTCTGTGACACACCCTGCCTCACCACCTATTTTTCTGCTCTACATCTCATGTAAGGATGGTTATAAATAAATCAGACTACACCTGTAACAAACCACCTGTGATTCGAGACATATTCAATTATCACTTTGAGCCTTCAGAAGTCCACATGATGAAGTATGAAGCTTTCCCGATACAATTTTTTTTCCTTATTTCAATACCTCAACTCGAGTGCTGGACAAGTCTGAGTACCCCTCTGATTATAGTGTAATGAAAAACACACTTTGTGAAATGTGTTCTTTTTAAAATTCAACATAAGTAACAATGTGTTACATATTTAACATATGTACCATTAACCCTGTATGAGTTTGAAATAATTCAAATAATATTGGTATAATCTGATTCAGATGATTCTCCGATTCTGAAGGAGTCCACACCTAAAGCACCAGGAAACAAGCTGAGCTGGTATAACCAGTGGCTTGATGTTTGAGCCAATTGAATGTTTTCTTAACCTTATATATAAAAAGGTGCCTTAAAAGTGTGGTTAAAACGGTGATTGCCAACATTCTGCCAGCCTGGCTCATGTTAATCGATCTGGTATGTATATAGAGCCAAATTACAACAAATGTTATCTCAAGACTCTTTCCAAACAGAGCAGGTCTAGACTGTACTGTATGATAAATTATCAACAAAGTCCCAACATCAAGACAGGGTAAGATTCAGTCCCATCTTACAGACAGGACTCAGTTTGATCTTGTCTTAATCCACCATCAGCAGAACACTTTGCAGTATTCAGCAAGTTACAGCAGCAAGGACAAACTTCCTTTAACAGGCAGAAACCTCCAGCAGAACCAGACTCATGCTAGACAGATGCAGAAAGAGAGATGGACAGAGACAAGTAACCCCCTATGTGACACTCCCTATGAGCACATACTGACAGCTTTACCTTTTTATTTTACAGTTTATTTATTCCTTTTTGAAAATTAAATATATAACTAAGTGGTTTGTTGTTATAAAATGTCTTATTTTCTATTTGTCATTCACAGCTGGAAAAGATATCAACCTACTGGTATACATTAAACGCAGACTGGCGATGTGTGCACGTAAGCTCGGGCGGATTAAAGAAGCAGTAAAAATGATGAGAGATGTGAGTTCCTATCAGATAATATCACAATGCTAGCTGATGTAGAGTGTAGTTTGCTAACTAATGCCACTAAGTCACTGTCTTCAAAACACTAACAAAGTTTTACTACCATGGTATGTTAATGTATTTGTTTTCTATCTCTTTTTGCAGTTAATGAAGGAGTTCCCTTTATTAGGAATGTTAAATATACATGAAAACCTCTTGGAGGCTCTTCTAGAGCTGCAGGCATACGCTGATGTGCAAGCAGTCCTTGCCAAATATGACGGTAAGACTGAGCCTAATAGAAAAATGTCCAGTTAAGTCTTCTTGAACGGTGACATTGATACACATTGAGACTGAGGGCTCTTTTTTTCTCTGCTTTCGTAGACATCAGTTTGCCAAAATCAGCAACAATATGCTACACATCAGCGCTGTTGAAAGCACGGGCTGTATCAGATAAGTATGTTTCCTTGTAATTCATATTGTTGCACAGCATTCTGCATCAGTATATGATCAAGATAACCGACTTAACCTGTTTTAAAAGGCTGCACCTACAGCGGCGTACAATAACGTGGTGAGCAGTATCTCATGTCAGGCGTGTTGTCTCAGATTTTCTCCAGAGGCTGCGTCGAGGCGAGGGCTGAGCACAGCGGAAATGAACGCTGTAGAGGCCATACACAGAGCTGTCGAGTTTAATCCACATGTGCCAAAGGTAAGAAAGCAGACTAATGAGTGTCACGTAACCTGCATTCCCCATGGCTTCATATTTTAGTATCCTCCAGAAGGTGCGGGTGTTATGCATACAGTTGGAACATATCACTAAATCACAACACTGCGTTGATCTTCCACCCTCTGGTTCATACATACAGTATGTAGCAGTTTGTTGTGCATAACATAAATTAATGAAATTAAAGAAAAAACTACATTTCCCAAGCTGACCAGCTGATGTATACATCCCATCCCAATGGACAAGTAAACTGTAAAACTCTAAAAGGAAAACGTATGTATTGTCAGTGATGTCATCCATTGGTTTCTGAATTGGAGCTTTGATGTCAAATAATGGCTGTCACCATATTGGAATCATAGACTTTATATAAAATGGACAGCGTCGCTCCGCCTTTTCCCATTGTACGGTTTTGAAGCCAAAATATTCCGTTCCAGAACGCAGACATCTTGTACATTTTCTGCAGCCAGAGTGATGTCAGTAGGGAATTTGTGTGTTTCCACGATAACAAGCTGCGCCCTACAGCGTACCGCCCCGAGGTCCTACGGAGTTTCTCTCTACAGCAGCTGTCAATCAAAGCAAACCCGGAAGTAAAACCCCTTTTTTAACCTCTAATAACTAACGAAAAATAAACTTTTCAGAAAAAAGAGGCCTTGAACACAAAACAGTCAAATAATAACTGCATATCACCACAGCATACGGATGTGAGAAACATTCGTACGACATGTATTTATTTTTTAAAGTTTGACCGCAGCCCCATTCAAATGAATGGTGGAGATGGAGTTTTTGATCTATACTGCAGCCAGCCACTAGGGGGAGCAGTTTTTGTGGAAGCCTCACTTCCAGCTGAGCGAGATGACGTCCATTTTTTTTTACAGTCTATGATTGGAACTGCTGACTCAAGCTGACTTTCGGTCAACCTAGCAAGACAAAAAAAAGGCGTTGGGGGTGGGCCTTTAGCCCCATGGCTGACAGCTACAACGTATCCACCTGTCAGTCAAGTAAGCCGCACCTTTAATCATGCCTAATCATCGAAAACTCAATACCTTATTATCTTGAAAACCAATTAGTTGAAAAAAAACACCCCCTGTCCACTGTGTAGGAAAGGGAAATAGGGTATCCTGACCAAAACTGTTATCTTGTACCAGACTGTAAACCTTTATTACTGCTGTAAGATTTGAACATGTATGTTAATTGGGAGCCAGCCAGCCTCAACTGGACCCTTGAGGTATTGGAGTTTTTAGGACTTCTGCTTTGGGGTCATTTTTCATCACTGGAGGTTGCTGCTTGCTCATAATGCCATAAAGGATAATTAATTAAGTATTGCAAAATGCAACCAGATGTAGTGATATATTGTGGTGTTTTTGGCATGCTACACTGGACAAGTATGTATTAGGGAAAGAGACTCATCGATTCCTCTAAGACTGAATGTGTATTGTGACTTGAACATACTTTTTTGTACACTTGACTCTCTGGGCTGAATGCATGCTGCTTGATTTCACCATTCTTGGTTGAATTAGCAGTCCAGAATGAGATTTCTAGCAGTCCTTATTTTAGATAGACTGTATTCTGGCTCACCAGCAGGCGTCACTGTAGGTCTACATCCAACTACACATTTTAGGATGTTTCAGATTTGGACCCAAGATCTAGCTTGGTGTGTGTATAAGCTGCTCATATGGCTTTGGTGAGTTTTGTTTACTCTGTTTAATAGTTAGGTACAATAAAACGGGGAACTATCATTTCATGGGTTTGATTTTGCAACAATTCACTGCTGGAAAAAGGCAATGCAGATTTTTGTAATATATGTACATCATGTGTTTTTACATGTAGGTGTGTTTTAATGTCATTGTTTCGTTGCAGGAAAAATGTGAATGTGCAACAAATTGGTGATTTATTGCCTGACAGAAAGCAGAGCCTTATTCACCTGAAGCAGGTAGACCATAGGACTATACCTGGACAACTCTGTGGCCTTTCAGTTCCCACAGGATTTAGTGTCACACATGCATACACACAGAGTCAGACACAGGCAGCTGAGGTACAGTTTTGTCTCAGTTTAGCCTTTGTAGTGCCTGTTGTTTCATCTCATGGGCTCAGAGTGAAAGGAGAATCTGTGTGTATGTGTGTGTGTTTTGTGCGTGGAAGGGAGGGGATGTCAGCCACCACTTTGATCCAGCCTTTGATTTAAAAAGAAACGCCCTCATCTTCAATGTCTTTCCAACTTTTCCCTCCCCAGAGGCAGCCATCCTCTCTCCTCTCATCACCTACCCTCATCTTTCTTATCCTCTCATGTTCCTTTATCGCCACTCATCCCCTGTTTGAGGCAAAAACTGAGTCTGATATTTGTCACCACAGCCAATTTGACTCAAATGACTTTTGTAAGTTATGGAAGAGCTGAAATACATTATAAAATTCGTAGTTCACCTTGCTTAGATTATGATTGGTAGTCTCATATTTCAGTGTTTGACTGGCATCTGTGGGGATCAAAGGAGTGGGGGGCGTTGCTTTGTGTTGTCTGGCACTTCTCAATGATGAGTGCACCTGTGGCTGTGGCCTTTTCAGACCCGCGCTGGCTTGTTGCCTTTAAAGTAGAATCCAGAGGGGACTTTTCCTCAAAGTTCCCAAGAGCCTTGCTCTGTTCTGTGGTATAAATCAAACTCTAGTTTCTAAAACAATGTAGAAATCAGCTAAGAAAACAAAAGACCTTTGTGTAAGACTTCAACTAATGAATACTTTCATTATATGTTAATCTATTTGGATAATTGAATAAACTAAATAATATAAACTGTGTCAAAAATTGTTCCAACTAAAAATCATACAAATCTAGAGTTTATAAAAGTGTCAAAACATTATCAAATCATAGAGGTTGATGCATAAAGGCCGAGATTAATTCATTAAGAAGTCAAGGCTGATTCTAATTAACCACCTTTCAGCTGTCAATGTTATAAACACTGATGACAGTGAAACACAATGATGTAATATTCAACTGAGGAAATCGTTTGACATTTGGCAAATACATGCAATTACACTTTAACGAGAGTCAGATTCAGAGGCTGATATCAATTTATGCCGTTCTAAAAACACAGCAGGTAGCTTAGCTTAGCATGCAGACTATGGGCTTCATAGTTTGAGACCGGAGGTTACCGCTTGTGTGTAACGAGTCAAGATAATGTTACATTTTCACTTTCTTAATGAACTTGTGAAAAATATTGTACTTTTTTATTCCAACTTGTTGGGATTTACCTGTACATGAAAAAAGTTCATTTCTATACCACTTCTAAAAAGATTTGATAAAACCTTTATCCGTCTTATAGAAAGGAAATAACAATCAAGCAAATTATAATGTATGGGATCCATGTAAGAGTATGAAGCCTTACCAGATATCAGTGATCCAATGAACCGGGGAAAATAGAGTGAAGCAGTTTTGCCAAACGGAGTCCATGTGGGGTTATGTTTTTACATCTAATAGACAGTATATCAGTCGGCCTTGTTGGCCCAAAGGTTAGATATTTGTATTTGCAACAGGAGGGTAACTAGGTTGGTACAATCTGGTCTTGGAAAAAGTGAAAAATGTGTCTCCAGTGTAAACGCTCAGGATCAGACATTGGTTGTTTAACTGATGTAACTGGTTTGAATGTATGTTTCTGTTTGAGTGTGGAAAAGTTATTTTTTTTATTTTTTTTTTACATCAAGTAGAGGTTGAGGGGTAAAAAAAAACAGCTATCCAATGGACTTCTGCCAAATTGTCCACGTGGATTAACTAAGGACCAATGTTGGGTCAAGCATTAAGTGTGTGGGTCTTTTATCAAGCATGCCAAGGAGATTATATATGAATCTATTTCATGCAAGTCTACATCACATGAGCTTATACAAACTGCCCAAAAAGCTGTACACACAATAAACCCACTTAATCACAAACGCTTCAGTCTGTTTCAGCGCCGTCCTCCTCCCTAATGACCCTTTACCTAAACGCCTCTCCTCATTTCGCCCCTTTTTACCTCCTCCCCCGCTTTATTCCCCTCTCCTCCTCATCTTCTTGTCCTTCTTAATTTACCCTTCTCCTCCTCCACCCATTTCTCCATCATTCTGTCTATTCCAATCAGCTTCTCCACCAGCCAGTGGTTAAGGAACAGTCAGTGTGTCGGATTCTTGATAGTCGATCAAGTGTTTGCTCTATCTGAATCTGCATTGCGTTTTCATGTTCAACCGCTTTGGTCCATGCAAGCACATTTTGAAGCAGCCTGGGTGACCCAAACCCATCTACCTTGCTAGTTTACTCCACTTTGGAAGGCAGTTTCTCATCTCACCTCATTCAGGTTGACATGTTTTCATCTAGATTGCCTGTGAAGGCCGTGAAATGGCGACCTTTGCTTAGTTTACCTTTGAAATTGGCTTTTTGGTTTGTAAATTGATACAGGGTAATAGTCCGGGGTTTGTATTGAATTAAGATGGATGAGGTTTGATTCAGACAAGGAGAACGGGGTCTTTGGTTGGAGTACACACTGTTGGTTTTCTGAATATGTCCACTCCCTCAGCGGAGTTTACATGAGCTAGAAGTTTTGTTCACTGACTGTATGAAATTCTTAATCTTTGTATGTCTAACACCAACACCTGTTAGTCTATATGTAAATTATCTTACCGTATACATGTGTGTTTGTCTGACCCTTACAGAGCTACAAGGCTGATGTCATTGTTGCTTGTGTGTCCCATTGTGCGAGGCATAGTGCTGCAGATTAGAATCAGAAGGCAGCTTATGAGTTATGCTCTGGGCTTATGACTGCCCAGGATAAAAGGAGAACACATGAAACTCAATCCCTTCATCAAAGAGGCGACGGGGAGTGGAGAAGCAGGCCGAAGAACGAGAATGAGGCGAGGGGAGGGAGGTGGGCAGGCCAGCAGAGGACTGAGGTGTCACCAGGTCTAATGCCATGGCATGCGAGGAAGGACAGCTGAGCAGCCAGCCTCTCTAAATTGTTAATCTTAAAACACAGAGGACCCCAGAAACACATGGGTGCCATATCTTTGATCAGCAACAGAGCAATACTAAGACAGAAATGTGTGTAAAATTTTAAAAACTCTTAGGACTGCCCCATCAAAGTCGAACCGTTTGATTTGTTATTTTGGGAGAACTAGAGTTGACATATCTTGGAAGTCAAAGATCTACACTGTTGACTTTTAGCTTTGTTGTTACTAGCAGAACAATGAAGGAGTAACAGCATAACGCTTCTTTAAATGATCCTTCTCTTTTCATAGTTCACAAGGTTTTTACTCGGAGTAGAAGTGTCTGCAGAGGTCTCCTCCTCTCCTAAAACAAGTAGACTCTATGATTTAAACCAAAAGAAAATCCAATTTCTAAAAAGAACTTAAAAGTTAGAAATAATTGTTAGTCCCGAGCTAATCAGCCAACAAGATGCAAGCATGGGGTTTCACAATGGGCTTGAATTATGATTGTTTTAAGGTTAGAATGTTAGTGTTCATCATACATGAGACTTTAACTGGGAGCGAAATTATCTGCAGAGGTCTCCTCCTTTAACAAAAAAAACAACCTGGTAATAATTGTAAATAGCACCAATTGAAGCCATTGGTAAAAACAAACTTTGTATTCAGAGCAAGTGGCAACCTCCGGTCTAAAAATATGAGTCCAATGCGGAAGTGCTAAAACTGCAGTTCATCGAGGATCCGCTTGAGGCTGGTTCCGAAAGTACCGGAAACCACATACACACCAATTCAAAAAAGAAGATCTTTACAGCAGAAATAAACATGTTTACAGCCTGGTACAAAAGACGAGTGTAGTCTGGATAGCTCATTTCTCGATCGGCACACACTGTATGGGGGGGGGGAATTTTTTTTCTAACGGTGCAATTTCGAAGATGTTGAGATTATGAGTCTTCCAATGAGGCACAGCTGACTTGATTGACAGGCAGGAACTCTATAGCTGTTGGCTAGGAGGCTCAAAGCCCGCCTCTTTACGTCACAATCGCTCGACAGCAGCAATATGGATGCCGCCGACGATTGGCCTCAAAACAGCGCTTCAGAAACAGATGGGTGACGTCACAGATACTGCGCCCATATTTTATGCAGTCTATGATTCAGAGTGACAAATTGTGTTGCGCAGAAAAACTGCAGTTCCTCAAGTGTCCACTCGAGGCTGGCGCCAAACACTAATGTTAAAATGCATTTTTTTTTACAGAAAAATGAAACATTTTTAAAGCTATTTACAAAAAAAATGTCTGAGGAGGTCATTTTTAATATTTGTACACATTGCATGGGGGGCTACCAAACCCATCTCTAGAAGCCAGGGGGGATGCTTGGAACACATCTGAAAAAAAAGAATCATCTTGCATCTGGGGCCTAGGCTTTTGAATGCCAAAATTTGATCACAACAGTAGACAGCACTGCCTGTATGTAATGAGTGGGTACTCCTCATGACTGAGGCCAGCTGTTGCTCACAACTGCAGTGCCTAAGGGATTAAAATGTAGAGGTACAGTGATTTTCTGAAACAGAGTGGTTAAAAAGTAAGCTAGACGCAGAGTTATGTTGCGGATTTGAAGATAACAGTACAGAGTCGTTCAAAAGCTATCACTGTACTGAAACATGGTGTCAGAGGGTGTAATGTCCGAGGATGGTATGGCTTGAAAGACTTTCTTGAAAAAGCTAACAGACAAAATCTTTGTGGTTCCAGAGACCCTGCTTCTAAGAGAATGACAGGAGAGAGTGTGAAAAAATGGGACTAAAGTATGTTCATAACCAGAGCTGTAGCCTGATGACTAATAAACTACGCTTTGTTCTCTTTTTTTTAGTATCAATGGCAAACACAAATACCATTGAGCTTCATTTACACACGTGATTACATTTGAATGAACTCTAAATGCAATAGTTTAATGTAAAATACATTGAAAACATCCATCCATCCATCCATCTTCTGCCGCTTATCCGGGTCCGGGTCGCGGGGGCAGCAGCCTCAGCAGGGAAGCCCAGACACTCCTCTCCCCGGCCACTTCCAAGATACAAACTATATATATTTATATCCAAACTAATAAAGTGGTCAGATGATTATTACAGGCAGCGCTTATAAAAAGTCTGACAACCATGTGTCTTCATGAGCCTTGGGCAGCTGATAATGAAGTTTGGATTAGCTCTGGTCTGACAAAAAAAATGATTGGTAAGTTTAAGACTTCAACTGAAGTGCCAAATCCAATCAGTCTGAAATAATTTTCCTCTGATCAGCCTTTAAAATTTTAAATTTTATCTTTGAAATATGTGTGTTTAAAACAAAAAAAGAGAGTCTCACTTATAAATCATGAAATTATTCAAGTGTAAGTTGGGCCCCAAATTACACTCACCTCTCCACTCGTCATGTGATCCTTCACACTGCTCCTGAGGTGTTATATAAGATAAATGTATGTTATTTGATCAGTTATGGCAGTTTTGTGCTACTCTACAGCAGAGAAGTCACAGGTTAGCTCTGTAGCTGGCTTGCTGCCTAGAGAATGGTGAAAGGGTAGTTCTCAGATAAAAAAGCAGGCCGACATGGTGAGGAGGATGAAGGCAGACAGTCAAATCTCTTGGCTGGAGCAGTAAGGGAATGATTTAAGTAAGTCAGGCAGGATAAGTGAGAGGGCAAACGAGCAGCTTCTGGGTGTTTCTGGCTGCAGATCCTTGGATGCTAAAACGGAAAGACAAGAGGTCGGAAGACGTGACAGTCTAGTGGGATGGCCGGGTGAAGTGGTGTGTTTACACCTGTTGGGTGGTTTCAAGCGTGATTGAGCCTTTACACAAGGAGGTAGCAGATAGGGAACAAGCAGGAGAGAGGTAGGTGGTCTTGACTGTGTGTCGAGAGCATAGAAGTAAGGATAAAGCTATAGTGCCGCATTGAGATGAAGAAAGCATAGCGATCGTTTGAGTCAGTAATGAGGAGGACAGTGGATGGATGGTGTAAAGGGAAAAATGGATGGTAATTAGCTTAATTGTTGTGACACACTGGGTGTGCAAAATTGTTGAGAATTTTGCATCTGACATTCGTTTGCATTGGTACGCCAGAGACAAGTGAGAAAAACAATGCTGGCTTTCTTGCTGACAGTTAAGTAGTTTAGTTCAGATGTGGGTTTGAGGTAGAGGTGGCTAGAGTAAGATATAGACAAAGAGCTCCAACATGGTACATTCCTGTGCACAAATACAGATGCTTTTCAGATTTACAGCATTGCTGTATTCAGTAATGTGCAACCCCAAAAAACTTTAAGCAGTTTGGGTGTTGCAACCAAGGATGCTGTCCCATTCCATTTGGGCTCAGTTCTGCTCAATACAAGAATTGCTACGTTTGGCTAATGCATGACTGTGGCCAGTCTTACCTCTGGATCACACAGCAGTGTAACAACATGAACTGGCTTAGACGAACTGTTGAACAGAGGCTTAAAGATCAGTTTCTGCAAAAATGGCAAGGTGAACTGGATGAAATGACATCATGTGATTCATGTGTTCAATTTAAACAAGATGTAAAACTAGAAAAATATTTGTTATTTGAAAACCAGAAGTATAGACAGGCTATCTGTAATTTTACTGGAAGGTATAAAGGCCTGGATAGAAAAGATAGGATTTGTAACCTTTGTCACAATAATAGTGTGGGCGATGAGTACCATATTTTATTTGAATGCAGGAACACAAGCATTCTGAATAATATAGAGGGTCATACCCAGGTATTATTTCAAACGTCCCTCTGTGTTTAAATTAATTATACTTTTGCAATCAGATAAGCCAAAACTTATCTGTAAATTGGGGGTTTTCTGAAGAATGTCCTTCCATTGTTTAAGTAAGGACTGCTGTACTTCAACCATGCCGTGTGCCATCATTATATTGTTTTGGTTATTTTAATTTAGGTTCTGCGGCTCCATACCATGTGATCATGGTCTGAGCATCAAATTAAAATTAAATTAAATGAAATATAACAAAAGGACCTGTTGCCATTGTCCATATGCATGGACATTAATGAGATTGTCGCCTCTGTATTCAGACGGGAACACAACTGAAGACTCTAGGAATGAGACCCATCATCATCTGTTGACTATTCTGGGCATGGAAAGGGCCCAGTTAGAACCTTTGGGGACTAACATAAGCAACCTCCACTAGTGTGAAAGAGCCCATGTTGAGTTCATGCCAGCTAAACTAGATGCAGATTTTTGCCTTCATGTAGTATTTATTTGGGGTGTGAAGAGGTTTACACCAGCCCCGTCAGGTAGTGTGTGTAAGCACAGCATGGTGCTTAGAGACAAATGTTAACACCTGTATACTATGCTCTTAAGAACAATACTTACACACTTGTGCTTAGCAGATCTAATGTTTTGGCTGCAGCTGATGGGTGGGTAGTGTTACAGGTATTTGGTCATTGACCAAAGTACTGGTCAAATTGGATGGGGGTTGAAATGACTAAAGATAATCAGATGGATTATAATTTAGCTAGAAGAAAAGACAGATGGCATGTCTTTTCTTCATTAAATTGCAATCCATCAAACACTAGTTGAGAAATTCAACAAATAAGGCAGACCAGCAGTCTGAGTCCTGTGACTTGGGAGAAGGCTCATATCTTACAAGTTTAAAGAGCATGACAGAGGGCAGGAGAAAGACAGACAGAGATGAGCCAGGTCGAACGGTCTTTTGGCAGGCTGTGATCATGAAGGCATAAGTGGGGAAAGAGGGTACAGCAGGGGGAGATGGGTGAAGCGGCACGGTCTGGCTGGTTAGATGGATGGATGGCTCGCTGGCTGGCTGAGCCTGTGACCATGGAAGGGATTAGACGGGATTAGCTGTGGGGTAACCTTCCCAAAGTGTCAGTCTGAGATCCAGAGCGCTGTGAAGCTGGCCGCCTGGGAATCCAGCGCAGGGGCCCCAACCCTGCACAGGGGTTTTGTTTAACACAGACCCCTGCCACACTGGGCACCACAGATATAAAGTACATAGAGTGGCAGGTTCGTCCAAGCTGATAGAGACCTGTCAAAAATCTATCTATTGACAGAGCTGGGCCTCAATTAGATCATTTTATCACAGCAAATCAGTAGACAGTATTCAGACTTATTTTTAGATTGGTGGTCTTCTTTGTTTTAGAAAACCTGAACTGTTCTATAGGTCGTAATTCTGGGCTGTAGGCCTTGTCAGCACAGTGAACCGGCTGACTCTCTGGGACAAACTTACACAGAAGAGAAGAGGAAGGAGGGGCGAGCAGGGGGATGTTACACATTCATGGTATGAATGTACTGTACTGTAACAATAACACACACTCGGAGAGCTTTGGAAAGCGTTTCCCTCCCACCTTGAACAATTGCAAAAGAAGGCTGTCAACAAATACCTCACATGAAGAAAATATGTTTTCAGTCTGTTGGGAGTCAACCAGTGGGAGTTGCTCAACAAAATAGAATAAGTGAGGTGCTGATGGAGAAACACAGCAATGTGAGTGAAACAATTAAAGCTGCATTCATCGTTTTTTGGCCACAAGGGGGCAGACTTTTGAAACTGAAGAAGAGTTTTTATAATTTCCTACTTCACCTTCGACCTGTTGAATCTAAAATTGTTTAAATTAGCCTGTATTGTATTTGTGGTTTTGTTTAGCCTCTTACAAAAAAGGTCGGAGGAGAAAGGATGGTTTCTTTTTTTTAACTTGCAACATTTATGCAATTAAGGCTGATGGAGAGGGAGCAGTGAGACTGGCAAAATAAGTCTCATAATGGTTGCAAACAATCGATGTTGCAACAACATGCTAGCATCTTTGCAAGCCAGGGTCATCATGCTGATTATAAAAGTTATTACACCACAGTTATGGCCAAACAAACAGTTCACAAGTAGTCACCAGACGGACTTCGATCGCTCTTGTTGAAATGAATGATTGCACATTATCAACGATTTTGACAGTGGTACGAGTAAGATGCATCTAGAGTAGACATTTCTGCCGTTCTGAAACAAATTGTTGAATCGTAAACTCACCAGAAGTCTTTTGTCTCTTCCTCTCCCTGTCTGCAGTACTTGTTGGAGATGAAGAGCCTGATCCTGCCACCAGAGCACATCTTGAAGAGGGGTGACAGCGAGGCAGTAGCATACGCTTTCTTCCACCTGCAGCACTGGAAGAGAGCAGAGGGAGCCTTAAACCTACTACACTGCACGTGGGAGGGCAGTACGTATCCATTTCATCTCTACTACCTTATTCCATTTCTTGTTACTCCTTTTTTCAAAGAAAACATTTTCATTCAGTATTTCAAAGAGCCAGCCTTTTCTTCGTCTTAGGCCAACTACGCTTAGACACTCTTCTTATGATTATACGAGGATGAGATCATTGTTCCAATGAAGCGGATGAAGATTGTTATTGTTATATTTTATTCATGTTAGCATCTTGTCACTCAATTTAAGATTTTTGTTACTCGGATGATTCCCTGGAAATTGTGTCAGCCTCTTCCAGACATAGTTACATAATCTAGTTCCGGTTTTAAATAATTTCCCATTCAACATGAGTCATATTGGGTGAGTATTTATCTTAGTTTAACTTCTTGTCTGCTTTTGCAGCCTTCAGGATAATTCCCTATCCACTAGAGAAGGGTCACCTGTTTTACCCCTACCCTGGATGCACAGAAACAGCAGATAGAGAGCTACTGCCCTGTAAGTACAATCGCTTAACTGCCCCCAGTGTGACTGTGAAATCAATCAGCACCTCACTATTTAAACCCTGTGTTTCTCTTGTTTTCATTTCTCTGCAGCGTTTCATGAGGTGTCTGTGTACCCAAAGAAAGAGCTCCCCTTCTTCATCCTCTTCACAGCAGGCCTTTGCTCCTTCACTGCCATGCTGGCCATGCTCACACATCAGTTCCCTGAGCTCATGGGTGTCTTTGCCAAAGCAGTAAGTGCTCTAACAACACGTCTTTATTTCATGTCAAAAGCTCCATGTGTTTATTAATATTAGTATTTCACAAGTTTGAACCTGATGTGTGTCTAAAAAGGCTGACTGGTGGTTACAGCTTCAATTAATGTCTAATATTTGTGTGTCTATAATTTAAAATGTGTGGAGTTTGTAACCTGAATCTTTTGACCTTTCCAGTAATTGCTGGCTTCCATCACTGTCAGTAACACTGGAGGCTCATGGGAGTCGTAGGCCTATAAAGTCTATGTTTCCCGCCAAAACAAGCTGTTGTCCAAGTTAAGCTATCAGTGACCACAGCTGATTAATGCAAGCTTATCACCAAAGCCAACACGGCCTGCAGCCCAAAAGATTTCAAATCTGTGAATGTGGGCACAGCCTTTCTTCTTCTGTTTATGTATCATCGTAGTGTTGTGTTGTCTGTTTTTAGCCGGTCTGGCACACTCCATACTCTGGCTAATCCTTGTTTATGGTCATGTTGTTTATTAGGGCCTGCCTCGGCATAGACTCGGAGCAAAAACAAGGCCACAGAGAACATCTAGTGCTCTTCCTTTTGTTATGGGAAAGATTGAGTGCAGATAGGATTTTTACAGCAGCACCAGTGAGCCTGGTTTGTGTAATGCTCAGATGGAGAGCATGAAAACTATTGAGGGAGGAACACAGAGGTCCTCTCCGCCTTCTGAGGAGAAACAGATTTTCTTCTGAATCTGCTGCTCTTTATCAGGAGATCCAAGCAAGGCAAGACAGCGGTGGCTGCGGTAGTACTCGTCCTTCCCTATTATTTATGGAGACCAGACTTGTACAGCATAAGAGTCACACGTGTTTCAGATATGAAATGGAATTAGAGGAGTACTTGATTTGCACTTGGCTGGCCTGGCTGAACGCCCACTTATGAGACTGTAAAAGTGTCAAGTGTATCAAGCACACCTAAAGTAGCTTCAGAAAGAAACTATATTTTAATATTTCACAGGGCATGTCACTGATACTAGCTTATTTAAATCACTTACATAGACATTTCAACCTTTTGATGTACAAATACATAATACACTATACGATCTGGAACTTTAACATTACATGTAAATAGATGTATAGGCTGCTGGTTATTATAAAAGAGATGTTGAGATGCGCCATCTGTGTTCTAAGTTCAAAGACTATATAGTATGAACAGCCGACAAAAAAAAAGAACATTCAAAGTAACTCCTGAATACGGGGCTACGGTGGCCTAGTGGTCTAAGCGCACCCCATATACAGAGGTTATAGTCCTCGTCACAGCGGCCACTGATTCAACCCCCAGCCTCAACCATTTGCTGCATGTCTTCCCCCGCTCTCTACTCCCCACATTTCCTGTCTCTCTTCAGCTGTCCTATAAATAAAAGGTGAAATAAAAATATAATATAATAAAAAAAATTTAAAAATCCTAAATATAGAATGGGTATTTCTGATTTTGATTAGATGTGTATTATCTAAAAAGGATATGCTTTACTTCCATTGAGAGATCTAGTTCATGGATGGGTTGGAATTCCATTGCATTAACAGTCTATTGGATTATATACTGTCACTCTAATGATGATGTGTGATAATGGTCAAAATACATAAATTATATTGAAATACACTTTTTTATGGGGTACCCATGCACTGAGGCCATCGCCCTTGTCGCAGAGATTGCAGGCTCCATTCCAACCTCGACCATTTACTGCATGTCCTCCCCCACTCCCTACTCCCCACATATTCTGTCCCTCTTCAGCTGTCCTTTATAATAAAGGCAAAAATGCCCAAAAATATAACTTAAAAAAAAAAGAAATACACATTTTTTTTAAGGTCATATAAGCGTATTAATAAAGTTACCAAGTGGCAACGTCCAATGTTAAAAAATGAAGCCAATGTTGAAGTGCAAAAAAAACGCAGTTCTCTGGGTGTCCACTTGAGTCTTGCTCCATAAGCCAATGAATCCTCAATAACACCCATGTTAAAACGTCAATTTTTACAGCAAAATTAAACATATTTGCACTCCAGTTATAAACATCTGTTTTAATTTTAACACAGCTGAAAGATATAAAAAAAATTGAATATAGAGAAGTACAGCTGAGTTGGACACATTGTAGCCGTTTGCTGGGAGGCACGGCCAACCTTAACTCCACCTCTATAACTGTGTCTAGATGATTGAAAGTTTGGATTAGTTAGCTTTTACAGTATGGCGCCCACCACTGTTGGGCTTCAAAACATCTCTTCAGGAACCAATGGGTTACATACAGAAACTACTTCCATGTCTTTGAGACGCACCAGCAGATTTAGTTTTTCCCAATGATACGACAAAGACCTTGTCGTTAGTTTAACTCATACATTAAAAATCTGTTTTATAAGGATGATTATTTTGCTTTTGAGGTATGACTTGCTTTCAGCCATCTCCTTCAATCATTTTTTCCTCTTTTTTCTTATCCCTTCGACTATTTAAATACTGAAAGCAAAAACAAAGAATGACTGATTTGATGTTTAAAAGTGTGTTATCACGTAAATCATGGCTAATATAAAGTTTATCCACCAGATCAGATACATATATTGAACTGACAGTAATGTTTCTAAAAAACGTATTGAAAATGATTATACTGAGGCAATGCTGCTTTGGCTGTCTCTGTCCTGCACTCGAGGAAGTTTCTGGATTACACACATGTAAATGTTTAGCTTGTGACCGCCCTGCTGCAGATGTATAAAGTAAATAATGCTTTACATCAAGAACAAATTTCATAAACTCTGTGCTCTGTGTGTGTGTGTGTGTGGGGGGGGGGGGGGGGGGACTTGTGCTTTTCCTGTTTGTTTGTTTTCACTTTTGCTTTTTCCTTTAGAAAAGTAGTTAAGGTAAATAAGGAAATGCCCTTTGAGTTGGAATAAATAAATCAATTTTTCTCTGTGAAATACTAGGCTTGGTTACTTTATTTGTGTGATTTGTTAAAGGGTTTGGCTTTAAATTTATCTACAAATAGTTGGGAAAGGTTTTTACTGAACACTCATTCTTCTTCTCCTCCCTTTCAGTTCTTCAGCACACTCTTTGCTCCCCTGGGTTTCTTCGCAGACAAGATGGAAAGCTTCATGCCGTCCAGTTTTTGGCACCAGCTGACTCGAATCTGACCCCATCTCATACACACAAACACTCACACACACACTCACACAACACACACATGTACACACCAATACCACTCCAAGCCCTCAGACAAAAAGTGTTTGCTCTCCTGTCTTCAGCATTACTGTCCACTAGCTGCATTGTTACTGATTATGTTGGCTGAGGTTGTATCAACACGCCAATACCACTCTTAAGATGCTCTCCCACACTGTTGAGCAGCCAGTGTTTTTCCAAGACCACATTTAGTGAATAACATTTGCAACGATTTCACAGGGTCGTTCATTTCTACTTGTGTTCAAATTGGGCAATTTGAAGTTTCTAAGTATCCCACAAAGCTTGGCTGCAGACTCTCTTGTACAAAACTAAATAAAAATCTTTTGGGATGCACTGCCTTCAGTACGTAAAAGCTAAAAACTGCATCTTCTTGATGGTCCTCAAACTATGGTTCAGTTAGATGAATTTGCTTCGGCTGACAAGGCAGAAACAGGAGAAACCTCTAATAATGAACATGTAACTATTATGATCCCCTCCTTCGTCCCTGAATTAGATCCCATTGAGTATTTTGGATGGGAACCTGAGCGTCCTGTATCAACCCACCGCAGACATCCACTAAAGCCAATATAAAAGTCTGTAACATCTCCTAAAACCAGAGCTGTGATTTACAGCCTCCAAGTGCCTGCAGTGTATACAACGCCTCTGCGGTTCAACAGTTGTTACCATGGCATGACACCTCAGCACTATATCACTGGGGCAACCACCGCCCCCTCAACATCAAAAATGTAAATGGGATCATCTCTGGTCACAGTTAGGTCTCTAATGGTGTAACTCGTTTGTGTTGATTGCACGACAGATCATTCGAAGTCTGTTTGTCAGTGTTGCAAAATGAAAAACAAGAGGCTCAGTAATTACAGAAGTTCCATATGTACTTACGACCACGTAGAGAAGCACTGGAAGGAAGTGGGCAAAAATGTACCAATTTGCTTGCCCTGCATTTAATTGGCTCTGTTCATGTTGCTAGAAATTTCGTGACACTGCTGTAACTGGTTTGGTTCCTGGATAGTTGCTACACACAAGATAGCTGCAACAATGTAAGGGCCTATGTCCACTGGCAAAAGTTTGAAGCACTCCAAGTGCAAAAAAAGTCAGCTATGTTTTTTGTTGCTGCACTGTCGGCGCACTCAGTTGAAAACAGTTGAACTTTGGTAACACCACCACTTTTGTCAGTGTCACTTTTACATTGACCAATGGAACTTTCTGATTTCAACTTAGTCAATAACAATCATCGTACAAATTAAACTAATCATGCTTGTTTTTTTTTGTGCCGTCCAGGTCTAGACCGGCTTGTAATACAACAACACAAGGACAACTTTTGTGATCTAGCAACTCTAGGCGGTGTTGAGAAGCAATCTGAAATTGAGGTTGGCGCTGTCAATGCATAAAACGTGTCACTAGGCACAGGCCCTAAAGTTAGCATCCAAAAATGACAGTCCTGCACTACACATGTAACAAAATTGATTACAAAGTGCCTTCAAGTACAACATATACGCATCTGGTATTTCCTGCACCTGCAGTATTGATGTTAAGTTTGGTGCCAATTCTGCTTAATTTGGATCACATCAATTTGGCAATTAGATACCATCAATATTCACTCAACGATTTTCTTTATGACGACCAAGGAATTAGCTTTTTATCATGTAGGAGCCAAGTCAGAAAACATGACAAAAACAGGAGGTTGCTTGTGACAAAATGAAACACGCAGACCTGTTTACAGTAATATGTTAAGGTCTAGTTTATATTTTCTGTTACCCTGGTTTACTTTAAACTTATAAATCAAATTTTATTTCTACTGTGGCCTGTGATATTTGTGTGTTCAACTTCGTGACACCAGAAATGTCTAATTTTGTAGCAAGCAGCTGAAATGTAAGAGTACGTGCTGAAGACAGGAGAATGCTGGATGGATGTAACAGCCTTGGAAGAGTTTGAAAGCAAAACTCAAATTAAATTGCTCTAACAGTGCTTTTGTCTTTTGTGTTTTATTTTCTTTGGGGACCTTGTTTGAGTGTTTTAAAAATGCAAAATGATTTTTGATCCTGAAAGCAAACTACTTTCAGCATCAAGTGGGCAGCATATTCAAATACTTAACTTTTGTATGCTGGATGTAATTTTCCTTCCTCTTTTAAATCACTGCTGTATTGACAGCAAGCTGGTATCTTGTTCAAGGACAAACAACTCACTCTGCCAGCCTGCTGCATAGCCTGGACTATATAAAGCCAAGAGCCATCTTTATGATTACACCACTCCACCACCATCAGCAGATGCTTCTGTGTGGCATGTTCCCAGTGAACCACTGATGCCATAATCAGACTCTGTACACTCATGATGAAGTGGTGAGCAGCAGTAATGAGAATCACTGCGGAGGACTGTTGACGGATGCTCAAGTGTTTGATCTCAGTGCCAGAGAATGGTTTCATGCTACATATAAAACATGAATAGTTCATTGACCTCTATAGCTAAGTATATCAAAGTCAATAGAATGTGAAAAAAAGATTTAAAAAGCAGTGATATATAGCATACAGAAGTTTTCTCTTCTTTGTAATAGCATACAGTTGTTATAGACTTTTCAGGGCATATTTTTGCAAATGATTCCAACAAAGACGTACAGACACTGAATCATCTGCAGTCCTGACCTCTTACCATAGGCTGTAAAAAACATGGATGTAGTCTCACCTATTGAAGCCTTTCATCGGGAGTTGCCATATTGGCGATGCTGACACAACCTTACTTTTGGTAGACCTAGAAAGAGAAAAAAGAAGAGTTGAAGATGGGCATTTAACATATTTTCTACCAGCCACAATGTGCCTGCTGGTCAGTCATGCCCATAATAATGCTAAACTTATCATAGCTTTAATATCTTCAAAACTAAAAAGCAATAAAAAATGTCCACTCCTAAGTCTTTACTTCCCATCTTAATAGTGATCTTGACAGCTGAAATACAGCATTATCAAACAAACAAGACACTTATTTTTGAGTTCTCAATAGTCACACCTTGTACTTAAAAAAAGTACTTTTATAACGATAAATTACTTTAATTATCTATTTGTTCTCGCAAGAAAATTTTTTTATTAAACTAACACATTAAATGACTCTGGAAAAAAAGCTTTTGCAATAAAAAGGAAATTGCGAGCGCAGCTGTTCTTAACCTCTGTACTATTCATCCAGATAGTTCAAAATAAACTGACACATAGTTACCATGACCAGGTGATGGAAACTATTGGCATTATTTTCTTTCCCCACATATTATATTTCCTCATTATTTTAGTAAGTTAAACTTAAAAACAACCACACACTTATTTAGCATCCTGCTATTTCAGAAACATTAATAACAAACAATTAAGCTGTGAGGTCAGTGCTAGTTCAAGCATTCAACTCCCACCGCAACCCATGTGACCTTCTTTTGAAACATTTGATTTGATGTATTTATTTCAAACATGTAAAAGTAAAATAGGAAAAAAAAACATAAAAGTAAAAAAGAAGAAATAGTTCTACAAACATACAAGTAAAAAAGAAGAAATAGCTATACCCCCCCCAAAAAAATCCATCAGTTCCATTAGCAAGCACTGAAACATTTTACTTTACATGTGTGAAAAAGTAGGAAGAAGTTAAAATGTATCTAATCCTAACCCTTTATTCACTATTTTCTGGCATTGTACGAGTGCATTCCCACAAAACAAATCTTCATCTCCTATCTTCATACTTACACCTACAATCAAAACAAAAGCAAACCCCTCATGATTCTCAACACTTGTCTTCCTCCTTGTACATCATGAAAATTACTTATTTATTCCTCTTCCTGAACTGGATTATGTTCTGACATTGCTGTAGCTCCATGTTGAGTCTCTTCCACAGTTTTACACCACAGATTGAAATGCACAAGCTTTTCCTTGTGGTCCGAACACTCACCATCTTTAATCTTAACTTTCCTCTTAAGTCATAACCCCCCTCTCTTTCAAAGAATATTTCCTGGCAAAAGATTTTTCCTTGCCTTATACACAATTTTTGCAGTTTTAAAATCCACAAGGTCAAATAATTTCATTAGTTTGGAATTGAGGAACAATGAATTCGTGTGTTCACGGAAATCAACATAGTGAAATATTCTGATGGCTCTTTTCTGTAACATAAATCAAACGCACCTCTTGTGACAGCGCAGTGTATGAGCGTCCTGAGCGCGCTGCGTCACTGCTTGTTTACTAACAACACCTTTATACCTGCTGCTAATACCTCCACTGCTCACACTACCACTAGTTACATAAAAAGCTTACCTGGCAACAGCCACGTCTTGCTCTGGTGGTTTGGGGCAAAGACGCACAGCGAAAAGATCCTGCTGCTCCTTGCTTGAAGTAAATTCAGGTGTCACGTCACGTCCTTCTTCCGAGAACCACCATATTTGACCGGAAGTAGTTTACCGGTGAGGGAGGGTTTGTCAATTTATTGAACCAGGGCAGCCCTTCCAGGAATTTCAACTACTTATCCTCTTCATCCAAGGTAAGTTTAATGATGCTCTGAAGTGATGTATTACACCTTTCTGGCTGTTTCTGTCTTGGCAAAGTAATGCTATGATATGTGTGTTTTCTACATTGGCCCTAAAGTGCAAATCACTACGGCAAATCAGAAAACACTACGGCAAATCAGAAAACACTACGGCAAATCAGAAAACACAACGGTAATTCAGAAAACACTATGACATTAACCAATTGACAATAACCATTCTGAA
Organism: Notolabrus celidotus; assembly: GCF_009762535.1. Lineage (NCBI taxonomy): Eukaryota > Metazoa > Chordata > Actinopteri > Labriformes > Labridae > Notolabrus > Notolabrus celidotus. The sequence goes on along the minus strand of NC_048272.1, from coordinate 14,205,696 downwards.
TTGCCGTTGTGTTTTCTGAATTGCCGTTGTTACAATGTTACAATGTTTCAATGTCATTTAGCAGACGCTTTTATCCAAAGTGACGTACTTACGAGAAAAAGATCAGTAAGGGTAACAAAGTGCTTCAAATCCATTTGGATGCAGATACTGCCCATAGACTGTATAAAATATGGACGTAGTGTCCGTGACGTCACCCATCTGTTTCTGAAGAGCTGTTTTGAGACCAATCGTCGGCGGGAGCCATATTGCTTCTGTTGAGCCAGTGTGACGTTAAGAGGCGAAGTTTGAGCCTCCTAGCCAACAGCTGCAGTGTTCCCAGAGTCAACTGTGTCTCTCATTGGAAGACTAGTAATCTCAATATCTTCGAAATTGCTGCGTTAGAAAAAATTCACCCCCCTCACAGTGAGAGGACATCAAGAAATTAGCTATCCAGACTATACTCATCTTTTGTACCAGGCTGTACACATGTTTATTTCTGCTGTAAAGATCGTCTCTTTCCCATTCATGTGTATCTGACTTCCGGTACTCCAGAGCCAGCCTCAAGCGGATCCTCGATGAACTGCAGCTTTTAACACTTCCACATTGGACTCATATTTTTAGACCGGAAGTTGCCGCTTGGTACTGCCTAGCAGTGTAAAGGCAATGCGCAAAAGTAAACAAGGATTTTTTTTAAATTGTAAAATAAGGAACATCTACAATGAAGCAACCAAACAATTTAAGACCTTCCATTATCATCATCAACAATTAACTTGTCGTCACCACAATAATGACCAAAGTACCAAGTGCTGGGTCACTCAAGAGCTGAATACAGATTCCCAGAGTAGAGAAGGACAGTGTGAGTCAACTGTAGCTGGAAGACACGATCTGCCACTGGGGACAACAGTGGAGAACAGTCTAGCTAAGTGCATAGTGTTTCCTAAAGAGCTGGGTCTTTAGCTGTCTTTTGAAAGTAAAGAGGGACACTGCAGATCGAATGGAGTTGGACAATTCATTCCACCATTTAGGGGCAACAGAAGAGAAGAGTCGAGCTAGTGATTTTGAGGCCTTATGTGCTTGAAGCACTGCGCCTTGTGTTTTCTGATTTGCCTTAGTGTTTTCTGAATTGCTATAGTGACTTCTGATTTGCCTTAGTGTCTTCTGAATTGCCATAGTGACTTCTGATTTGCCGTTGTGTTTTCTGAATTGCCATAGTGACTTCTGATTTGCTGTTGTGTTTTCTGAATTGCCATAGTGACTTCTGATTTGCTGTTGTGTTTTCTGAATTGCCGTAGTGATTTGCACTTTAGGGCCACGGTAGTTTTCTACTTAAATCCTGTTTGATCTACCATGAAGCATTTTTGGCCTGCCCTTATTCCCCCTCTGCAATACTGTTTGTATCAAGGCAAGCATAGTATTTTTTGCACACATCACATTAACATTTTTCATACAATGTGAGCCTCATGTTACACAAAATACACACCATATTTGCAACACAATACATTAATGTCAACTACTATATTTGATACCAATATTAAAATGAAATAATAATTTAATGATAAATATTTTGATACATATTTACATTACAAATATTTCACTTACTCTGTAAAACTGTATCTATTCTAATGTGTATTTTATGGCTTTGGGGATGTTATACCACCACTCCCTATAGTAATATCCTATCCTATCTTTATAGAATATCTGATGATCATAATGTATCCACTTCTTTTAAGTTGCCTGAATAATTACAAGGATGATGATTTTTATCATTTAACATCCAAAGATGTGAGCTCTACTGAAGTATCTTTATTGTAAAAAGAATTGAGATATTTTTTATTTAATTGCTGTAAGTGTAAGGGGATATAAAGAATTAGCCACATGCAAAAGTACAGTATCGTGTTGTAGTAACATTGCATGATCTTTAGTTTGTGGGAGTCTTTCTTTTCCAGTGTTGTACAAGAAACTTACAAGATTTATAGCTGGAATTTACTCTTCTCTGAGTTACAAATGGGTATGATGTCACTTGGCAAGGACAGTTAATGCACTAAACTATATCAGCTCTAGTCATGTCCAATTTTATGTCTACAAAAGCCCTTAATTACAGCTGATAGGGTCTTAGGGGCCACCTTCTCTTCCAAGAAAAACAGAGAAACTCCTGAGACATTTTGCCAAACCTTTTCAACACGTTTCTTAAATAGCCTGGAGAGCAACAATTTCACAATGTATACATACCAGCATACTGCCTACATGCTGTACATCATAGATATTAATCATGTAATTAGTTATAGTGAAGCGTTTTGCATTGGAGGTCTTGTCAGACAAGTGAAGGACAACATTAAGCATGTTTAGTACCAATCTGACACACTGCTGAATTGTTTTTGACTCGTTACAAATTGTAAGCATGGATTACAACATCTCTCTCCTCTGGTTTCCTGAATGTGAAGCATCCATAAAGACCACACTGTCTGCTGTCCCTCGGGACAAATTTAGCTCTGCAATGTTGTTACATTGAGATGCCCATTTGATATCACTTTGATGGCAGAGAATGCCTGCAATGCCGCTCCTGTTATTTTTACAGAGTTCAACTGGATCACACATTGTGGGGGACAAAGACACAGAGATCCCATGACACATTTTAAGATCAGATAAGTATTATTAAAGCACTCTCTTGGGAAACAACAGAGCTAATTGCTTGACATGTGTGTACTTGATGAATATCCTCTGATTGTGCGATTCTTAAAGGTGCTTTGAGCAACTTTCATGTTGTGTTGATTCTACTGGAGCCTTTGGACAAAATCTGTGGTGTGTCTCTGGGATATAGATTGCATTTCCCATGAGTACCATCACCCCCTGTTGTAAAGATGTGGCTTTTACTGAAGCATGCTTATGTTGTGGAAGCAAATGAAGGGGGTACAGATCTTCTTTTTAATACTATTTTTCTTTTTTGAAGTCGGCTTTTTACAGGATGCAGTGATGAGTTGATATATTTGTACCTATGTAACTGTAACTCAATGACTAAACTTTGTAAATACCATTAGTTAGCTTTAGGGTTGCAAAGGGGTGGGAGATTTCCGGTAAATTTCCATGGGGGGTTAAGCTGGGGACTTTTGGAAATATTCCAAATTGGAAACTTTCCATAGGAATTATGGGAATTCATTGGAATTTATGGGAATGAACTGGGAATTGAGGGTAATTTAATGGAAAGGTATCATATCCAAGCATAAATATTTGTTTTGTTATAAGCAGACATCCATCCAAAATAATACAATTAAAACAGATTAATTTGTAAGTAGAATTTTATCAAGTGTTAAAAATGAACAATCAATTATTTCATTGAAGACCAAAAACATGAATGTTGAGTTAAATATAATTCATCCTCCCAACCCAACCAATTCAAAAATGAACAAAAATGCAATCCCAAAGTCCCATTCAAAATATTAAATGAAAAGTGCATGTAGGGGGCGTGGTCTCAATAGCCCTGCAGTAAGCAGTTTGCTATGTGCATGTGATTGAGCGATAGCATAGATATTGATCTGTACTTGCACGAAATCTGGTTGTTTTAACATGATTATGCTAAAATATATTTTCCCCCAACTATTTTCAAGTTCTCTATTAAGAGCCAACCTTCAGTTTAGTAAATTCCTGGTTTATTCCTGTTTATTTCCATAAATTCCTGTTAATTCCCATGGAAAGTTTCTAACTTTGAAAATTCCCGGCATTTTGCAACCCTAGTTAGCTTGCAAAAGGTTACCAGATATTTCGGTGTAACATTGTCCATCACAGCCCTGGTGTCATGATGTGTGCTGCTTCAGTGTCCCAATAAATGTCAGAGTGATGTAAACATGCACACAGTTGCAGAGAAGCATTCACATGCAGTCATAAACATTAAATCTTCTTCATAGCCATTTTGGTCTTTTACCAAGAAAATCCCTATTTGTAGAGTTTTCTCCACCTAAAACAATACTTCAACAGAAAACATACATCTTCATGATAATCTGTCTCCAGTTTCAGCCATGAGAACAAACAGTGTGTGAAACAGAAAATTATCTAAATAAAAAAACCTCCTCCTTCTTGCTAACTTACTTCTCACTCCCAGAGTTCTAGACATGCACACTTCCAGGTGAGTGCTGAATATCTACCCAGCTTTATTTATGGGCAATCTGACCCAAACACAGGCACTTAAATTCAGTGTAAAGAAATACCCAGTCATGTTGCTGATTATCTTATTTTGCTGTCGGCCATGAAGAGGCATCAGTATTCATATGAAACGTGAATAAAATAATTTGCATGAATGAATTACATGTAAAGTCAATGTAAATGCGAGAGTTAAAAAAATCAGACCTCCAGCAAATTATTCACGCCGGTATAGCCAATCGGTGTGCAGATCCTCCTGGGATGTACGATGTGACGTATGGACTGGCAGAGGTCCATTCATCTGGAATATATGACAAATTGATTATATCTATGTGTGGCTTCCCCTAACTTGGTGACCCTACCTTCTTTTTATGGATACATGAATAAACAGGAGCGCACTGTGAGGGAAAGTGAGTGAGGAGGTCGGATTATGTGGTACGTTTTGAAAACCTTTGTCTGTCACTCGATTCCAGCAAACGGTTGTACTAGGAAGTTAGCACTGCCTCCTTTAGCCTAACCGGCTTCTGCTTTCAACCTAGTCAAGCTCAACCTTGTATGAGGCCAACAGACTGGTATAGCATTTCAAGGGATCCATTCTTGCGTTTGTATTTGTGCGAACAGCGCAATCATTCGCGTTTGGTGTGAACGCAACATTAGAGGGACACTATTCCAAAATCTATGGTCATGAGCTGTGGGTCTAGACCAAGAGAATAAGATCTTGGATACAAGCAGCTGAGATGAGTTTCCTCTGAAGGGTGGCTGGGCTCAGCCTTAGAGATAGGGTCAGGAGCTCAGACATTCGGAGGGAGCTCAGAGTAGAGCCGCTGCTCCTTCGCATCAAAAGGAGTCAGCTGAGATGGTTCAGGCAGCTGATAAGGATGCCTCCCAGACGCCTCCCTTTAGAGGTGTTCTGGGCATGTCCAACTGGGAGAAGGCCCCGGGGTAGACCATGAACTCGTTGGAGGGATTATATATCCCACCTGGTCTGGGATCGCCTGGGGATTTCCCAGGAGGGGTTTCAAAGTGTTGCTGGGGAGAGGGAGGTCTGGGTCGATCTGCTTGGACTGTTGCCTTCGCGACCTGACTCCGGATAAGCGGAAGAAAAAGGATGGATGGATGGATATTTCAAAATCTGACCAAAGCTGCTCTCTGTGCCTTTAAAACATTTTACTGTATTTGAGCATTCCATATATTTTGAAAATGTATTTTTTCAAATTTATATCCAAGCCCATTCATCAATTCTTCAGTTACATGATACAAAAAAGTCAAATGCTTCAATAATTCATGAACTGTTATGGCCTTGTCAAGCAAAATGTTTAAAAGTCTGGGTTTTGGACGGATGGTTGGACAAATTTCCATGTGAAGATGTTGTTTTCGGGCTCTGGAGAATGAAATGAACATTTTTCACAATATCCTGACGTTTTATGGGCCTAATAATTGATGGTAACAATAACCAGCAGATTATAAGACAATGACAACAAGAACAGTGGCTGTTCCCCCAGACATTCACTATAACAGACTCAACTTCATAACAGCAACACGTTGGTTGCATTGTCTTCACCCTCTTCATTCCACCAAGGAATCAGGGCTAAAACACAAGAGACAATATATAAGCTGGTAGAGAACGTTACACCTCTAATAGGAGTGACAGACGCTGGATTAACAAGGTTTAATATAGTGCCAGGGAGGTATTTTGGGACCTGCCTTTCAAAGGTGAAAATACCTCTCTTGACGGGAATACAAACCAGGACACCATTAGACCAAACAATGACGAAGGAAGAGAAGATTGGATAAAACATGTGGGTTCAGCCTTAATTGACAGATCCACAACATAGTTTAGTGTATCTTTACTGAAGAACAGCTTGATATTGAAATCTTTAAATGTTAGAGTTGTGCATAAACTTATGTAACCACAACATTCACCATCAACCAGTCCAAATCCAATGTTCAGATAAGTGCCGGGTTGAGTGTTTTCCGATGTGGATTTAGGCATACAATGTGAAATTTCATAACAGACTGAAAGAGTAGCTGCTGGGCTTTGTTCCTCTCAGTAAAACTGTGGAGTTGAATCATGAATTTTAAAGGCAGCAACCGCACAGACTCGGGTCAGCCCGCACTGTGCATGAACACCTCTCACCTTTCTAATCTGAAAGAAAACACGGCCAACATGCTCTTCATTTACATTCAAAACACACTTTTTTTTTGTCCGCAATTAACTTTTGACTTGTGAACGTTTGACACGCTGTGTCATTTGGCCTCATTCAAAGCACTTTACTTTGGCTCTCCTCCTCATTACGTGGACTTGAAAAAATTTGTTGACTCTCAGCATCCACAGCTTGTTGTCAGATTCATTTAGATCTATAAACCCCTCTGAGGGCCGTGTCTCCACCGGCCTAACATGATGTCTGGCTGCACTACCAGATGTTGAGAAGTCAAACTCAGGGTCTGCAAGCTACTTCACTGCTCATTCTGCAATGTCCTTTTGGCCAGGTTTCCTCAAATACTTCACTTCTTACAAATTAACCAGTCGGAGCCGCTAGTGAATGCGAACACAGAGGACAGAAAGTTGAATTTGATCAGATTGTTAAAGAGTTGTGTGCGACAAAATGATCAGAATAACCACATACATGAAGATACAACCAACCATGGAGAGGCATTCAAGAGAAACAGTGTTTATAATTATGACAGGTTTAAAAACAGCAACAGAACTTCATACTGATTTATAAGCTCCCATAAACAGGAGCATTTTACTTTAATATCAATTCCTGTACAATTAGGATATTCAACATAAAGTACATACTGTATATTTCTGTTCAGTTTATGTAAGGTTGTATGAAAACATAGCAGCATATAAGACATGTGACACTTCTGTATGAACATTGGCCTTCTTGTTTGCGAGTAGAAACTTAAAGTTAGTTGGTGACACAGCTATTGCGTCTGTGAAAGCTAGCAGTAAGGAAGAAGGTGCTCTACCAACATTGACTGACTTCTTATCGTTTTTGTCACAACAAAGATTGCTAATGGTACAGTTGCAGTTAACCAGCTGAGACAAAGCAGCACCCAGAATAAAAAGTTTATCGGACCATCATAAGTGGATCCAAGAGTGGTCTGATATCAATAAATAAGGGTTGGATTACAATGAAGAAAGATCTTCAGCCAGAGGAACAAGAAGTAAATGTTGTTTCAAGTTCTAATGATGGAGGAACATTGTTGTTATACACAGATTTATTGTGGCATTTCTTTGCCTGATAGATATTGGCAACTGAAGATGGACAGGAAATGAAGGGGGAGAAATAGTGAGTGTGACGCACAGAAAAAGGCCCAGATTGAGATGGAAACCAGGACGTTATAATAGACTGGTTTACAGCCTATGTCATCGAAAATATGCGTGTGCATTCTGGCAACAGAAGCTCCATTTAAACAGATGAGATAGCAAGCTTTAAACACAGCACGAAATGTCTGGTTGTTGCATGCTTGGTTGTCAGAATTGAGATTCCAACCACGGACTCAAGTTCTACAGGATTCTGATGGGAACGTGACCATTTCAGAGCATGCATGTTTTGGTTCATGGAGTGACCCTGTTAACTGGTGAGTGTCAGCGGTTTAACAGCTGGTGAGACACAGAAAGAGAGTGTTTTGGGGTGTGTGTGGGGGTGGGGGGGTGGGGTAATTTTGCCTTTATTGGGTAGGAAAGCTGGAGATAGACAGGAGTAGAGAGTGGGGGAAGACATGCAGCAAATGGTAGAGGTCGGGAGTTGAACCTGCGACCGCTATGAAAAGGGCTATAGCCTCTTTATATGGGGTGCACACTTATACTGCTAGGCCAATGACACCCTGTTGTTTATTTATCATATTATATCCAATTTTCTCATCAGATGTGTTTCATGATAAACTTAAGTCATTTGGGAGAGACGCATTCAGCTGAAAGTTGCCAGTTAACAGGGTTACATTTGACACCAAAACGCCGGCAGCACCTGTGGCAGCAAGCTATTAAACATATCCATTGTATCCAACCTCAGTTAAATTAAGTTTTTACTGCAAATAAATAATATTGACTGCTTAAATTTCTGAGCTTTTTTTCTCATAAAATTAAAGAGGTAAAAACATCTTAGTCCAGATCTGTTTTAAGACTTTTCTTCTTTAGGGAAATAAGGCAAATGCACCAAAAGATTTAGAAAAAAATGTAATTTTTTAAAAGTTGTTGTTCTATTTTGGCTGAAAAAAATCTCAAATATGTCTTTCTACATGGCAAAATTTTCTTTCTAGCTTTTTGTGAGTCACAAACGCAGGAGATGATGCATTCAAAATCCGACTTTGAAAATTGATCTGCAGATCCCTTTTTTCTCTGTTGCTTCCAGGGTTTCTGTTAAATCACCAGGTTACAGTGGAGTCAAAGTTTAAGGGTTAAATGTATGTCTTGCTCAAACACTGCATTGAATCGTAATAAAAGTTGTTTCCTTAATCCTTTTTTAAAAATTGTTCTACCGCAGTATTCTTCTTAGAGTGAGGGAGCCAGAAGCTGTCATTGTAACACTGAAACAAAGACGAAGAACCAGAGGTAGAACTGAAAAAACTCTCCAAGGCCACACTATCAGAGCGTGTTACACCAACTAAAGAAAAAGTTCAACCTTTCAGGAAACTGTACAAAGTCCATGTGGAGCTTCATTTTCTTCTCTTCGTTTGTCCTTTTTGTCCTCGTGAAAACCTTCCAAAACAAACTGAAAGTGCTGCCACTTGAGCTGAAAGTCTTCACTCCTCTTTGCTTCTCACTCTTTTAATGGTTCCTTCTTGTTCACAGTGTGATTGTCTGCACTTATTCATATTTTTGTTAGCACCCTCCAGCTTTTTGTAAGTTGGTCGGAGATGCACTCATCAGCAGCAGCAGTGTATTCGTATTTTAAATGGTTTCCTTTCAGTAATATAGTATAATGACTTCATATCATTTTGAATGATAAAATGTCCAAGTTTCTGCAACAATGAGAAAGCTCTGTTCTTCTTTATTCCTCTATCTGCCTCTCTTCAGGCTTAACTATAAAAAATGTCACTAGTTTGAGCTCTGTCATGTGCCCTCACAGTCTGAATATATTGCAAAACAAGCAGACATTACCTCATGTCTCTGCATCAATCAAGGGTGCATTTACAGCAACATAATATAATACAATATTCAGCCTGTTGTTATCAAATAATGTCTTTAAAAAGGCTCAATAAATTGTTCTTAGAAACAGTTTTTAAAGCAGCACATGATCAGTAACTGGGCCGAGTTTCCAGTTTCGCATCAAGGTCTGTGAAGTTTCCACTCCAGGAAGTGTCAAAGGATCAAAAGCCGGAGGTATGACAGTTAAGAGATCTCAATTACATATCCCGTAATAAAAAGCAGCCGTTAGTGCGCAGGTTAATGAGTCAGTGGTAATTGTGCTTCGTCAGGTCTCCTCCTTAGGTAACGTCCAGCCAATCAGGTCGCTTGTGGGGCTTGCATGTGTGAACGTCCACCACGCTCTCGCAGTCTTGGCACTCCACGGCGCAGCACCACTTGAACTTGCACTCGCACTTGGTAACGCGTTTGACGCGCATTGTGTCATAGCCCCGCCCACAGCACATGACCTCACAGCCGTCTGTGCCTCTGGAGGATTTGTTGCACACTCTGCCCGCTGTTCCCAAGGAGCCTGTAAAGAAATTCAAATATTATCATAAATGAAGAAGTCAGGATTTTCTTTGAGCAGGAGCAAATGTTGCATCCGGATCTGAGGGGATTTTTCAACACAGCAAAAAAAAAAATAAATGACATAAATGATGATGCATGCAGTGTCTAGAGGATAAAGTTTGTTTCCTTATGTTATTTGTTTGTTTTTATATCGCCGAAATATATAAAAGTTTTATTGGTATTTTGTGCTTTTCAAGCTGCATGAATGTTTGGAGTGGTTGCTCTGGGGCAGGAGAGAAAGTATTGAACACAATATGGACTCATTTTAAAGGTTATCAACCAAATATAGTGTTACACATCCAGCAACCCATGCATTCATTACAAGCTGTTCCTAAAAATATGACTAACATGAAAAATGTTAGCCAAACATTCACTCCTTTTTCTCTCCGTTTTGGTCCCCACCAAACTTGGGAATATATTACCTGGTAAAAGTTAAAAAACCCAAAGTAGGTTACTGTCTCTATTTTGTAAGGGGCAAAAAGTTGTTTGATCACTCCTCAGATAAAGGGTTCACTACTGTGGAAGGCAGTAGAGGAGGTTATAATGTAACTAAATTCAACAACTGTGGTTGGGTAGCCAGCCGTAACAGAGAGTGAAGCAAACGCAGGTCTGCTGCTACCACCTTGTTAAGCGATTGTATCGCATATTTGCAAGTGACTACGACACTGTTTTTGCTTTTTGAGTTTAAAACATTTTCACACTGCTAACATTTTAGCTACAGGTTTGCTAATGCTAAGTCGGCATATGGAGAAAGTAACGAAACACTTCGCTCATAAAATGATTTCAGTAAGTCAGCCTGTCACATTTGGTATTTCTTTTTTTTCATAGGACAGATGGACAGCAATGTCACTGATAAATTATTGTGCTTATTATAGTCAGTTGGTATTGGCATCAATACTGGTAAGTATTTATATCAGCAATGATAGTGTTACTAGTGTCATGGGTTATGGTATGGTCATCTTTATCCATGTATTTATATATGTTGGTACCAATATCGACATTTACTTAGTCACTCCATTTTCTATGAAAATAAAGACATCATAGATGTTAAAAACTCCTAATGTTGGCAGTTGACCCCCGCTGAACACCAGATAATTTGAGCCCAAAAACTGACACTGCTTTTACTGAGCAAAGTATTCCTTTCCCACACTCTTCAACTGGGTATTAGCTTCCAGACAAGCTTACAAAACACTCTCAGAGCCCAACACAAAGGTGTCCATGTACTCAGGTGTAAATTCTAGGGCCAAGATCAGGTACCACGTCTAATAACAGAGAATCCCTGAAGTAAAGAGAAAAGGATAGAGCAGATATTCCCCTCAGGCTCTTGGGAGTGGAGCTTAATACTGACCAAAAGAAGGATTTGAAAAATAAGTCAGCATGTATCCTTGGGCAGTGAATTCCTATACAATGGAGATTAGTGGCAAGGAGGGTCATAAGCCTATTTGAAGATCACCTTTTAGCGAGAATCGACAGCCTTTCCTTTGAAGGAACACACCTTTATTAACCCTCAGTTGTCAAGCTGCAACCAAGCTAGAAGCAGGGCGGAGTGGGAGAATGTGACTTCAGTAATAACTTCAGTCCTCTCCCGCACATGTGCACTCCTCTATATAACTTAGTGCGCTAGTGCACTCCTTCACGCTCTGCTGAAAGAGCTGGATTGGAGGACAGAGACAGAGCTTAACAAAGCAAAGCAAACACTGGGAATTCAAGGCAGTGTTAAAGGTCAAATCACTGAAATTTAAGCTGTAAAGGAATGCAAGCCTTCAGTGGAGGGGTCTTTGACTGTCATAGATTACTGAAACTGACACAGGATCAACCAACTTAACTTGTTTCATAACCATTCACTCAGTTGTCTTATACATGGGATTTGGTGTTACATTATTTTTAATAGTGTTCGACTGATATCCGTTTTTCAGTGGTCGAGGCTGATACTTAGATTGCAGGTTGTTTTGGTTTTTGCATTTGATAACAAACAACAATAATGATAACATCCCTTATTCCACATGCATTCAAATCTAATGTCATAGCCAGCAACATGGTTTAGATGGATTTTTAATTAATTAATGAAATAGAAAGATACACTGGGTTTTAGTACTTCAGATTTCATAACATGTCTGATATTGGAAGACCCATTAATCAGGTAAGTGGAATGTTAAATATGCTTGACAAGAAAGACTGAACAATGATTGACAGTGCTCTGCCTGAGGAACATGAAGTAGTTTACACACTGTGGCATTTTAGATCAGAGCGCAAGTTCTTGATATTGAGTATGTTCAATTAGAGTCTCAGCTGATACTAAAATTTGAATTAATTTAATTAAATTTAGACTAGATATCTAACAGTTAAAACCCTGGAATGGCTTAATTTAACAAAAGGAATGCGTAGCAAAATTGCCTGTGTGATTGGGGTGAACTAACCCTTTACAAATCATCATGATTAAATAAAAAAAAGGACCATTTCAAAATATCATATACTCGTATTTCAAACTATATCCACCCACCTGAAGTCATTATGACCCTGTACCATTAATCTAAAACATCAAAGCTAATTTTCACATCTTTTTTTTTCCATTCGAATTTCCAGAGACAAGGCTTAAATCTGTCCTTTCAGTCTCACCTGCTGAGCGGTCCATGAGGCAGTAATCTGGCGAGTTCTCTACGTACACCAACTCATTCTTGGTGCTTCCCTTGAAGTCCTTGTCAGCCACCATGAAGCCCGTCCCGTCCTGGTTCATGGTCACCTCGATGGCCGTATTGTACTTCTTGCGGAGGTAGTCCCCAGTCCGCCTGAAGTCAGACATGGCCAGCCAGCAGGTTCTCAGAGAACAGGAGCCACTGACACCGTGACACTTGCACTCTAGCTTCATGAAGCGCTTCACTGCCTGCAGCACAAGTCAAAGGTAACAAAGTGTTAAGCCTAAGATGCAATCAAAATAAGTCAGCAACTATTTTAATTGTTGATTACTGGATAAAACCAGTCGTAAAAGGCAAATACATGATTGACAAACTGAAACTAATGAGCGCTTTTTGTAGATTTTCTCATTTTTATATACCAAACCATCAATTTATTGAGGGAGGTTATCGCCAAATTTAACAAAGATGTAACCAGATGCAGCCCTCACTCAGATACAAAGTAATGTAAAGCTTGATCTGAAAGGCTGCTGGACTTGGTTCAAGACCAGGTTTAACTTTTGGATCAAGCTTTGCAAAGCTTAATCCAAAAAGCAACTGGACTCGATTCAAGCCCTTAATCAAGTAAAGTTGCCTTTTGGATCAAGCTTTGAATTGCCAAGACCTGAATGACTTTGGACCTTCACTGACGATTGGTAGAAAGCAATCTGTTGGGAAGGTTAAATTCTCTATTAACATAAATAGCCCTTTTTCTTTGAAATGTATTATAATATACACTATTTCTATTTGGCATAAGCTCTGGAAAACCTCTATTAAATCCAAGCCCAGTTCCAATTTCTTAAGTTGCTATTTAAGTGTTTTTTTTGTAATCTTTAGAAACAAGAATCTGCACCAAGGGATGGTTAAATGCATTCTTGGAGAGGCTATTTGGCTACTCACCATCCGACCACAGCGGTTGTTGTGCAGGTTCATCAATGCACGAGCATCTTTTACCATCTTCTCTCGAGCGTCTACGAAGGCTTTGGCAAATTTGATGCCATAGTTGATGTTGTCGCTGCACCCTCCCCAGTCGAAAGTGCCTCTGTCGTCACTTGCTTGGCCTCGCTTGTGGCTGTCGCAGCTGCATATCTTTAGCTCCCCCTGACTGCAGGCTCTGGTGATGGCGTAGACGACTCCGGCTGAAGAGATTGCATACACGAACGCTGCCTCTCGACTACCTGAGAGCACAAGCAAGAAGTGTTTTTATAGATACTTGAATTGAATAATTGACTTTGTCTTAAAAGTGGACTTCAACAATGCAGCAATTTGCTTTCTGTGGTCTGCCTCAAGCTATTCTTATGGTGCTCAAGTTCTCTGTGTCTCTGCTCAGTAAAGCAGGAGCACAAATCTGTCCATTTATGGAGGATGATGCAGACAGAGCTAGCAGTATGTTGTCTATAACATAACAGACCAGCTGACTCTCCTTTCACCTTTATAATTTGCACAGATGGCAGCTTTCTCAGTCACTGAGCTGTGTTTTCATTTCAGACAAGAAGAGATTTTAGGGGTTATTTGGTCTGGCTTTCCCACCCACCTCTTGTTCTCATTCCTGCTCACGCAATGAAGCAGAACACAGACGATATGTCAGGCAGAAAAGCTTTGTCTGGCTGCCAGAAACATCTACCCAAATATTTACATCTCCTATTACTGTTTATACATCACCAGTATGGTGATCTGCTACTTGTTTTCGGGGAACATCCACTTTCCCAATCGTCCCTAATTCCTGAAAGGGTAAAAAAGCTACGATGCTTTCTCTTTCTGTTTGCACTCTGGAGCAAAGTTGATTTTATAAGACACCTATTAATTCTCTGCTTATCTGGCAGCGGTGCAGACATTTACGAGGATGATTAACTTGAGTGTCGTCGGCATAAACAACCACAGTCACGCACACACAGAGAACCACACAGATAGAAATCCCCGTCCCACGTGTGCTCACTCACTTCGCAGCATCACCCGGCCAAACACAGTGTGGTCCCGCTCCAGCGTGCTGCAGTTCCAGCGGTGGTGTCTGAACTGGTGCTGGCATTCTTTGATCCACTCTTTGGCTCCCTCGCCAATCGACTGCATTAAGTCCGGGTGTCGCTGGCACAGCTGCCTCTGCTTGTTCACCAGGCCGGGAATGTTATCGCAGATCACACGAGCACCCAGTGCTCCGATGTACCTGAAGACATAGATCCAACACCATATAGATCATGATTAAGTTAGAGGAGCAGTCCACCATTTATCTACAGAAGTTTTTGTTCATTATAAGGGTTTGGGGGATGCCTCACAGATTATAATTTCTTTTTTTTGGAGGGGGCTCTTTTGAGGCATCGTTAATTCTGAAACGTAACCCTCCCACTCCTAATCAGGACTGTATCCTGGTTTGGAACAGTTGTCTTGTGACCAATGATGAAGTCCGTCCTGGGCAGGTTTGCAAAATTCCAGGAATTTTCAAAGTTGGAAACTTTCCATGGGAATTAATGGGAAAAAACTGGGAATTTACTAAATTGAAGGTTGGCTCTTAATAGGGAACTTAAATATAGTTGGGGAAAATATATTTTAGCATAATCCTGACTAAAACAACCAGATGATTTCTAGAATCCTGCAGAGGCTAAGCTTGAAAAGCTTGAGGGAAGATGCTTTTTTTATTTGCATGTAGAATGGGATTTTTTGGAGGGAGAGGGGCTCTTTTGATTTCACATCTTGAATGGGACTTTGTTGGGATTGCCTTTTGATTATTTTTGAATGAGTTGGGTCAGAGGCATGAGTAAAATTTAACTCAACATTCATATTTTGTTCTTCAATGAAATAATTGATTGTTCAATAAAATATTTAACACTTGATAAAGTTTTACTTCAATCTGTTTTAATTGTATTATTTTGGATGGATGTCTGCTTATAACAAAACAAATATTTATGCTTGGATATGATACCTTTCCATTAAATTACCCTCAATTCCCAGTTCCCATAAATTCCCATAATTCCCTTGGAAATTTTCCAATTTGGAATATTTCCAAAATTCCCCAGCTTAACTTCCCATGGAAATTCACTAGACAGTTTCCGGAAATTTACCAGAAATTTTCCACCCCTTTGCAACCCTATTCCTGGGTAGTCTAACCAAAAAGCAGTGCAAGCCTGATACAGAGCCCTGATACATGCTGTTGAGCCTTAAAGATTGAGATATGGAGATGGAGATTCTATTTTGTGTACACAGATCCAGGCTAGCTTTATGCTACGTCGATTCAATATGCCAGCACCAATGCTAAAGCTGTGCAAATGACACCGTGTGTATTCTGATTGAAGTAAAAAAAAAAATTAATTCTACTCCACTCTTGCATCTGTGACTTCATACTGATTTTTTCTTTATGGACCACTGAGACTAGGACATTTTGGACGCGATTAATTTTAAAAAGTAGTTAGAACAGAAATTTCAGTTCTAAGTAACCAACATGTCCAAAGGCAAGAAAACACTCACGAAACAATCAAAATTTAGCTAAATAAATTTGACATGACTAAACATGGGATCACAGGCGTGATGTAGCTTAATTTAGCAGAGCTAGCACCACCTGTCTGCAGTCCTCATTGGAGGTTAATGTCCACATGCCTGTGCTGGTAATGCATGGCTCTGGTCCAGTGGTTATATGCCGCTTTAATCAGACACAACCTCCATACAACTGTACAGCCCTGGCTGGTGGTGGGTGACTGAACCACATCTTAGACCCAACATATGACCACCATTTTGGGCCTACGATAATAAAGCTATTAATAATTTGTTTGAAAAACTGTTAATTTTGGTGCCAACTAGCAAGGGTGATGATGTTTAATTGTGTTAACTAAACGCGCACATCCCTAATTGAGACATTCAAGAATCCTGAGTTCTTTTAAAGTCTCCAATTGTCAGCTACAGATCAGCATAACAAACAGCATACACCACCCCTCTTGATTGGGATGCAGTTTATTTTAGAATTGGCCAGACCTGTCCCTTCTGATTGAAATGTTTACATGTAGCATGTTTCTCCTGATCAGGCTATCATTCCAATCATCAGTGGTCCATATAAACATAGCTATTGTAGCTCTATATCAGCATTAAGTGGCCTCAATTTTCTAATAAAAACCTCAACACTATAAATTTAAAAAAGAATGTAAAAGACAGTGTATTTATTTGATGAAACTTATCTATAAAGTCTTGATTGTTAATAGGACTCCTACCATTTTTCTTATTGTTCTTATCATCTAAAAGTCGAAAGTTCTTGTCTGCTTGAGACTCTTGGAACTCCTTTCACACATGTGCTGCACTCTGGTAAATTTCTTGATATTGTCTGGGTGGGGTTCATGCCGAAATCTGTTCACCCTGACTTTATCTCGACTTTTTCCTGACAACCTTTTAGTTAAATATCTGTGTAAAGCTGGGCTGATGTGATGTGTGAATGCAGCCAGAGCCCGGTTTACTTCTGCGTTGACTCTACACCTACGCTGTCGTGAGCACTGCATACTGAAGGGTCCGCGGTGCAATACTTAGTCTAAACTCTAGTTGGCAGTCTAATTTCTATGCTAGTTATATCACCAGTTTCTGCTTCTGCTATATTCTCTGTTTGTTTGTGCAGAGGAAACTGGTGACTGTATCTAAGCGTATTATGTTGGAGTTGGGGCTGATAAATGTTGGGTAGCAGACTGCATTTATTGCAAATAAGAAAATAGAGGGTACGTCGTGGAGATGTAAATTACATCCACTGAATTTGATTTCATGCTACCTAGCGGACCAATCACAGGGCTTGCAGTCTGCATTGTTTTGACACGTAGCTTAATTTTTGAGGAGGTGCATGTAAGGCTATGTATGTAGGCTTCTGCATAGGTACAGGGTACGGGAACCGACGGCACACGCTATGGCATAGATCCGACGCAGAATTCAAAATTAGGCCTAATAGTCAGAGATATATTTACTGTGATGTAGTTGGCGGGATGATGACATCATTTATGATGAGATGAGCTCAGTCATACATATACTGTATAATGATTTCCACTCGTACATTTGTATCATGGAAAAGTCCTTATACATCTTTGAGTGATATTAACCCAGAAGCAGACTCCTCCTCTTTAGCATGCATGGACTACCATGACTCCCCCACTCACCCAAACCCCTCACTTAAACCACATATTTCAAGTTTTTAGAGCATGTCAGACACAGATAATCTTTCTCTGTGAGGTACATGTCTGAAAGGTAAGTCTGCAAAATGTCAGGATGTGAATGTCCTGAAGTTGTCAGGAGTTCATGTGTGAAAGAGGCAATAAATTCAGGATGTAGAAGAGATTATTAAATTCCTCGCATTCGGTGAAACGCCACTT
Organism: Notolabrus celidotus; assembly: GCF_009762535.1. Classification (NCBI taxonomy): domain Eukaryota; kingdom Metazoa; phylum Chordata; class Actinopteri; order Labriformes; family Labridae; genus Notolabrus; species Notolabrus celidotus. The sequence continues at coordinate 14,187,892 of NC_048272.1, read as the reverse complement.
GTTCCCCTGTGACAGGCCTTTGCCTCCTGCTCTATTCACACACATAATCCCCGACTTTGGAGCAACTCTTAAAAAGGCCGATCACATGCTGCTGCTATTGTGACAGTGGGGGGCCTCTTATCAACAGGACATGAGGACAGTCATCTACAGTGCAAGTGACCGCTCAGGCCTTTCCCTCCCTCCAACACAGCCTCACACATCAGCCATGTGCCCCCATGCTCCCACCTCCTCACCCACCTCCCTCTCTAAGCCTGCACGCTCCACTCTCCATCCGGATATCATTATAGTCCCTAATCGCAGCCACATTTGTGTCGCCTGGCCATCGAGACAGAAACGGACGTAGCAGGCAGTTTCCACTCCCATTATGGCTGTGCCCCATCTCGATCTGACTTTGACTATCAGCTCGAGCAGCAAAGCAGAGCAGAAGCACTTCTTGTGTTTATTGTGCGTTGTACATACCAGCTGTGCCAAAAGACTCCTGACTGTCTCAAAGAGGACACACACATAGAGAGAGAGGGAACAGGCAGCAAGACACATATGCTGCTCATCTTAATAATCATTAAAAACAGATTTAATAAGTGAAACCATCCACACACTAAGCTCCTACACCTCTCCTGCTCCGTCTCTCTTGTTCTAAAAAATCACACAGATTTAATCCAGTTTTTTCAAAATGCATTTGCATAACACAGAAAAGGGATTACGCAATTGCAAATAGGATAAAAACTGAATTTGGCTCTCTTGGGAAATTACAACTCCCAACATTATTTACAAAGGGTTCATTTTTTAATTTGATTCCATCTGTTTAACAGAGTACGATTGTTGTGCCGTGCCACATTTCAATGACCTGCTTCACTTTAGTTTGCTAATATACAGTACACATCAAATACAATTTCTTTAAGTGTGAACGGACACATGAAAACAACTATTTCAGGTGGGTGGGGTAGAGGGGGGTGGGTGCTTACACCCCCCTGTGTGGTGTGGTGTGTGTGTGTGTGTGTGTTTTCCACCTCTAGGCATTTTAAATCTCGAGAGAAATCATCAAGGAGCGTTTATTCATGCACCAGCGCCTGCACCTGCCACTTACTCTGGGCAAGATGGATGGATAGGGGAGATTCCCCCCTCAAACACCATAAATCTTCATGAAACACATGACACACGCTGCTGTACTGAACATCTCACTTTGCATTGATGTTTTAAAATTAAAGCCAACATTGAAAAAATGGTGAAGATCAAAGATTTCATATTTTCTCCTTTTGTGGACCATAGAAATGTCATCACTGTGGCTAAAAATCAATAGATTACTGTGGATTTTAATGGTTGAATACATTTTACATTATGAACGTTTTTATTATGTTTGGCACACAGGTATAAAATAAGGTTTTACAAAGCTTGTGTGCCTTTTTCACAACAGTATTATCCATCTTTACTGAGAAAGAGGAGCAAGAGTAAATCAGAAAAATCTACCTTTTTTTTCTTTGCATCTGATTTTTTTCCACTCCTGCATCTATTTACTCACAGAGTTTTATTAACAGATGATTTACTTCTGATTTAAATTCAATAAACCTCAAAGATCTCACTCACCACCACGATGAGTCCACTCTGGGTGTGAAGATGAGCAGCAGCAGAATAAAAATGGAGAATATTTTAGAGCTGGATTTGGAGTGATGATGAATTTTCGTCCCATGTCTGATCCCCATAGCCCTGCTGCTGTCCGATAAGCTCCGAGATTTCATCACATACAACATGATTCCTCCTTTTCATGTGTTTGCGAGAGCAGGTGTGAAAGTCCGCGACGAGTGTCTGCAGTCCATCGTTGGAGAAATTAAAAAACAAACAAAAATAAAGTAGAAGAAAAGTTGTTTCAAAACCCCATCAGATAACGTCTACTTGTTAATATCGTCACACATATCTACACATAGTAAATCCATGTTCTTCTTCGCTAATTTATGAGCAGAATAAGTCCTCTGTTTCTGGTGTCTTGTGGTCGTTTATCAAGTCCGCTTTTCTTCTCAGCTGTTAAGCACGGAATTTAATTTGAACAAACCTCACTGCGGGAGGTCGTCAAGTAAAAAGTCCAAGCGAAAACAAAGCATGAGTGCTGTTTAAACCGCATGAATCAAATACGACTCGACTGGAAGACTTCTATCCGAGGATGGGATGGGCAGTGTGCGCACCTTTCCTCCTGTAGCCGCAATGAAGATGCGCACAGAAACACGCAGCCCTGTGCCGCGGTGCGTCAGCTGTCTGTGCCCCCCTCTCTCTCCACCCCCACCCCTTTGTCAGAAATTCACAAATGCGGTATGTAGAGCAGCAGACAGCAGGACAAGAGATGTATATATTTAGTATGTTGGAAAGTAGTCCTTGTCTGTAAAGTCTGCTGCCTAAAAATCAACGCATCCAATATTTCCAACCAGGCGTTGCGACACAGCCATTGATAGTCCTATATTTATCACGGAGAGACGATTCCACCGGGGAGGAGAACCTTATTCCATTGTACATAATTGCATTTTGCAGCATTTCCCCATGACTTTGTTCCCAGAGTTATTCCTTTAATATATTGATCTGGATATGCTTTTAAAGTAGAGCAAATACTTAAATGTATCTTACATTAATTGAGTTTAATTTGCACAACAATGTTCCCCAAAAATTAGAAACTATTCAGCTAAATCGAGGTCTGTGTGCTATGTTTGAAATGTATAGAACCAAACTACAAACAGGATACAGTGCATGATGCTACTCCTCATTGTTTAAAAAAAGTGTCTTTACAGTAAAGATAACGTCGTCAGGTAGTTCTTCCATGGTGTCCATCATGAGTGCAGAGTAGAAAGTTTTGCATGGGAAGCTGTAGCTATGAGAGGTCAAGCAGTCATGCTCTGACAGATCATTAAACAGGAACTTTGTGTCTCCATAGAGATCAGTAATCCTTCCCAGGGGGCATTTTGGACGGTGTTTCATATATCTGCTGGTGCATTATGGTTGGTCTGTTTTGCAAGATGAAACCACAACAGCTTTTCTGTCGTCCAAGATGTTAAGTTGGGGGAGCTCAGGTTTCAGAAGAAATGCATTCAAATGTAGTTTCAAAAATGTGCTGATTAGCCAGACAAAAAAAGATCCCGTCCAAAGGTTTTAGCAGTTAGGTTCAATAATAGTCAGACAAATTTGCTTAAGAGGCCTTTTTCAAGATTTGTCACGATCTACACTTTAACCATTTGTTTGGATCTGAAACAAAGAAACAAGTCAAAAAACTAGAAATTAAATATACAGAGAAGAGATTTCCCTTTCAGAACAAACAGGTATGAAGTGTCGAATGTACAGAGAAAAAAATTCAAAATAAATAAAAAAATAATATACTTACTCGAAACAGAATGACTGTAGTAGTTAACTAGACAGCTTACATCAAATGAAATCATATTTACTTATAAAGCACTTTACAGCAAACAAACTGAGGAAAACAAAAAGAAAATGAAAGAAACAAAAAAGAGGAAGAGATGAATGAATAAATAAATCAGAGTGGTGAAAAAGCAATAGAATTAAATTCATAGTAACACTGCCAATAATAATAATGGACACTGCAATGACCATGATCAAAGTAACAGTACTACTCAAACTATTTATGAATGATGAAAATAATAACAACAGCAACAGCTATTAGTATTATCACCATTACCCCCATCGTCATCATCACATACATAGAAAATGAATTCATGTGTCCAGCTACTTTCAGGTGCCATTAAAACTGATAGGACTTGAACTACATGACCTCCTGTCTGCTTTAAAGACTTGGAGAGAGGAATACTCGTCACTGGTTTAAAGGGACAGAAGGAGTTGCCTCATATATTTGCATGGTGATGACTTTGACAAGGCTTATATCCGTCCTGTGCTGTAATGCCTGGTTTTCCATGTTTGGTATGGTGCCACATATAGTCCTTTAAAATGATTGATAACTTCTCAAAAGTTGCCTCCCTGCCATACGATTCAAGGTGGTGGAGTAAATGATACTTCCTGCCAGCTTTAAGCACTTGAACCTCTCCTGTAATGCCACCAGAGTGCATGTTTGTAGTTCAGCTCATATAGACTGTCCTGATCCAGAGACAGGTCGGTCTCGCTGAGCCACTGTGGAAACATACGACCTCACCTCAAGGACATATCTGACCCATATCCTTGCAACCTCTTGGACACATACTTGGTGCTGTGTGTCTCCAGCAGGTAAAGGGGGACACTGACAAGCCGCTATGTGTAGAGTATGTGTGTATGAGGGTGTGAGGTCATTTTAATCAGTGCAAAGCCAGGGGTGTTAGTTAAAGACCTACCGTAAAGGTCAGTAACAATGCAGCTGTCTAAAAATATAACTGCACAGACATCAATGTAGGCTAATGGTGTCTTTGTGAATGAAAACTTGACCATGGTATAGATAAGATTCTGCACGTTTTCATATTAGAAAAAGTAGTCGTTTTTTTTTTTTCGTTTTTTTCCCTTAATAACAAGTAAATGCAGCAACAAAGCCAGTGCGGATTTACTATATACACAGTAAGAAGCTCAATTGCTGTTCAAGTGTTGTACCGATTTATGCTAGGTTGCAAATTCTTGGGTTATTTAGAAAATTATCATATTATCTTATTTCCGATTAATCAGCACTTGAATGAAAATGGGTTGTGAAATTTCCGTAGTACATGGAAATATTTATTAGGTATTGGCATTTCAAGCCAAAATTCTATTTGATAATCATTGGCATCTATTCGACAATTATTAGAAACTGCCATGCTCAGTCTCTGGAAATACGTGTGTCATAGTGTGATATTCTGAAACGGAAAAATTGCCGCGATTGTTGCCTATGTTCTTCTTTTGCTATTTAATGCAGTGAGCATTCTCCTTCTTCTGTTACTTAATGCGGTTAGCAAACAGCTTTAAGATGCTCTATGGCCACCGTCTGGCAGGAGTACCATATTACAACCAGGCACCGGTTAAAAATGATGAAAATTTACGTAAATTAAATGTACTTTTAAAATGAAGTAACTCGAAGTGAAGTGAACCAATATTCAAATATTCAAAAATCATTGCCCGTTCCTAGCATTTATATTATAAACAACATATTTGTTAGCTCATTAGTCAACAATGGACAAGAACCCGTGCTAGCATTTGCCTAGCTCACATTCTCTTGATTTTGTTACATAGCAGAGAAGGAAATGTGTAACTTCCTTGCCAATGAGTGGTAGCAAGCTATCGTTATCTAAAGTTAGCTAGCTAACTGTGTGGTCAGTTTAAGTTTATATTTTGCTAGCCAACAGTGAAGCTAATTTCAACTACCAAACAGTGAAGCGGTTAACTAGCTAACTGTGAAGCTCAAGTTAAAGTTAACATATAGCTAATGTTAGCAAGCTTATAGTTGAGTTTATTGTAAGTAATGTTGAGCTGATATCAACCTTAGTTCTATGCCAGCTGGTAGACAAACTGTGGGTATTTTAATAGTAAATGAGCTTCCAACGTGAGAGTTATGATGGCAGCAGGGCAGAATTTAATATTTTTCCAGCTTGGTACAAAAACAGTTCCAGTGTCTATCACAGCTTTTCCAATCAATGATAACTGAACTGAACAAGGTTTTTTTATATAACTTGCCAATGGGGCAGTGAGAGGGACTGAAACTATGTAAAATTAGGGTACTAATAATAATAATAATAATAATAATAATAATAATAATAATAACAGCCAATAACAGTGCTGCTAGCTTTCCTGCTCGGTAACTTAGTAACTGAACTCCGCCTCATGCTTGGCTGGTTTGAGGTGTTCACACCATTTTGAGATCTTATTCATTTAAATATTGGAAATGTGGCTCAATGTGCTCTTTACCACCATCCTTGAAGTTTGCCCTCCAGCTTTTTTATAATTAATCGTAATATTTCTATGTTAGCGCTATTTCATGGTCATATGTGTCTGCGCTCAACAAACCTTGCTTGTTACCTCATTCAGTGTTTGATTTACGTTGATTTATTTGTGGCAGCAAGTGCACAGCGAGTTGAAAAAATGTCAGCACTCGCAATAAGTAAAAAAACCTTTTATAGACAGCAGCTCAAAGAAACAAACGTGTTTCATCCCTAGGCTTTCATCAGCATCTCACCAACAAGGTGGGTGTGTCTCCTTTATATGTGTAAATCGCCAGGTGCGAAACCACAGAGAAAATAAATATATATATATATATATATATATATATATATATATATATATATATATACAAAGGAACAAGTAGTCGGTTATAAAACTAACCCGAATCATATAACAGAAAAGATGCAAGTGCATGGCATTCAAGTTTATTATTGACTATTCCCCACAATGCAGTGATAAGAAGATGGGTTAAGTCTTGTGTAAATGCTGTTAACCAGCTGCTAGCTTCCAATCCATGTGTGTGGCAAGTTCACCATTTTCTCATGGCTCTTTCAATCTTAAAAAAACTAGTGAGCCACAACAAAATGTAATCTGATTTACGGAGATATATGACCATAAACTATCAAATTAGCAAGTTTAAGAATACTCTTTCGGCATAGGCTGCATAGCTTTGTTAACTTAGCATTTTCCAGCCTCTCCCTCCTCTCCAGCTCCACCTTTTTCATCTACAGAAGGTCACTTTGGGCTCCAGCAAACCATAATGGCGATGGCAAAGTGTTAAAAAAAACGTAATAAAGAAAGTTCACAAGCCAGAGGGTGACATCATAGTACCTACATCCCCCTTCATATTAAAGACGATGGTGTAGCCCATGTCCTTTCCTCCTGTCATTCTATTTCACGTAGACTGAAACCCACACATAGCCGAGCTGTTTGTCCTTCGGTTATGTCATGTCTAGATTTGGAGCAACACTTGTATCCTCATTACATGTGACCCTGTCTTTCTTTACCACAGGACAAGCTATGGATATTACAGTGACAATTCTATAACAAATTGCTTTACAGGGAGCAGGTGATGGCGGTGATAACGCTCGTCATCCAACCTTCCCTCTCCTTCTGTCTTGCTTTCAGCCAACTCCAGCTGTGGTCTTTTAGAGGCTCAGTACTGGGGGGGGGGGGCTTGAGCTCTTTTTCTTGGCCCATCTCATGGTCTGGGCTAAATTTGGACACAGAAGAAGAGAGGATGAGAGAGGAAAGAAAGAGAGCAGGAGGGGGATAAGAAGGGGTGCTCTGATTATGACATTGACTAGGGACCAGTGCTGGAAGAGTCATCACCGCTGACGCAGATAAGTGAATTGATGGCTAGACAGTTTGCAGTTTGTACAACAGAGATGGGATACACACTCCTGCTTTGACCTCAGTTTTGTCATCTTATGCATCCAACATGACATTATATGAACAAATGTTGGGCACTACAGTCATTAAGTACAGCGCTTACAAAAACTGTATGACATGTGGCTTCTGCAATCCCTTTTCAAATTCATGTTCCTCCATTTATTTATAATTTTAACACGTACGTCTTACTAGACCTCATAGTGGAAAAATCCAACAAATCCATATCAGATAATGTGTTCCTGTCTACTCAAGGACGTTTTGCCAACTTTCTGAGTTTGGGCACTTAGAAAGAAATGTAATCTGCTTCTTAAAGATTTATTCTTATGGAAAAAAATATTAATTTATCATCTCTTTTGTCATGTGGAATCATAACACAAGGACAGCCAAGATCCATTTAGGGCCACGACCCAGAGCTTGAATAAAAGCTTTAAAAAAAGGCACAATTTTTTATCCAAGTCATGCAGGCCAAAACTCTGAAGTCTGAAGTCAGAGTGAGACTTTTAAGTCAGTGTTTAAATATTAATGTGGAAAAATATTTTCCAGATCAATGCAGATATGTGAAGCAGCCAAGTTTTTTAAATGAAGCCCAAGAACTCAAAGACAAATTACCCCAATGCTAGTCAATTAGTCTGTAAGGTTTAAGGGGTTCTCGCAGTTATCACACACGGTTTGACAACATTAAAACATCATCTGCTCAGTGCTGGTTGTCTCCCTGCAGAGGACACCATTAGAGTAGAGTGAGCAGCAGCAGCAGGGAAGTAGGCCCCTCACAGCTCATCATCCTGAGCCTGTGTTTATGGAGGCTGAGAAAGATGGAGCTTTGCTGGAGGAGCAGGCATGCCTGTGCTGGATTTGGGATGCGGCCCTGCCGTCCTACACTGGAATGTTAATTAGGTGAGCTGAGCAGAGGAGAGGTGACCCGTCCCGTTAACCAGCCAACCCTTCCCCGGCCACAGAGAAGGGGATTTAGTGTGACGGAGGGCTCAGGCGGCATGTGCTGCACATATATCTTGTGGTCATGATGTAAGACCCCCCCCTTTTTTAAGATCCTTCTTTAGACGAATCCACTCTACATAATGTGATGTAACAGAAAAGGGTATTTATTTTGTGCACTTGTGTAAATGCAGTGTCATCTGGCTGCTCAGTTTCACTCACAAGTTGCATCAGTTAAATAAGACGGCACTAAATAGCTGTTTACATTTGGTGCAACTCAGAGTGCAAAATAACAGATATCTCAGTTCACTTGACGGTGTCATGACTTTTCTCTTTGCAACCAAATAGGAGCAAAAGTGATGTTCTTCTTCTCAGCATCCAAATACTGTCAGAGATTAACTTGCACACAAAGACAGGAATATGTACAGTAAAAAATGTTACATAAATGATGCATATGTCAGGGAATCTTTCCTTTCTGGTGATAGTAGAGTTTAGTTTCACAAATAAATCCACAGAAGTTCATTAGCAGTATATACAGAAGTTTAATGCAGTATAAAAATAATATGCATCGCTATGCTCAATGCTACAAATGTACAGTTCTTTAAAAAAAGATCTATTTTATTGCATGTGAGAGAAACTTTCGTAGATGCCACATATCTGAGGGGTAATAGTTATAGGAAGCTGGTTGATGTAGCTTCTTATCAAGCACTGACCTCTACTGGACACATTTTGGCAGTACAGCAATAAAAAAAACAAACTTTCTTCTTTCTTTCTCTACTTACTTAGGCTTTTAAAATACAAGAGTAAGCCTAAGAACGTCTTCTATTATAAATCTTGATATGGTTTTTTATCAACCCTCCTGTTATGTTGCGTGTCAAATTGACCCTTTTAAAAGTCTATTTTAGGCAATATATGCTTTCCAACCCAGCCAACCAACAGAAAAGGTGTTGTGTTCTTTTATCAACATCAATTCATTAAAAAAAAAAAAATTCAAAATGTAAAATAAAATGAACAAAAATCTGTCTTGTAAAACTATTATTTCCAATTTACATAAAAAAAGTTTTAACATTAATTTTAATGAAAGATTAGTCAGTTATCCTCATTGAACCATGATCGGTGATAATTAAAGAAGACCAATGGACTAAATCTAGATTTAAATGGTTAGTAATGGAGTTAAAAATTAGATCTGATTGGGATTTTTTGGGGTTCTGACACTTTTGGATAATTGAATAGCCTATGCACCGGGTCAAATTGACCCAGCAACATTATTGCTGTTTCAGAGAAACAAACATAACAGGAGGGTTAAAGCTGCAACATTTTAATTTAATGTTTCTTTTCTTAACACTTCTGTCTGCACCAAAAACATCAAGTAAATATATTTTATCAGTGACAACAATTTTAAAGACCCAGGTTTGTTAGCTAATCAGGAAGATACATTGCGGGTGAGTTGATGGTTAAAACAATCAGTTAGTTGCAGCACTGCATTAACTTCTTTATACTGCATTAGAGGAAACATTGTGTTTGCATTTATGCTGACACTGCCCTGTTCTTCTGGTAAACTTACAATTCCTATACGCATATAAATGAAGAAATGTAAGCAACAAGAATCTCTGGGATTAATTTATTAACATGTCACTTCTCAGTGTATACAGTACTGTAATGGAGCTGATTAAAATTAACGCAGAAGTTGTGTTTTATTTTGAAAGTCATGGTTGATATAAAATACTTTGACATAAAGATTGACCATTTGAAAACAAGATATTGTATAATGGATCCAGCATATAATCTGAGACTTACGATGACTATGCAACATTAAAGTAATAATTATAAAAAAGTAAGCACTACATTGATTAGATTAGATTAGATTAGACTACATTATCTGTAAAGAAAGAAACATATATAAAATAAACTGTACATTGGTATAAAAACAACAGCTAAGTACATCTAAGTACACGCTCACACATTGGTCCAAAAGCTGCATGTCGCACTGGTCTGATGGTGTATTTACAGTATGCAATTTACACTTTATATATATATATATATACATATATATATATATGTGTGTACAGTATTTGTTGACATTACATGCAACATACTTGTAAAAAGTGTCTCCTCAAGTGATGAAATATTTATATTCTTTGGTTTCTGTGCCAACATTGAAAAAGGCAGATGACCCCTTATATTGAGTAGGGCACATTAGAAACTCTCAGTTGTCACTGCTCATTAGTACCAGCTCGTTAACCATTAACCAATATAGTGCTTCAGCGTATATTGTTTTACGTCTCATAAATTATTACAGTGTTTAACAGGACCTCTAAAATCCTGTCACTTACAACATAATACCTCAGTCATAATGAAATGACCGTCATGTCACAAGCAGAGTAGCAGCTGACTTATATATACATGAATCAGATGATCAGTTAATTAGAAGAGACCACCATGTCCAGTTCTTTCACTCCCTCCTGGCCGGAGGTGAGGCCGCAGCTGCCTGCGAGCCCGCCGTCTGAGTAATGGCTGCCTGACCTGGGCACTGCAGCCGGGGAGGGAGGGGCCTGGGCCAGTCCTGGCTTTTTTGGTGGGATAGGTGGAGGGTTCCCCCTGTCTGCCCGGGTGATGGTGGGTGATCTGATCCCCTGTGGGAGCGCTCCTGCAGCTCTTCCAATGACAGGAGACAGTGGCGCTGCCAGACTGCGGTAGTCCGTACCAAAGGGTGAGTTGTTAGGTGTTGTGAGTTTTGGACTGGCACTCTGCTGAGCTGTGGTGAAGCGGGACAGGACCTGAGTGACCGTGCTGCGGGCCATCTGTTTCACCGGGCTGGTTTCTGGGGAGGAGCTGCTGGTCACAGGCGGGACTTCCTTTGGTGACAGTGGGGGCGGTGCTGCCTGCGTTTGCGGCTCGGGTTCAATGGTGCCCTGGAACTTATGGCGAGCAGCATGGAAGCGCTGATTGATCCCGGCTTGGTACGGAGACGGGTAGCCACCAGGGCTCGGGCTGCCTTGTTGGCGTTTGGCGAGGAGAGGAGAAGCACAAGGCGAAGATGGAGACAGGGTAGAGGAAGATGTGTGGACTTGACTCTCACCCCCATTCTGAAGGCAGATCTTCTCCGAGTTGCCGCCTGGACCCTGATGCCCATTAGTCTCCATCGCACAGTGATGACCGTTTGTGACATTTGGCTGCACAGATTGTAGATTTCTCTCTTCCTCAAAGTCCTCAACCTGAATAGTGTCTGTTTTAGTATTTCTTAAAGGAACTTTGGTGGCCCACTGCTTTTTTTCTGCCTCTTCTGGAGCTGAAACGACTTCTGCAGCATCTTTCATCAAGTGTGGATCCTCCAGCTTCCTCTTGAGCTCCTCCACCTGAGACCAAAATGGAGAGATGACTAAGTAAAGGTAAAGAATGGCTGTCATTTGCAAGAATATTTCACCTCTGTGAGATAAGTTCACTTAGGTAGCTTTAGTGTGCTATACAAAATGGACATTTTAACATGGGAGCTAATGGGGACTCCTTGGCTTTTGGAGTCAGCCTCTAGTGGACACTCTAAGAACTGCACTTCCATGTAGGCCTCATTTTTCATTAGCAGACATTGCCGCTTGATTTCATTAGATACATATTATTATTCAAATGCAGATTATTATAACAATCATCATTCAATACTTCAGAAGAGCACTGCACTTATTTATGAGTGAATAAGTGAGATTCAATTGTATAATTAAAGGAAACCCACCATTCCTAATGACCTACAATCGGTAAAATTCATGGTGAGCACTAGCTGCGTGACATGGGATGTTTACAGGCAGGTGATGCACAGACTCCACATTCACAGCAGTCAGTTATCTGATGATATAGTATGCAGCACTAATTTTAATGTCCGCACCTGTTGTTGAAGCTGACAACAGAGAGCCTCCTCTTTCTTCAAACGCGAGCGGAGCTGCTCTCTCTCTGTGTCGAACTCAGCCAGCTGCTCCTCCACCCTCGCCTCCATCCTCAGAGCTCTCCTTCTCTCATCCTCTAGCTCTTGTCTCAGAGCCTGACAGGCCTCTTTCTCCTGCAAGAGGAAAAGTATGTTCACACGGTCTGCAAGTTTAACAACTGGCCTCCTGACATCTGTAAAAACAAGAGAACATAATTGCTAAACACAGGCTGAAAATACCTTGTCAAGTTTGCGGCTCAGCTCAGTCAGCCGGTGACCCTCCTCCAGAGCTCTGCTGCTTGCCCACTTGCACTCTTTAGCCAAAGCGCAGGAGAGCTGTTTGTGCTGAGCCCTTTCTTCTTCTAGCTGGTCAGTGATCCGACGCTGCTCTTTTTCCAGCCGCCTGACCTGGCTGCGCTCAAAGTCCAGCTGCAGAGGCCGAGACAAGACAAAGTTTTCAGAAGGAGGAGACTTCTAAAACTTTCAACAATACCTCTTTTAGAACTTTGAAACTCATATGAGAACAATGCAAGTGCAATCACAATCTTTTACAATTCATTAGACAGCACCTGTTGTTGTAAGCGCTCCCTCTCCTTCTCAAGGATGTAGGTGACATCATCTCCCTCTGCTGTGTCCTCAGCATGCCTCCTCCTCTCCTCCTCCAGGTCTGCAATGACCTGAAGTAAACACAGCGGGGAGGCACAGAGTCAGAGATGACACCATTCACATGAGTTGGTTCTGCCTGGTATTAAAGCCTATAATTGTTATTATGTAGGTATATGATTACTACATTGGAAGCGAAAATGCTGATTACAGGCCAGCTAACAAAAACAAAGTTTATCTCTTTTAAACTGTTGTCATGTTCAGCTCCGCCTTCAGAGAAAAGTATAGCTCTCACTCTGGTTTTACAAAGCTTAAGATGATGAAGGGCTTTGAGTTCCTTTAGCTCCAACAGATGCAGTGGTAATCACTGTTTACAGCATTACATTTATTATTATGATTATTATTATTATTGTGTTGTTTTAACAGTCAGGTTTATCTTCTGTGTCATAATATCACCAGTCACTCAAAGATATTTGAATTTCTTTGTTCAGCACTCTGTATGTGTGCCTCAGTTCCTAGAAGGACACTCTACATACTGTGTAACGATTCATCCACTACATTGATGTATATATTTGATGACATATATCGCTCTAAGATCGTTTTAAAAAGTTATAAATCGATTGTATCAATACTAGGAAATGGCGCTTTGGATTTAAGCACGGCAGACTTTATATGGATTTTTTTTTTGTGCACTTTTAATGATAAGATGTTAAACGTTACTCAATTCAGGCTGCCTGTCTCTGACGCCATGGCCACGCACCAGCACATAACAAAATATTTCACACCATTTCAGTCCAGCGTGCCGAAACACTTTGGCTTTTGCAAAGACGGAGATGTTCTCAATAAGTTGCTCGCTGTTTGTAGGATATGTAAAGGTCAAGTACAGTACCAAAGCAACACGACAAATCTATCCAACCACCTACTAAGTCGCCATGGGATTTCACACAGCGCCGGCCGTCCAGGCACCTCTTGTAGTGTTCCCGCTGCAGCAGCAGCGCAAGGTAACATCAGCTCTGCCGTAGCCTCAGGCCTTGTTTGTTTATCTCCATATTTAATTTATACCTGATTCCCCTACAGGAAACAACAGGAGTCTAAGACTGTCTAGTATCAAGGTATTTATTTCACAGTCACACTGGTTGAATATTGGCTGAAAAGTTACTGAATCGATTTCAAGTCGCTGAATCGTTTCGGATCGTATCGTTCTAAATGAACCAATATCGTCCTTTAATCGTATCGGCAACAACGAATCGTGAATTGAATCAACTAGCTGTTAAAAAGAATCGTTACCCCCCTACTACATACTAAATATGGTATATATAGAGAAAAACACTTCATTGCACTCCTCCAGTAAAAAACATTTAGTATCCCTTATCTGAATCTCACATCTGTTACCTAATAATAAAAAAAAAGGACACACGCACACCCACCCTCCTGTGCCTGCTCTCTGCCGCAGCCAGCTGAGCCAACATCTTCTCCTGCATCCTCCTGCAGTGGCTCACCACCAGCTTGAGAACCACCAGGGGGTTGGAGGTCGAGGAAGAGGAAGAACAGCCCGCGTCCTTGTCCTGGCCCCCGACAGCCTCTGTGTCTCTCTGCAGAGCCAGGAAGGGGTCGCTAAGGTTGTATCTGGCGTAGCGCTCCTGGATGAACAGATCTTTACGCTGAGCCTGAGGAGACAGGAAGTGATCAATTAGACATTATGTGGTTGTGTAGGAGATGTTCATCAGTGGAACAGCTTGGCTTATTTCTACGGCCTTGTTTACAGAAGAATTGTAGCTTGGCTGTGATGTGTGGATTCTTTTTCTGGCATCTCTCTGTGAAGTCTCAGCTGGTACGAGATGCTGTTACTGATGCTGTATACATTTGAACACTGACATCTGTTGCCTGGTTGGCAGCATGACTTTGTGGATGAAAATGTTGGTTGGATCACTACTTTGATTCAGATTTAAATATTGTAGCAGCTACTTGTTGTGATTCCATACATGCTGCTACAAACAGTCATGTCCCCCAGAGAACAAACCCTTAAAAACTTTATGGTTTGAGCAACTATTGGGTAAAATTCAGTTTTTTAATTCAATTCAATTATACAGTCTATGGTTGGAGTTTGGAAAAACTGCCCTACTACTGCAAGCACACCGTGTGATATGAAACACATGTCCTTCAAAAAGAGTAAGCAAAGTGTTTTTTGCCACGTGTCCCCACTACACACCACAAATACAGGTCCCAGTGACGTTTTTGCAAACCCCATTCTGAGCACTTTGGCATGTACATGCTCAAAGCACCTCTCTGACTATTTACGTGCCAAAGTACATTTCTTCCCCATTCACAGAACACAGAATCAACCACAGCATTTCCTCATGATTCATACCAATAACACTCAAGTGGTTAAAGAGCGGTAGATAGAAGAGGAAGAGAAGGAGAGGAATTACAAAAATAACGAAAAAATACCATAGAAAGAGAAGTAATGAGAGGAAGGAGCAACAGATGGTGTGTGTCTGTCTATCTTTAGCAGGACAGCTGCTGTGGACTGGGCCCCGGCCAAGGCAGACCTGTTCTCTGTTTAACTCCAGACAAAAAGAGGGATAATAGCAGCAAGACATCTCAGGTTGAGCAGATGCCTTTTGGACCTGCCGTGAAAAGGGGATGAAGAGTGTTTGTTAGCCGTGTGTGTGTGTGAGAGAGAGGGGGGAAATAGAGGGATGTGGCAGAGCTGGCAGTATGTCTTCGTAAGGGTTTCAACAAAAGAGGATAAAGAGATTAGAGAGAACAGTATCCTCTACAGCAGCGAGAGGACAGAGTTCTTGATGACTGATACCCAGATTACTTGAGAAGTTTAAAGTGTAGTAAAGACTTTAAGTAGGCCTGCAGAGAAATATTTAGCCCATGCATCGTTTTACAGAGGGTTAATGAGCGTGCATGTGTCAGTGTTATGTAGGTAAATCTTGGCAACTCCTAGAAAGCGCCATACTAGAGTTTGAACCCTGACATCTTGAACCAGGTATGTTCTTCTCTGCCACTGACTCTGATACCTGAGTATCCTGAGTGAGTTTGGGATATTAGCTAATACCAGAGCTCTAATACTTTGTTTTTTTCCCACATTTTGAAACAGTAAAACCTGTTGTCCTTAAACTAAAAAAATCTATGCTTTAAGTTTGTTGAGGTGTCATATTCACACTGACTTCATGTTATCTGAGTCAACCAACTAAATACATTTCACAGAGACACCATTAATGGTCTCAGCATCACTTCCAGGATCCCCCCTCATCGGCCGCACATCGCCCGTGTATTTCATCTCCTCTCTATTCTTCATGTAATCATGTCTGTATGATAAACAGCAACATGTATTAGCTGTAGATTACCATAACACGCTCTGAATCACTGTGGAAAAGTAAACAGAGATCGTAGCCGGGCCGGAAGCAGGCGACCGTCTTATCAGAGAGACTACACTGCCCTCAAGCGTTTTAGCAGAGAATTGCTTGGCTGTTAAAGCGCATGCAGAGAGCAAAAAATGGAGCACACTCTAAACATTTTTAAAGGTGCAAAACTACACAGCAACAAAAAAAAATGTGTCCGTTGCTGTGACTGGTCAATGCTTTTGTCACAGATTAAATGGTTTAAAGGACATTAAGCGTGCCGTTAAATAATATGACCCATAAGCAGACTAGAGGTTGTAGTCCACAACGCAGTGGCAGCAGGTTCAACTTGCAGCCTCAACCTTTGCTGCATGTCATCCCCAACACTCTACTCCCCCCATTTACCATTGCTCGTCTGCAGTCGTATCCAATAAAGGCAAAATTTCCCATAAAAGTAACTTGGAAATAAATGGTGGCTGGTTTAGCCAGTCGTTGGTGATATAGGAGGACTTCTGGTCAAAGCTTCTTTTTCCATGTGTTGCCATTGTTTACAGTCTGACAAGCAACCAGAGAAATAAGCTAAAAGTTAGTGTTGAGAAACAACTTTTCAGAGGGGATTATTAGCTGTGCTTGTTTGCAGAAATCCTTTTTTTTTTTTTTAAATATACATTTAAGCTAACTTTATGACATTACTGTGGAACATGATCTTCCCATTTGCTTTCCACGTGGTCTGTTATTTTATTTTATTGTTATTTTTGTGTATACAGCCAATTCCTGCACAACACTTAGTTTTCCACCAATATAATGGACTTTTTTTACTACACTTGTATCGGCAGTTTATGTCAGCTGATGTTGAACTCTAGGTAATGATAATAAGGAAAGAAAAGCTGGTATTTGAACATCTCAGATGTGACTAACTCAATCAGAGTCCAGAATGTGAAGCTGTTAACATATTTTAACATCAAAGGCATTTGTACAAAGCAAAGATTTATTTTAAGCAACTTGAAGCTTTACTGAGAAAGACACGTGATTAAAAAAAACCACTGGGAAATACCCCACCCCTCATTGATGAAGACTTCAACTCTATTAAACTTAACAGACAAGTTAGAGCAAGTGATTTATTCTAACTGGTAGATCCAATAAGACACAATCAGGGAGCATCGATTGATGGCTACAACCCAGATCACAGGCTGTGATTGTTGTCTACTTCTAGTACAACATCAGCTCATCAGACACAAAGGGAGGAGTGCCAGGCTGTGAGGCTTCACTGCAGTTATTTGATCCAGTCCACCGAGGACGCTGTGAAGGCGGATCAAACAGCATGGAGGGGTGAAACAGGAAAACACAGGGTGCCCGGGAGGATTAAAAAATGCCTCTTAAATGTAACCACACATCACCTCAACAAGTCCTGTGTGCAATGTAGAGTATCTCAAACAGGTTTCAGCTCCGAACAAATGTTAGAAGATCTTTTCTTAATGCACCTTCTGATCGATAAGAATACTGCAGCTTAACTGTCCGTCTTTGAAGGCTTGCTCTCGTGTTTTGCTTGAAGGTAGCTTTTAGTTTTAAAGAAAAAAAACTTCAAATATAAATCTGTCGACATACTTGGCCTCCAGCCCATCTCTGTTCCCGTCAATGACTGTCTGCTCTGATGTGTCAATTTACGGTGCGAGATGAATACGCTTGAATCAGGTTTTCCATTCTTGTAACCTACTCTGCCTGAGGATATGTGCTCAGTCTGACTTTCAACCCTGCAGCAGTTTTGTGCAATACATCCAGAAAAATCATTTGTATGATTCATTTCATAAGAGTAAAAATAAAGAGTAGTGGACATAGATTTTTGTGATGTATTCTTTGTTCTAGGGGAGTTCAGAGCGAGGTTCTGGATAATTGGCCCTTAAGTTCTTGTTTTTTTCTCTCCTGTCAAACAAAAAGCTCCCTCATACATACAGACCGTCTTTTCAGCTCTCCCTGCAACCTTTCAATGCACACACAGACGAGCACTACCACGACACAAAGGGAGGCTGTTTTCATCTACTGCTGCTCAGCAGGCGGAGGAAGTGAAAGAGGGATTACAGGAAACACATTTCTTACATGACTTAATACTAAGCACCCAAATCTACTATTCATTACATCGTACTGTAGGTGCACAATACTCGTAAACATTCAGAGCATGTCTGCTATGCATCGCAGTCTACCTCCATTATTCATGCTTTTGACTTGGCTGCACTTCTTGGCATCCAGAGGGGGTCTTCGCTCGGGAAGTCGTCTTTGTGCCTTGCCGGTACTGGGACAAATCCAGCTTATCTTTCACTGACACATGCCTGGTGTCTTTCAGTCATGCAAGGTTTGTTACAAAATCTGTATAATACTGGGAGAGAATGTTTTTTGAACTTCTTACCCCAGAGTCCTATACATTTCAGAGCCGCTTAGACAGATTGGGAAATGCCCTGAAATGCTCCTGCATGACCTGTCCATGCAAAAGACACCAGGATCTGAGGAAATACGGATCACAATCACAGGATAGTGAAGAAAATGCAATTAATGAATGAAATTCAATCAGATTAGCAAAAGCAGCACTATATTTTGCTCTTTTTTATTCCTGCAGGACACAACAAGGTACATCTTTTGAAGTTTGTCCATGTGAAAGCTCAAACAACCACACCACATGAACTCAACAGTTAATTTAAAATCTCATTTTCGTACTTGAGCCCCCTTTTAACTCAAAGTAAAGACTTGTATCTCTTCCCAAAGGAACTACTGGATCACTGCAGGGCTTCTTGTGCCAAATCCGAGCGTTGCCAAAGACTCACTTCCTTTTGAAAGCTGCAGTGTGAGCAGCTGCAGAAGTGAGTCACGAGTGGAAAGAACGCTGCAGATAGTTAGAATGCCACTGATAGTTCTGCATAATTAAATATAGAGGACTGAAGAAAAAGCCACATTATTAAACTCACATCATGCACTTATAAATAACCTTTAAAGAAAAAAACACTGATAAGAATCAGAGACTTTAAAACACTGAGAAAAGAAACCACACGTGAAAAGTTGCCAGTTGCCGTACTTTAGCCGTAACGGGTAATCAAAGGCACTAAAAGCAAAAATAAGTGGACAGTGGTGTTGTTCCCATGGTGATTTGTGGTTGAGCTAAACATTTCCCTCATGACACTTAGTGTAGCAGTGACACGTCAGTTCAGACTAACATGAGCAACAGGGCTGAGGCTGCTTCTTTAAATACTGTGAACAGCATATCTGCCGCCAGGATTTCAACTCAGCCTTTTAGTCACACTTCAACCTGACTCCCCTGAACTGGATCCCTGCAGGTTTAAGATTTTGAATTACTATTGATCACTTATAGAGAGCCTTGAACCAACCTATTAATCATACGTTCATTTGCCTCATGTCCCCTCTTACCCCCTGACATCCTCATGTGTCTCTGTTTCGTGGTGATAGAAATAAGATACAAAAATTGATGGAACATTTCTGGTCAAGGTCTCAAAACTTTTGGAATGACGTGCATGTGGTTCCCTATAGACTATATAAATAATGGACGTAGTATACATGACGTCACCTATCTGTTTCTGAAGTGCTGTTTTGGCGGGAAACATATTGGATATGCTTAAGTCCACCTAACTTCTGTCCAGCTAATATGCGGTAAAGAGGCGGGCTTTGAGCCTCCTAGCCACTCTTCCCACTCTTTTCCAGAGATCATTTTCATTTAAAAAAATGTAAACTGTCTTCCTGCATGGCGATGTCTATTATGATCAGCGATGTCTACAACGTGGAGTTCCTGAGCAGCTGTGTCGCTCTTTATGTTCCCTTTGTTTTCACTATCGGGAGTTTGCACTCCTGCTAGCTAGAGGAGGGGTTCTGACACTTTTTGGAGCCAGGGACCCCTTACAGGTGAGAAAATTGTCCATGGCCCCCTCATAATTGTAACACAGATTAAGCACATTAGTGATGTGTCAAGATCAAAAGCTGCGGCTCTGAGAGCCGATGCTTTATAGTGAATCAGAAGAGCCGGCTCGCATCCAGAGAGAGCCGGCTCCCAGTTTTTTCCTTTCACTGCTTAGCTCTCTCAGTGCTCAGACCCAGCTCTGCTCACAGCAGAACTTTCTTTTGATTGGTCAGCATGGCGGCCATTCGGCTAATCATATGTGAGGATATAGGATACAGGTGATGGAGGGGAGGCTGTGTATCGTGGCTTCATCTGTTCCTTCAGAGAGAGTCTTCTTAAAGACCGGGCAAATACTCACTGAGAGGAGAAATCGGATCAGACAATCCAAGCTGAGGCATCCGATTTTACTCAATGCCAACCTGAGGACATTAATAATGTTGTGTTTGGTTCTGGTTCTGTTTGCTTGAGTTTGGTTCTGGTTCTGGTTCTGTTTGCTCGAGTTTGGTTCTGGTTGTGTTCTGGTTCTGTTTTCTTGAGTTTGGTTCTGGTTGTGTTCTGTTTCTGTTCTGGTTCTGTTCTGGTTCGGTTCTGGTTCGGTTCTGTTCTGGTTCGATTCTGGTTCACATCTGGTTCGGTTCTGGTTCGGTTCTGGTACAGTTCTGGTACGGTTCTGGTTCGGTTCTGATTCGGTTCTGGTATGGTTCTGGTTCAGTTCGGTTCCGGTTCGGTTCCGGTTCGGTTCTGGTTCAGTTCTGGTACGGTTCTGGTTCGGTTCTGGTTCGGGTCTGGTTCGGGTCTGGTTCGGTTCTGGTTCAAGTCTGGTTCGGTTCTGGTATGGTTCTGGTACGGTTCTGGTCTGGTTCGGTTCCGGTTCGGTTCTGGTTCGGTTCTGGTTCAGTTCTGGTTCGGTTCTGGTTCGGTTCTAGTTCAGTTCTGGTTCGGTTCTGGTTCAGTTCTGGTTCGGTTCTGGTTCGGTTCTAGTTCAGTTCTGGTTCGGTTCTGGTTCGGTTCTGGTTCAGTTCTGGTAGGCTTCTGGTTCGGTTCTGGTCCGGGTCTGGTTGAGTTTGATTCTGGTTCTGTTTGCATGAGTTTGGTTCTGGTTCTGTATTCTTAAATTTAGTTCTGGTTCTAAACCGAACCCTAACCCTAATCACAACCCTAATCCTAACCCTAGCCCTAATCCTAACCCTAACCCTAATCACAACCCTAATCATAACCCTAGCCCTAATCCTAACCCTAACCCTAATCACAACCCTAACCCTAATCCTAACCCTAACCCTAGCCCTAATCCTAACCCTAATCCTAACCCTAACCCTAATTCTAACCCTAACCCTAACCACAACCCTAACCCTAATCACAACCCTAATCCTAATCACAACCCTAACCCTAATCACAACCCTAATCCTAACCCTAATCACAACCCTAATCCTAATCACAACCCTAACCCTAATCACAACCCTAACCCTAACCCTAACCCTAATCACAACCCTAACCCTAATCACAACCCTAATCCTAACCCTAATCACAACCCTAATCCTAACCACAACCCTAACCCTAATCACAACCCTAACCCTAACCCTAATCATAACCCTAGCCCTAATCCTAACCCTAACCCTAATCACAACCCTAATCCTAACCCTAGCCCTAATCCTAACCCTAACCCTAACCCTAATCACAACCCTAATCATAACCCTAGCCCTAATCCTAACCCTAACCCTAATCACAACCCTAACCCTAATCCTAACCCTAGCCCTAATCCTAACCCTAATCACAACCCTAACCCTTACCCTAATCACAACCCTAACCCTAATCACAACCCTAACCCTAATCACAACCCTAACCCTAACCCTAATCATAACCCTAGCCCTAATCCTAACCCTAACCCTAATCACAACCCTAATCCTAACCCTAGCCCTAATCCTAACCCTAACCCTAACCCTAATCACAACCCTAATCATAACCCTAGCCCTAATCCTAACCCTAACCCTAATCACAACCCTAACCCTAATCCTAACCCTAGCCCTAATCCTAACCCTAATCCTAACCCTAATTCTAACCCTAACCCTAACCACAACCCTAACCCTAATCACAACCCTAACCCTAATCACAACCCTAACCCTAATCACAACCCTAATCCTAACCCTAATCACAACCCTAATCCTAACCCTAATCACAACCCTAACCCTTACCCTAATCACAACCCTAACCCTAATCACAACCCTAACCCTAACCCTAATCATAACCCTAGCCCTAATCCTAACCCTAATCACAACCCTAATCCTAACCCTAGCCCTAATCCTAACCCTAACCCTAATCACAACCCTAATCATAACCCTAGCCCTAATCCTAACCCTAACCCTAATCACAACCCTAACCCTAATCCTAACCCTAACCCTAGCCCTAATCCTAACCCTAATCCTAACCCTAATTCTAACCCTAACCACAACCCTAACCCTAATCACAACCCTAACCCTAATCACAACCCTAACCCTAATCACAACCCTAATCCTAACCCTAATCACAACCCTAATCCTAACCCTAATCACAACCCTAACCCTTACCCTAATCACAACCCTAACCCTAATCACAACCCTAACCCTAATCACAACCCTAATCCTAACCCTAGCCCTAATCCTAACCCTAGCCCTAATCCTAACCCTAACCCTAACCCTAACCCTAATCACAACCCTAACCCTTACCCTAATCACAACCCTAGCCCTAATCCTAACCCTAACCCTAATCACAACCCTAATCCTAACCCTAGCCCTAATCCTAACCCTAGCCCTAATCCTAACCCTAACCCTAACCCTAACCCTAACCCTAATCCTCACCCTAATCCTAACCCTAATCCTAACCCTAACCCTAATCACAACCCTAACCCTAACCCTAATCACAACCCTAACCCTAACCCTAATCATAACCCTAACCCTAATCACAACCCTAACCCTAATCACAACCCTAACCCTAATCCTAACCCTAACCCTAATCATAACCCTAACCCTAATCACAACCCTAACCCTAATCACAACCCTAACCCTAATCCTAACCCTAACCCTAATCATAACCCTAACCCTAACCACAACCCTAACCCTAACCACAACCCTAACCCTAATCCTAACCCTAACCTTAACCCTAACCCTAACCCTAACCTTTCCTAACCCCAACCTTTCCTAACCCTAACCCTAACCCTTACCCTAACCCTAACCCTAACCCCACCCCCAATACTAAATTTGATATTAACTAATAATTTTAAATATAATAAACAAATATATAAATTAATTTGAGTTATGTCCATATATTAATAGTCTTTAAAAATAGCTTATAAATAATTAATGTATTTATTTCATTAATTCATTATAGTAATAGAAATTAAAAACAGTTGGCAACTATGGGGTTAACATTACTGGGTTAAAGCAAGTTGGTTAATGCATAAAATAAACTTGTGTTGCATTTGCCTTTTTAGAAAGGCCTACAAATTAAAAGGAAAGGGAGAGCCTTTCTCACTTTTGCTCTGGCCTTTTATAGGAGAACTGCTCCATTTTTGCCTGCATTCATTTTAGCACTTTATGCCCTGGCCTGAAGAAGACCCAAGGGGTCGAAACGTTGCGCATGGGCATAAATTTATTTAGTTTTAGGGAATTAAATTTTGTTTAAAAACTCTTGCAATTTAATTTTAATTGCATTATTTTATTTTGGATTTCATTTTTTGATAAAAAATTCAGAAAAACACTAAAAAAATAATAAAATAATAAAAAATATATTAAAAAATATAAAAAATAACAAAAAAGACAAAAAAATTATATAGTTTAAAAACGATAAAAGCGTCACCATGAGCTCGGCTCATGGTGAGTGGCAGGAAGTACGGTATGGGAAGAGGGGTGGTCGCCCCCAGTACCGTACTGACCACGATGACCGTAGACCACCACCATACCGGCCCCGGCCGACTTGGGGCGGGTGGGGTGGGGCACCTTGGGGGAAGGACCGTGCACCTCCTGCTCCCCGTTACGGGGGACAGGTTCGCTTCCCCTCACCTAATCCTAACCCTAGCCCTAACCCTAATTCTAACCCTAATCCTAACCCTAACCCTAATTCTAACCGTAATCCTAACCCTAACCCCAACCCTAACCCTAACCACAACCCTAATCACAACCCTTACCCTAATCACAACCCTAACCCTAATCACAACCCTAACCCTAACCCTAATCACAACCCTAACCCTAATCCTAACCCTAACCCTAATCACAACCCTAACCCTAACCCTAATCACAACCCTAACCCTAACCCTAATCACAACCCTAACCCTAACCCTAATCATAACCCTAGCCCTAATCCTAACCCTAATCATAACCCTAACCCTAACCCTAATCACAACCCTAATCACAACCCTAACCCTAACCCTAATCCTAACCCTAATCATAACCCTAACCCAAATTCTAACCCTAATCCTAACCCTTAAAAAAGATAAACAGATAACACTTCAATTTGAATCATGTAAATTCCACTTGTATCCTTTAAAACAGAGGGTAATTTCATTCCTTGTGGACTCAACATGACAGCATTTATACTTTTCAAGTAATTGATCTTAAACGCTTTCAGAAAATTAACAGTAACAAGACTCACATATCCCTTCGAGCCACCAAATGGTGTCATAACAATGGTGTATGCTGTTTTGTAATGACAGCACAACTTTATAATTTATTAGAAATGTATTCAAATTATTTCACGGACCCCCACGCTATGGTTCGCAGACCCCCAGGGGTCCCAGGACCCCACTTTGAGAACAACTGAGCTAGAGTACGGTAATTGAGCCAAATGTACCATAAAACATAAACAATATACCCCCTGTTTTCTGTGAATGCATGATTATAAAGTGAAGGAGAAAAGATGAGAAAAAAGTTGCGCAGTGTCGCTGTCTTTTCCAGCACAGCGTGCACTCCACTTTCAATGAATGGGGATATGTTTTGTTAATAGGGTCAGGTCAAACGCAGCCATGTTGGAATAATTTTCCAGGACTATATGTGATTTTCCAGGACATTTTACTTTTTCTCCCATTTTCCAGGTGTTTTCCAGTACTGGAAAACTGGTCAACTGTTTTCCAGGTTTTCCAGGTTTTCCAGGATGCGTGGGAACCCTGCTTTGAAATTGCCGCGTTAGAAAAAAATTCACCTGCCATACAGTATGTGCCGATCGAGATATGAGCTATCCAGACTACACTCGTCTTTTGTACCAGGCTGTAAACATGTTTATTTCTGATGTAAAGATCGGCTTTTCTGAATTGGTGTGTATGTGGTTTCTGGTACTTCCTGGAGCCAGCCTCAAGCGGATCCTCGTTGAACTGCAGTTTTTAGCACTTCTGCATTGGACTCATATTTTTTAGACCGGAGGTTGCCGCTTGGGCTGAAGCCAACCTCAAGTGGACACTTAAGGAACTTAGCACCTCTACATTGGTATAATATCTCAAGCCGGAGATTGCCGCACGGCCACACTACGAGTTGCCTCCTATCCTCTATGCTTCTTTCCAACTGGATAGATTGTCATCAACCGGAACTACATCTTCGGTCAGTGGCTGGTGGTATTTTGAGATAAACACAAGGTACTTGTGCAGAAAGAAAGGATGAGCACTCAGTGAAGAAAGCCACCCCACTTTGCCCTTTACCGATACATTTAGTAGCCTACCACATGGCTCCTGATGTCCCCCAAAGCCTGAGATAGAAAGGACAGATGGGGAGCGAGAGCCAGCACATCACTGGGGTTATAAAGTGGGCTCCTCCCTTCACTGATGTTGCGTTTAGTTCGGCCCACAACACCTTGGAGAAGCTAAACAGTTCACTATGGCGTCCCAGATCAACCTCCCTCCATGCCAGCTTGGACCGCTGTCCATCATATCCACTTGCAGAACACCCCAATTTAATAATAACCCAACCTATATAGTATTCCCACGTTCAATGGACCCAGGCTCCAAACATGCAAGCTCCAGGTAGCGAAAACACTGATACTACCTACTCTAGCACCTGGCCCCTAGCAGCCCACACTACCCAACACAAAACAAGAAGAGTCTGAAGCCAGATATTAGAAGACGGGACAAGATGAGATGCAGGTCTAGGCTATAACTCATCACCGCCAGTCTAGGCTGTGTGCAGAGATGCCCCCAACATATGCCCCCTATTTCAGGCTGATATTTCTAAAATATCAGTAACTCCACCATCTAGTAGTTCTGGTGGCGACTAGCATATGGGACAATGTTTAATCCTGTAGTTGACTAAATGCACACATCCCTAATTAATACATAAAGTAACCAAGTAATAGAATGAATAGACATATTATGTATTTAAATATTTAGTATCCCCCCAACACAAGTACTGTGTCATTCTGAGGGTATTTGTGTTTTTTAGTGTCCACTGTTTTAATGTGAACTATGTGAACAGTTCAAATTATTTTTGACTTTTTTTTGTCTCTTTTTAACATTAGTCTCTTTTTAACATTTGTATAGATACATGTTAAAAAGACATGTCTGTGCATTACTGTCAGAACAAGACTTGGAGTTTAAAGCGATTCCTGCAAACCTCAAACACTGAACTCCTGGAATGCTGACATGCTTACAGTGAGCACACTTACATGCTGATGTTAGCAGGTTTAATGTTTACAACATTCACTCTCTAAGTTTAGAGTGTAAACATGCTAACGCTGGCTAATTAGCACTGCATAAAGAATGTAATGGAGGCTTAACTACTTGTGTACTGGAGAAACTGGATTGTATGATGATCACCCAAATCATGAGGATTCATCCTCACCACGATGTCTCTAAGGGATGTCATGGCAATGTTTTTTTCAACATTGTATTTTATTTTGGGATGACATAAAAACAGCTTCTCACAAAGCCGTGCTGCAAGCTCTGTTGTTTTTTACTGATAACAATCAGTTTTCATGTGAGGGCGAGACCCCAAATTCCACATCGCCAACTCCTCAACAGAAGAATAACAAAGAGGTATGAAGTCATGCTGCAATATAAAAAAAAAAAAACTTGGCAGAGATGAGGTCAGGTTTCACTTCCACCCTGCAATTAATTTCCAACAAGTCAGAAATGATCCCCTTAGCTGAAGCTTTGAGAGAGTTAACACAGCAGCACTGGTCCATTCACAGAGCTGAAAGGGTTAACAGTTTGTGGCATGAACAAAGCACAGCCATATTCCCCTCAAGCTCCAGTTAAGGCGAATGTTTATTTGTTCACTCCTTCTCTTGCTCACATTGAGTCATTGGGGACCAAGCATGCTGTAAGTCTTCTTGCCTTAGATGGCCAGATCCCAGGAGAGCTGTAGGAATGTGGTCTAGACACAACACTTGAACATTCAGCCATAGGCTCTCGGAGAGACGGCTGCCCTCTAGGTCGCTGGCTGCCTCTCCAGTTTGCTCTTTCAATGGTGCATTTTAAACCAGGAAAGTGAGCTGCATTCCAAGAGAGTAAGGGCTGTAAAACTCACATATTCACAGTGAAGAGAAAAAAATCTGCAATTTTTTAAAGTGTGAAAGAGAAAGTAGGGACATCTGGTGCAGAAACGCTCCATCTTTAAGTCTCTCATTCAGCGCCCATGTCAAGCTTTTTGTCTCTTTATGGTGTCACAGTGACAAAGAGTTTCCAAAATAGGTTTACAAATGTTTTGATAAAAGCTAAACATCCTCCAGGCTATGAAAGCAGTCACTAAAAGCGTGAGCATGTGTGCCTTTAGGACAGAGCACAGCTAAGGACACAGTGTGGGAAAATAGCATGAAAATCCTTTAATTGAAAGTCAGCATTAACCCCGCCAAAGTAAGACACCCTCAGGCTGGAGTTCGCTGTGCGTGAGTGCTCTATGCTAAGGTTATCTGTAATAGAGTTTATTTTGAAGTTCACTGGGATGCACCAATATCTGAAAGGATTCCTTCTTAAAGATGCACTCCAGACAGAAATTTGTTGCTGATTTTGAGGAATGTTACCTTGATGGATGCATGCTTTTGTTTGTGGAGATTTCATCCTCAGGAAATGACTAGGATCAAATCTAATCTTCAGTGGCTGAATTTTATCTTATCATTTTGTTTCGAGATCCAGAAGTGAATGCATGACTGATACGCAACAGGAGACAGCGACTGTATATATTCATAACCTCCATGTTTTACCAGGCATGCATGAATTGCCACTATAGTTTGAGTAGGTTCGCCTCCTGCAGGCTTGTAATGTGACTGTTAAAGGTCAGCAGTTTGTTCCTAGATAAATGTGAAAAAGAGAGAACTTTTCAAATCAGAAAAATAAGGATCAATATGTCTTCAGAGGCCTTCCAAACAACTCCTGCTGTGAAACCTATTCCTCTGCTCTCCAGTTGTTTTGTTTTTCACATAAAGGTAAAGATCGTTCACTTCTTTTCCCTGTTGAGATGTTTGTAATATCAAACAGAGAAAAGAAGCAAAGTACAAAAATGGCAGAGTTGTGGCTTCACCCCACAGCAGTGGTTTGGCAGGTTTCTTCTGTCAATCTGATAAAATGGTTCTACATCTTTAAACTTAATGCTTTCAGCAGTCCCTTGGCATGCCCAGAGGGGGTTAGTGTTTGATTCAAAAAGACAGATATTGTGCAGAAAACCACTTTAAAGTTACACTGATGCTATCTGCTCTATTAACAAGTACCTTCAGGGCTTCGATGACCAGGTCACGGGCCTCCAGCTCTCCTTCCAGGATGCTGAAAAGCATCAGCAGTTCCGGCTTGGTCAAACTCTCCATATTCAGCTTGGACTGTGGAGAAGAAAGAATCTACATTTAGACATTTCTCTTCACATAAAGAAACTGTACACCCAACTTTCTAAGGTGATTTCCCAGAAACCTTCCTCAGTGATTTGATTTCATCTTGAAACAAAGCGTAGTGTTTTCAAATTCCCACAAATCAAACACCGAGACAGGCCTCTGATCTATCTGATCTAGCTTGCAGATTTATGAGCTTTGTGAGGATATGTGGTTATTATCCTGGGAGGGAGACATAAAATGTAGGTAGACTTTTTTTATCCTCCTGTCTGAAAGGAAGTCAGACACTTTTTAGAGGGGCACCACTGAAGAAGTCAAGATGTGCAGTATAGATTAAAAAAAGGGATATTATTGTTAAATAACCCAACATCTGTCCATTATAACAGGACATTTTGAAGCTGCAACACTCAGACTAAAGGCTGGTTTATACTTCTGCGTTGAACCTACGCAGCGGAGGCCGATGCGGACATGAGCACTACATACTTGTGCGTTGATGTCTCCTTGACGCGCAGCAATACTACCCAGAAACGCTAGAGTGCAGTGTGGTCTCTATGATAGTTGGGTCGTCTGTTTCCAGTCCCGCTTCTTTTTCTGTTTACTTTTTCACAGCGATTACGAATGTATTATGTTGATTTAAAGCAGATACATGTTGCTGTTTATAATACAGACATGATTACAGGGAAGAATAGAGAGGATGTCGGAAGAGATGTAGGGCCCTATGAAATCTGATTTATTTTTTTCAAAATTCAATTTTTTCCATTTCAAATTATAAGAATTCCATTTTTTTACCCTTTACACTTATTTTACCACCATATAGTGGGTGCTTTTTGTGTCAGCGAAAAAAATAGTCCAATAATGAAATGCAAAAATCCTTAAATTTATTGATGCAACAAATCATTGCACAATTTTGCCCAGTATTTCAAGTCAAAACATAATGTTGTAACATAGCAATGTACCAATAAGTGCTATAGGTACAAAGTGCTTCTAGCACTTATTGTTTTTCCCTTTTTCACATGGCTTTTGGGCGGCAAGTGGTCATCACACGTATATTTACGTTTCCAGTCAACAGTATGTTGGCAGAATTTGAAAAAAAACCTCTCACCTGACACATAGAAGTCATTTGGGAACTGTTCAGCTCTGTATTTTGGAGTAAGAGATGAGTTTTGTAGTTTTTTGCAGACTTAGTTTCTGGTGGCCGCTTCAACATGTTGTTTATTTCAGGAGGGAGGGGTGAGTGTTTGTGAGGAGATGCACAGGTGGTGCCACGAAAGAGCAGTCCCTGGAAACATTTCCCCAGAGATACGTTCCTTCTCCTTATGATGACAGCATTTCAGTTACATTATGTCAATTTCCCAATCAGCAACCTCCGGTCTAAAAATATGAGTCCTATGCGGAAGTGCTAAAAATTGAAGTTCATCGAGGATCCGCTTGAGGCTGGCTCCAGAAGTACCAGAAACCACATACACATGAATGGAAAAACGACAATCTTCACAGCAGAAATAAACATGTTTACAGCCTGGTACAAAAGACGAGTGTAGTCTGGATAGCTCATTTCTCATTTGGCTCACGCTGATCAGGTCGTGAATTTTTTTCCAACGCAGCCATTTCAAAGATATTGAGATTACGAGTCTTCAAATGAGAGGCATAGCTGCCTGCGTGAACACTGCTAATTCCGCGGTTCAGTGAACGTGGAAATCATAGGGCCCCAGAGATGAAATACGCGGCTGATGTGTGGGGCTCTTGGAAGTGCTGTAGATTCAACACGTAGTTACATTTTGGAGGAGGTGCGTGTGTAGTCCTATTCGTAGATATGGGAGCTACCAACACCAATGCCGTAGGCTACACCATCGATTCAACGCAGAAGTATATATCAGGCTCAGGACATGTGGTCTAGAAGTTTGCATTATTTAGTTTTCCTTGATGGATCTGTTTATTCAAGCTTGATGAGGGATGGGTGTATTCTTAAAACCTTTAACTGTCTTAAAAGTCGGTTGTATCATCTTATCTCACCTGCGAGTTTATTATTTGAAAAAAAATGTCACATATCTGAATGAAACGCTGAGACTGAAATAACACCATGAACACAGCAGCTTTTCATCAAAGATCGTTGTTGATCATTTCAAGGAAGAAATTTTAACTTGAGTCATATTTTGCGCAAAGTAAAGAGTCCAATCCCCTGTTCTTTTGATACCTGAGTTATAGTTTGGGCAGATTCTTGCTTCTTTGTGAGTCAAATATGGATCCATTCAATGTTTGATGGGTTTGTTGTCATGTCACATTTTTCAAGACATTCAGGCTAGTCGTTTTTCTTTAATACTTCTGACAAAACTTAAAGACAAACAACAAAAACATGACCACATTTTCCTAAGTTTTCAAACACACTCGGCTGTAAGCATGCAATTGCTCTGTCATCTGTCTTAAAAGTTATGTGCATGGTCAGTTAGTCAGCTTTGAGCGTCAAACTTCAATGCTGAAAATCTTACATCAAATGACTTTGTTTTCTATCCCACTGATGGGGGTTGCGGTGACAGTTGGTTGTTTTGTATTGGGGATGTGATGTGGTCTCTTTGTAGTGTCTCTGCACTTTAATCTCACAGCTGTGTTGGTTCTGCTGACAAGCCCTGCGGTGTCCACACCTCAAACATCCAACCGCACTCAGGCCAAGTAAATGTTATGAGGGCCCCCTCTTTGAAATGAGATCAAAGCTGTTGATGTTGTAACACTGATCATCCTTTGCAGATGATAGCCGTCGTGTGGGATGTGAAGGACACATGTACTCCACACCGGCTGACAGCTTAATCACAGAAGCAAATATTCTTTCTGAGATGTGGCGGGAGCATCTTAAAAATCTGTGATCCACCTGAACTTTTGAGAAGGGACTGGGCTCTGCTCTGAATGAACTGTGGTCATCACAACTTTCCACAGCATGAAGTCTTGAGGTGGCGGACTGATCTCTGACAGCACTGGTTAAATAATGAAAGACAGCAGCAAATATCAGAGCTGGTAGCTTGGATATTTCCCATGCAACTTCAATAAAATTAGATACACTTCATCAAGTCTGGCTGTGACTGTGACAACTTTTGAAACAGGATTTAAAATAAAAACAACAACATTTTCAAGATAATAATTCTGGATTTTTAAACTCTCCCAAGATTTGCACTGTATTTCTTTCATCATAGTGACTGTTTTTTGATTTTGAACAAACTTAAAGTTGGGATGCATCGATCTGATTCTGCCTGGGTATCAGTCAGATACTGACTCAGAAAGCTAGATCATCTGTTAGTGACAAAAGGTCAATCCACAGGGCGGATCTATCCAACTCAGCTCTATGCTATTCTATGTTTAAAGCAACCATGTGCTCACACTATGTCACTGTAGGTCTGTGCATTGTGCAGGTGGAGAGCTAATGTAGCATGAAGGCAGCTAACTACAGAGGCTCAGTAGTTTGGGGGTATTTGACGCTTGTTTTGCCAACAACTCCAGCAGCGACTCGCAATATGTGCAAAGCTAATGTTTTGAGTGGTGGTGGTTGCGTAGTGAGACAACACAACTAATTTAATCAAGCATCTGAAGAGTCATCATGACAATGTATACAAAGAGTTCAACTAGTGCTGGGCGATATTGAAAATTATGTTATCACGGTAAAATATTTCATATCAGTTGATATCGATAATTATCACGATATATAAAATCATTATTTCATTTACATTTAAAATTTAAATGCAGATTTTTAGTCCTGAGTGAGAGTTGAAGAAACCAGACGGTTTGTTGACTTGTATCTGGATTTAGTTTTCATATGAACTTATTGAATCCATCATTTCGGATGATGCCAATAGGAAACAGGTCTTTTGTGTAAAATGAGATTTTTGTGAAGTTTTAGTTTGTCATACTAGCCTGCCAGCATTTAAATTCCTCACCTCTTGAATGGATAAATATAAGATATGATACAGATAAACATTGACTGCTGACATCAGTGCATGGCACATCAGCTGGTGCTGATGTTCAATTGATACATCAGTGCATCCTCTATACAATAAGAGCTCATGCATCATCTGAGGTGTCAGTGCATTAGACATGTTGAACTGCTGATCAATCTTCAAGCTGTTTTCATTTATACGCATTACTTTACAATGTAGCTGAAGTATCTTTTGCATCCTTTCATAAAAATCATGTTTCTCATCAAACCAGAAGATGAAGAAACAGAGGCACAAAATCAACCATTTTCCCTGCTCTAAACTAGTTAGTTAAGCTGTTATTTCCAAGCAATCATACTGATATGAAACCAGTACTTCTTGTAGGAGCCATGAAGGATTCAAGTGTTTATGTTTCTTGTTTTGAGGTTTAGGGTAGGATATTGTTTGTTTATTTTTTGTGGTGTTATTTTTGTTGTTTGTTTACGATTTGGTTTATTGTGGGGTCAGTTAGGTTATTACGGGTCATGTGTTAGGAGCGGGGATATTCAATTCATTTAGGCCACCTGTTTTCTTTTGTTTGTCGACCGCTTATTTTTCGCTTATTTTTGCTATTTTCTTTTGTGCACTTTATCATGAGTTGATTATCCTTTTTCGTGCACAAAAGGTTAAACTTACTTTTTGTGCATTAGTGAATTTTGCTTTTAGCGCATCCGACACTTAACTAGGCCCAACGTCAGCCTCTCAACGGCTTTTGGCTCTTCATAATCACTACACTTCTTATTTGCCAGATTCTGAGGAATGAGACCTGAAAAAAAAAATTGGCATCAGTCCATCTCTAGCTTCTAAAAGGATGCTAACAGTCTCCTGGATAGAAAACAAAGAGCTCTTGTACGCATGTGCCCGAGTTCTGCAAATCAAAGGTTAGCATCCAAACGCGACCTTATAAGAGGAATGAGCTGTGACCCAAGTGAACTGCACTGCACCTCCAGTCTTATCCCTACAGCAGCGTCCTCTCACAAAGAAGGCACACAGACTGTGCTCAAGTTGTGCCTCCACCAGCACTCATGGTGCACTCATGGTCTGTGGCTTAACCACAGGGCTGAAATGCTAATTAAACTGCAGCACACACACCTCCCTTGGTTTGGGTTTTACTGGCTTGCTTGCTAATTTCACAGGCGGCTGTAATCACTGTGAGAGGAGTGTGAGCTGTGTTATGAGAAATGTCTGGCCCAACAGGGGCTTACATGTGTCATCACGCTTGTTTGGATCCTCATCATTTTGATATTATTTCCTCTAATCCCCCGGTAAGAGTGGGTAATCATGAAGGTATACAAACACTGGGACGATAGCATGGGAAATACAAATATTCCCACACGTTCTCATAGCTCCACTTCCGATGACGAAAGCCCTGTGTCCATAATCCTTTTATCCCTGTTTGTTTTAATCCTGGTCAGCCATGTGGCCGCTCTGCAACACTTTAAACTCATTAAAAACATGGCAGCTTTGACTGCAAATGTAACATGCTTTGCTCCAGTTAAAGAGGCTCTGGATTGTGAGTGGGACTCTTTATGTGTACAGTATGGGCAGAAAATTAACCTCAGGTCATATCATGGTCAATTAGAAATCCACATCTCTTAACCCAAGTGCAGCTTAGACTACAGAACTGCTTATGAAGAAGATATACAACCAACATTTCACTTTGCATTGCTTATTACTTTGGTGTTTTTGTCTCTTCTTCACAACATCTTCCAGTCAGCACAGCAGGAAAGGGAGGGGTAACTTTTAATATGTGAATCAGTACAAGATGGCACAAAGTGTAGCCTCTTTGGCCTACAAAATATGACATGAAATAAGGGTCACCTAAGGGAAGGAAGAAAGAGGTCAGCTGTGTTCCCATGTTGTAGTGATCATGATGTCTGAACAGAAGCTGCATGTCTGGATACTCAATTGGATTTGGTTGCCAACCTAATTTTTGTGTGGGTCACTTAGTTAGTCAGTCTGTTTGCTATATAAACCAGCTTTAATGCAGGCTGGTGTTAAAAGTACATAAAAACAAGTGATAAATCTTAATTGTAAACAGTGCTGAGTAAATAAGGCTTAATTTCACATCTGCAGCTTTTGTAGAAACCCTGAATCCGCTGTATCAAGAAGATCAAACGCACCGCAGCGGATGAGAGATGTCACTTACTTCTCTACTCGCTGAAAAATAAGTATACTCGTATTTCTGTACTAAATAACACATTTACGTGTCACTTAACCTGAAAACGTGAAGAACTCTCTGTTTATCCCGACTCTTGACCACTTTTTGGCTCATTTTCTTTGCTTTCCTTCAGGAGAAAAAAGTGTAAACACGGTAAACAGTAAAGTATCGTCCCTTGCTTCGCACCGCGGACACAAACACATCATATATTCGTCTTCTTACCTTCATGTGTCCCTCCGAGGTCTTAAAAAACTCCAGCATGAACTTTTTCTTCTGTCAGAAGATTTGTTTCACTTGATTTGCGTCCTGTGATCTCCAACGCAGCGGAACAGTGAGCGGCCAAGTAACCGTTCTGACTGACAGCCGAGCCAGCCAATGAGAGGAAAGAGCTTGGGGCACTGACCAATTAGAGATGAGCTCTTGAAAATGGGCGGGGACAGAGACGTCCCACTCCCAGGATTTTGGTTGGATTTCTTTGTTTAGTGTTTCCAGAGAGTCGGCCTCTTCTTCAAGACTTTCTCACAGACACGTACAAACTTTGACTAAGCTGTTGGTTAGAAGGTAATTTGTCGAATGAAACATAACATATGGTTCGTTTGTAGTCTGACAAATGACTTTATTGCAACAGGGAAGAGTAATATGTTTGTATAGCAGTAATAAACAGTGGTTAATATGAACTTACATTCTAAATATGATACATTCACAAAACTGTTGCCCAAATTGAAGTTAATCGTACTTATTCGGCTGTTTGTATGTTTTTTTATACATCTTACACGCACTGAACCACATCTTAGAGGCAAATATTGAACAGGTATACATGCTATATATCTGACAACCACAGTTACTAGTTTGCTGACTTTGCAGATTTGTCATATAACCAATAAAATTGATTTATTCCTAAAGCCCATCACATTTTTTGATTTAAAATGTTATATATATATATATTTTTTTTTTTTTTAAGTTGGTTAAAGCTGTTGTTGGCAGTCACATAGTAAACATCTGTTCAGAGAGAGGGACTCTGAATGTCAACACTATCCCTCCAAACCATATTTCCTCTTAGCCCCCCATTAAAGATCGGTGTATGCAGTCATGATAGTGCCAGACTCATAACCAATCGAAGGACGTAGTGGGGCCAACCCCTTAACCAATCAGGACAGAGGATTGGAGATATGCTATGATTGGTCCATCATAACGGGAACTAGGGGAGTAATAAAATTTCTTGATACAAATGGCATTGGAAAACGCAGAGATTTTGCGATATTCTCAAATGACTCCACTTACCGATGAGTACCAATGGGAATTATGACCTTTTCTCCAAACCCAGCAGAAAAAAAGTAATGTTTTTTACCCCATTCCTACCAACAGAAGCTTTACAGTTTATATAGATAAATTAACTGATTAAAATTTGGTCATTTTCTAGCTGCTATATTACCTTAAAATCTAACGTGCATCCTACGTTGTGAGAAAATGTTTGTGCCTACTTTGGCACCCCCTGTGGAGAAAATGATGCATACTTCCTGTATGCTTATGCTGTCTCAAATATGCTTGGGAGATGATTTCTAGAAAAAGAAAAGTCTTCTTTCAACAGTCACCCTTATCATTTATTAAGAATATGTGCAAATGTTTAAAAAAAAAATCCAGTTTTTCAGTGTGCGGTTAACCACTTCATCTGACACCTACCTTGCAGCAGTGGTTACAGGCATTACAAATTACTAAATAAAAATAATATCTCATTTGCTTTTGTAGGTAATATAAAATCACACACAATACTTCTGTAAACACTTAGGAGAAAACAAATCAAAAGTAAAGTTAATCAAAAAAAACTTGTAAATATCAAACAATATGATTTGTATGAAAGAGATGCTGGAAACGCCATAAAACCAATCCTAGAAGGTCTACAGGTCGTTTTATCCACAAGATTCTGTAAAAGCATAAAATGCTATCAATTAACTATTCAAGAACTGCATGTGTCACTATAACATGTAGAACATGCAGTGAAACAAAACGTGCAAGCCCACAGAACATTAAGCAACCAAAGCACAACAAAATATACAATATGTTGCCATATAAACCATCTGTTGACCCTTTCTATGAATTATCCTCTCAGTATTCATTATTTCTACAAAGGCATGCCTCACACTGATTCCTGGATTTTCAGGATTACTGTATTATTGACTGCCATCTGGTGGCAGTTACTGTACGAGTCTAAGAGGCTGGTCTGCAGAGCGGTAAAAGACGTGTGTGTGCTTGATAAAATGTCAGTGACTACGCCTGGGAAATCAAAAGCTTTAAACCGCAGAGGAGCTAATATGTCAGCCATCTTCAAACTCTAAAAGCACTGAAAGCTTCCACAGAAGGTTGGGGAGAAACAGTTGGAGGTGTTATGGTGACATGCTGTGTATTCTTTGAATTTCAGAGATGTACTTTCAACAACTCCTGTATCTTATTAGAAGCACTTAGGGGAAAAAAAAACACTCTGGGGGTCTAACTCTATAGGGGGGAGAATACAGCTGTGTTCTTGTTTTTGTTGTTGTCGTCAGCTGTGCAGGAAATAGCTCCAGATGCTGTGTGTGAAGGTATTTACTGTGCTATAAACCTGAAAATATAAGGTTGCCTCCGTCACATACTGGAGCCTTTCCTGTAACACACAATAGCTGCCAGTAGAGGGCAATGCTCACACAACTGAAGGCAAACTTATAGTAGCAACAATAGAAATTAATGGTGGAC
This sequence comes from Notolabrus celidotus, assembly GCF_009762535.1. Classification (NCBI taxonomy): domain Eukaryota; kingdom Metazoa; phylum Chordata; class Actinopteri; order Labriformes; family Labridae; genus Notolabrus; species Notolabrus celidotus. Next base: position 14,150,322 of record NC_048272.1, on the reverse strand, counting down.
AAAATATAGGCTTTTACCCATGATAACTTTGGAGTAGCTTAATGAATAATGCAGCATTTTGATGTTAGTGGTTGTTATTCAGCTAATGCACTCAGGCTACGTCACTTCAGAAGTTATTCTGCAAGATATTAGTCTGCAAATCTTACTGCAGCAAAAGAGCAAAAACACAAGTGCACTCAAGTGAAGCAGTAAGGCTGACAGCCATAAAACGGGCCATGGAGTGTCAGCTCTAAATTGGCACAACACACAGAAATGAGTCTCCTATCAATGACTATGCAGCATCTTTGTGACATGCAGTAATTGTGTCCCTTTTTTCTTTCTCTGCTATCTTGAGGGTGCACAGAGAGCAGAGTTGGAGAATGGTGGCCCCTGATTGGCTGCTGGTGCAGGGAGCCTCCTCAGCCTCCTCAGTCCTAATAGAGAGGCTCTATTTCAGGCTCTTCAATTAAGCTGCTCTGCTCAGCCTGCTGACTGGCTGCTGTGGAAAATCTGTTAGTCCGTAGAGTCCTTCGCCCTCTGTCCTCGTCTCCCTTCTTCCAAACAATTTACAGAGTTGAAGTTTTTTATTTACTTTGGTTTTGTCCTGGAAAAAATAGCTAGAACAAATGACCTTAAGTTGTTAAATTTAGATTTCAGATTATTACCTGAAACTTTTTATTCACAACAATTCAGAGGGAAATGTATTCCTGTATATATATATATATATATATATATATCAAGTTACAGTTGTGGTTTTTCACTGAACATCAAACATTTTATCTTATACAAAACAAATGATCATCTTATGAAAGAATGATCATGATTTAAACTACTTAGAAATGCAAAGACATTAAGAGAAATGTCTCCATCTTGATCAAGAGGAGACAGAGCAAGAGGAAAGTGCTTCTAATGTCGCTAAGAACAGCTGCTGCTAAGGCCACTCTATTTTGTCACTATTCATATAGGTTGCTAGATTTCAAGAGGCAAAGTGCTTTACAAATGAAATGGAACGCATTAGGGAAATGTACACATTCATGCATAGGTAATGATTTAACACTTAACACGTACATGGGCCTTTTCCCTGCATTATGAATACCGTTCCACTTGATGCATTAGGTACACCAAGTGAAATAACAGTCTATAGAAAGTAAAGAGTTTTCAGTGAAAAAGTGAGAGGCAAAGATTGGATCTTAATCACACAAAGCTAAATAAGTGTTTCCTAATTTTCAATTATATTACCTTCCATGTGGTACATTATTCACATACTTCAGTATTGTGTTTAAAAGATCTTTCAGTACTGGATAAACCAAGGGAGCCGGATGCTCCCCTGGTGGTGAAGCTTTCAGCAGTGTGCCTGCCTCCTGGTGGCTGGCTGCAGTATAGGTCAAAAAATCTGTCTCCCTCATTCATTTGAATGGGGGAGCAGTCAAAGTTTTTATTAAAAAATAAATACACATTGTACGAATGTTTCTCACATCAGTATGCTGTGGTGATATGTAGTTAGTATTTGACTGTTTTGTGTCCAAGGCCTCTTTTTCCTGAAAAGTTTCTTTTTCGTTAGTTATTAGAGTTTAAAAAAACGGGGTTTTACTTCCAGGTTTCCTTTGATTCACAGCCGCCGTAGAGGGAAACTTCAAAGGACACACTGCGTCTTGTGACGCTCCGCTGTAGGGCGGAGTTCGTTACAGTGGCTTCACAGGCTCTGGCTGCACAATGGCTGCGCCCAGGAGCGGGATTTTTTGGCTTCAGAACCGTACAACAGGAAGAGGCGGAGCAACGCTGTCCATTTTTATTTACAGTCTATGGGATAAACATGGTGCATCCAACAGAATCTTCTCGATCCTTGTAGGAGATAAAACCGGGAAGGCTGCACTTCTCTTTGGTGATGTGATTTTGAAACTATTTACCTGCTAGCAGGAATCAGAGAAAGATACTCCAGATACTCTGATAAGACAGTTATTTAGAACTATTATTATATAGGGATGTAACAAAACATACAACTCACTTTATTTCTCATGATATTTTATGGTTCATAATTCAGAACTCTGGGTTCTTGACACATTTATGCTTTTTTTTGTTTTAGGTGTGTAAGTGACCCACTTCCTATTCAAGTTTTAGAGACTATATCACCTCATAACACTGTTATATGATGCTTTTTTAGCATTATTTTCTGCCTTGTGCCTGGGTTACTTTGTTTCCAGTTTTGATAATAAACATGCATTTATTTTGAAAGGATCCGAAAGGTACATCTGTTATTAGAGGAAAGTTCAAGCGGAAACCTCAGGCCGGGAGAAACGAAGCCAATGCGGAAGTGTAAACCACATACACACCAATTCAAAAAAGCCGATCTTTTCAGCAGAAATAAACATGTTTACAGCCTGGTACAAAAAACTAGTGTAGTCTGGATAGCTCATTTTTGATCGGCACACACTGTACATTTTTTCTAACGTGGCAATTTTGAAGATATTGAGATTACGAGTTTTCCATTATGAGAGGCACAGCTGACTTGATTGACAGGCGGGAACACTGTAGCTGTTGGCTAGGAGGCTCAAAGCCCGCCTCTTTACCCTACACTTGCTCAACAGACGTTAGGTTGAGTTTAGCTTTTCCAATATGGCTCCCTCTGACCTTTGGCTTCAAACAGCGCTTCAGAAATAGATGGGTGATGTCATGGACACTACGTCCATTATTTATACAGTCTATGGGAAAGTTGCATAAGTAAATGAAAACAGATAAAAGAACAATCAACAGTTATAGATGTTCAATTTATTAGAGGCCCTTGAAGAGTCATAAGCTCCTTTGATGTTATAACAGCAGAGCAACTGTGAAGATACTACTTGTGACATGTATGCCGAGAGTAGAGGGAGAGAGCTAGTCAACTGGTTTGTGTGGCGATGCATTAAAGAGAATAGCCTCTCTATATGGGACACATGCTGTAATCGCTGAGCTTAACTAGGACCTCAAGACTCCTCTTCCAAAACTGAACATAAAACCAGCATATAATGCAAATTAACTTTGTAGTGATTTTGTAACAACATGTCACAGTTTGGGTCTCCTTGTGGTGCGGTGGTTGGTACTGGGCATTCCTTTTGCATCTTTATCCTGTGCATGCATAGGTTCCCCTTAGGTACTCTGGTTTCCTCCCACTGTCCAAAGACAGGCTTGTTAGGTTGAGCGGTCACTAAATTACCCGTAGATGTGAGTGCAAGTGTGTCTGGTTGTCTGTCTACATGGCAGCCCTGTGATAGACTGGCGACCTCTCAATTGCCCAATTACAGCTGCAAGAGGTTCCAGTTTTTCTTTTTACCTCAATCTTTCCCATGAGTTTCATTATTTCTGCTGACTGAACAGCTGATGCGAGGTTTTCCCACATTCATAAAGCTCTTTTTTCTAAAGGTGTCATACTTTTTATTGAGTTTTCAAACATACCATTGACATCTCCCCCCTGCAAAAACTGGGAATCATATAAAAAGTGCACTTTGACTTTTTAAAATAGCTGCTAAAAAAAACAAAAAACTTCCCTTAAAGGTTATGATATGATCATCTTCTGTTGATACAGCCAACAGCTTCAGGTTCCATCAAAAAAATGTTTCAAAGTGACCTTAAATCTGGAGAAGTTTAACCCCAAAACATCTGAGGCCCAAATAAAGCTGGGATCAGAATCCCACATAATTTCAATCTCTTGCACCTTTACTGTATCATTCCCTGCTGAAGTGGAGATACTCCGGCATTCACAATGAATATATCATCCCTGTTTCACACCTGGAGCTCTGTAGTAAAAGACAGACATAATGTGCAAATGACACACAGAGGTGGCTGGAGGGAGAGAGGGAGCAGTAAATATAGCATCAGAGTCTTGGCAGGAGCCGGCGACAATCTAGGACCTAATCTGAGGCAGTTATCAGCATCTGTTGCCTGGCACCCAGTTCTGTGGGGGTTTTAGTTATTCATCTATTGCTCCATATCTGTCACTCTCCTGTTTTTTGCATCTGATTCCCTGTGCAGATGATGCGTTCAAGAGAGTGGGAGGATGTAACCTCTCAGTACCCCTCTGTGAGTCAGTCAGTCAGTGATACTCGGGCGACGTGCTCAGCTCACCTGATTGCATGTGCAGCTCTGGGAGGGGTTAAGGTTAGGAAATTGATTTGTTTTGCCTGTGGCCGTGTTAAATGTAAATTGCCCGAGTAGCTGACCTTGAAGCAGTCCTGATTAGTCATTAGCATATCTCCAGAGCGGTAATGTGTCTTCAAGCAGCACACTGTGACACCGTGTTACTGATGTATTTGTGTTGTAATAGTTTGGCAGCAGCTGGAAGTGGAATTCTAACGTCTGCTTTGTTATTCATGAATTCACTTTGTGTCAGCATAAGTTGTTCACTTACAAGGCATTGAAAGTTAAGGATCGGACCTTCGAACAATGCAAAACATTCCTATTCAAAGCTATATCATTTTCAGTTTTACTGATTTTTGAGATTTTTCAAGGGAGGCAAAACACACAATGAACTTATTGAACATGTTTGTGAATAAAGTGAATGACAGCTTGTAAAGTATTGAGAAAATCAACTCTGTCTGGAGCCACTACAGCAGAAAATGCAGCGATACTCGTATGTCAAGTGATGATTAGATATGCTTCAGAGATTCAAAGAAGAGCAAAGGCATGACTCAGACATCAGCTATCATTTTATGCAAAACAGAATTAGACTCCTTTGCAATATGAATATCATCCCCTTTATGCAAAAAATACATTCACTGAATGGCACTAACTTACTCTTTCAATGCAAGGACATTACTTGTAATAGAGAGATTAAAATAGAGCCTAAATACCATGCCAAATGTTTATTGTACAGCTACAGTTCAGATCAATTTAGATTTTCTTTAGATTTTATTACTAAATACAAAATGTATGCTCAGCGTATCGAACATGATGGATGAAACTACTCAAAAGTGCATAAAACTGAAAAAAAAGAACTCCATTCCGACTAACTACAGCTGAAAACTGCAGCTTTATTCATACAGCACATCTCAAGTGGTAATTCAAAACGCTTTAAGATTCAAAGAAAAGCTGTAGAATTGATTACACATTTATGCATGACTTATCACTTCATATATTCATAATCATATGAGACTCTCTGGGTCTTTTTATGAATACTTTTCTCCTTAATGTAAAAAGCAATAAGTTAATAACTCTGACTTACTTTTACAATGCAAGACCTACACCTTTAATAGACATCATGGTGTGAGACTTGAATGGTTTGTTCCACATTATGAATAGTTTTCCCATTGACACTTGAAACACATATGGCTTATGACACTCCTTTCCTTTTTCAGTGCGAGGCCCTCAATAGAGAGGCAAATAATTAACTAAAAACCAGGTGAAATATTTATTTTACAGCCTTTATTTTTATTTTATTGTTTAATTAGATGTTTAACAGGTTAAAAAAAGACACAATCAGCGCATAGAACATAAATGAAAGTACTTAAATGCCAATAACATATTGCAAAGGAAAACAACCTATGACATTGAGAGTGGCATTTGGTCAAGGCAGCTATAAAACGCATTCTAAAAGTCAATTTAAAGAGCTAACCTCATATAATACACGTTATTATCCAGATGGGTTAAGTACTTGATTCTGATTGGTCAATACCCCATGGCAACAGTGATTAATTATAAACAACAAAAGTGATGACAGGGACAACCTGATCACACACGTCATATCAACTCAATCTGTATAAAAAAGACGAGCATATTTCCCCTCTTCCTGTTGACACTGTGGCAAAATTGTTTGTTTCCGCCAGCATCAATTTGGTAAACATTGTGGCAGAAGCATGCCTTCAGCATTCAAAATCAATAGGCTAAACAACATTACTGTTCAGATTGAGTCAACAACCCCCCCTCCACCCCTTCATCAGAGTCCTGCTCTCCCTGTCAGTATTCTAATCTGCATACCTACCTGCTCACTGTGCTTTGTCCCTCACATAGGTCTGGTCTGCACAGGTCCACATGCTTTTTGTTGGTGTAAAATTTTATTGAGAGAAAAATGGAAAGAAAAAAAATCAGTATCTTGTCAGTTGAAGCCCTTCACTGGTGATAAGGAGACAATGACTTGGCTGTTAGAAATCAGCAAGAACTGAAGGAGTGTTTTTGTAATTCAATAATTTTCTACTTTAATCACCAAAGTTGAGCATGCTCTCTGGAAGGATTAACTGAAGGAGACATAACCAATGAAATTTATGTTTGAGACAACAAGAAGTCTGTGAGCTTAGACAAACTTCAGCCTACTTGGGTACAAGCTGACAAACACGGAGCCCTCTACAAATCACCGGCTTACACCGAGAACAGAAGTAAATGGAGATTTTGGTGTGTTCATTGTGATTTATCAGCACCTTGGGTGACATTTGAACCAACTTTTTGGTCCTTTCTCACAAACTGCACCCACCAATCACATCCAATTGGAAGCCTTATGCAGTCTTTGTTATCAACGCTTGAGAGTTATAAGCATGGAGTGTGGGGCTCGGAGAGTTTTATGACCCTGTCTGAGCAGAATGCACCTTGGCTCATTTTCCTGAAGGTGAGCTGTTTTTATAAACTCACAGAGAATAATACATGGAGTGAGTTTGATGTTTTCAGGAACTTTGGTGGCAGTAAAGTTTGATTAAATATGCATCTATAACCAGAAATAATTGGTATGTATAACTGTTACATATTTCAAGCTGTGTGGCTTTACAACCTTGAAATGCAAGTCTTTATGATGAGTACAGAGAAAAGAAAAGTATCTCTGCTTCACCTGATAAACAGCTGAATCTAAACAAGTTTGCAAGAATTGACTTCAATACTTACCTTTTTTTCTGACTCTTGGAAAAGGTCAAAACTAATCAGTAACAAAAGAGCAATATTTTCCTCTCTGTAGCCAGCAATACACCATGATCAATACCACATGAAGAAAGCTAATAAAATCATCAGAGGCATCGTGATAGTCTGGAGATATCATGTCTCCTCTCTGCTCCCAAATTACTGCCTAAAAACCATAATTTGAATCAATAATGGCACAATACAACACATGCATGTCTCTGTTGGTAGTGGTTGCTTGTTTATCCAGGCAGCTGTCCAGCCTAAAAGCACCAGATAGCAAAAATTACGAATGGTAATTTAATCACATAATGGCTCCTACGCTCTCCAAAAAGTCTTAATTCCTTGTGTCTGCCCCTCTGTAACAAGTGTGCAGTGTGAATTTTAATGATGGGTATTAGGACAATTGTTTTATTTCTTTCTTAATGGCTATGTTTCATGACTGAAACAGAGCTGGAGCAGTTTAATAGAATAACTCAAAGGATATGAACACTGCAATAAAATGTGTCATTATCAGGCTGTGTGATTCTGATTGGTCAAAACTCCATAACAATGATCGATAATTCTCAACAAAAGTGATGCCAGGGACAACCTGATCACACACACCATATCAAATTAACAAGAAGAAAGGAGTCTGGCACATTCCCCCCCCCCCCCCCCCCCCCCCCCTGTGCATGTTGACACTGTGGCAAAAACGTTAGCTTGTCAGTGACTGCTTGAGAGTGGTGACATATTGAGAGCATACTAAGGAGCAGCTAAGTCCCAGCCTTTGCTGATATATGAAAAAGTGTAGCAGGATTCTGTTCTGTAATCAAGGCAACTGCAACAGAGCTGGTGATTGCGGATCTGACTTGCCAATAGCTACACAGCAACTTCAACCTTAAGCGGTCGTGATAAGAGCAACAGTGTTAAAAGTTGTTTTATAAGGTGTGTAGACTGCAGAGCTCTGAGAGGAAGAGCTGAACAAGGGAATACATTTCATCATTAATATTCCCACAGAGGTCCTGTTCACCTTGTCTTATCCTTCCTGTCCTCTTATTGTCTGGCTCCTGCTCACCCTGCAGGATTCTAATTTACACAGCCATCCATTCACCATACATGATCCCTTACTTGGATGATCTATTTCACTCTATATATATAAGCTGTAATAGTTCAAAGAAAAGCCTCTCATTATTCCTTCATATGTTATATTGCACATGAAAGTAACCTGCAGAGTTTTCAGAGACAGTTGGTGGGATTAAAGTTTTCTATTTAGACTTGTATTAAGTCCTTAAAAATGAAAGGAGAGCAAAACCAGAGGTGACTTGGAAAATATTGCAGCTGCTGTTTGATGAGAAGTTTCAGTGTTTGTTATTGATTTAAAGATTAATAAGAATGCAGTCCATCTGTGACACTCACCATTGGGCAGCTGTCTGCTGAAAAACAGACTTTAATTTTAAACTCTTTCACCAGACACTGAATGTTAATATTTATGGATATTAGACAATTCTGCAAACCTTCAAAATCAACAATGTCAGAAGAATTTGGCTCTTAGCTTTATCTATTTATGGTAAGGAATGTTTGGATTCGTCTTCTTTCCCATGTTTGGTTCATATGCATTGTAGCCTTGTAAGATGGAATTGTAAACGTGCACTGTATATAAGTTTTGATCTGCTTTGTCTCAGTGCAGACTCTTATTTGGACTTGGATTGTACTTAGGATCTGACCTAAGAAGTGATTGAAACAGCCTTAACTGTTAATCAGGACCTGATTGATTAAACCTCCATTGGGTCCAGACAACAGATTCTCCCTTTTTTAGTTAATGAAATTTCAAATGTTAATTGCAGTAATTGCAGGTCTGTGACATGAGGTGAGCTCTAGTCCCTTGCTCAAATGTCAGATGAGATCTAACAGATTCCTCCAGCCCGAAAGAAATCTAACCTTTCAGACACAGGGTGTCTGGGACATTTTTCGTGGCCTGGAGTGAAAGTTGTTTAATCCGGTGTGGATGTTTAGCAAATATTGATGCTTACTAAAATACTAAATCTTTCATGCTTTACATGTCTTTAAAGGTCCATATGCAGACACTTAGTGGCAACCTCCAGTTTTGAGAAATAAAGCCGATGTGGAAGTGCTAAAAACTGCATTTCTTGAGTGTCCACTTGAGGCTTGCTTAAGCCACATACACACCCAATCAAGCCCATCTTTACAGCAAAAACAAACATGTTTACAGCCTGGTTCAAAAAACAACTGTAGCTGTTTCTGAGTCAGCATTTCCAATATGGAGACCACCAATAAGCTTCAAGATTCAGTCTGTGGGCTACATGTATGATTCTACTTGGTTTTACTTTATTTAGCACTGACTCCTGATTGGTCTAATTGTAGCCTGATGCAGTCATAAATGTAGTTATAAATATACTTACACTAATTTCTTGTAAAGTATCAGGAAGTATGACGTGTATTTTTTTGTTTTCTGGTTGATTTTGTAATAGCATATGTTTTTCTGTGAATATTCATCACCCAAATGGACGAAAAATATGTTCAGTAGTCATTTAAACTTGCCATCTAACAGATTTTGGCAGTAACTAATCAATAGTCAAAGGACAGATTGCTTTTTGAGCTGGTGCAAGTCTCCCACAGGACAAAAAATGGCAGGGTGTTTTTCAACTGGTGCCATCCTGAAAGCCAGGCACTTTTCACTTTTATGTTGAAATGGTGGCACTATCGATTCAGAGACACACGCGGTGGGGGATTTCAAAGCATCTCTCAACCCCCCTCTCTATATCAAAGATCTGTTTGAGGGGATTTGTGGGTGTATTCCTGGTAAGAAAGACAAAATCTGAGCAATCACTCCAACATGTCAATGAACGATGTGAAACCATTTTTCGGGAGGAAGATCAGCAGCAGGTAGCAAAATGTGTCCTGAGTAGACAATGATTGTGTGATAGAGAAGAAAGACAGCATGTCCAGATGAACAAGGTTTGTTTCTCTTCCATCAATTTCCTGTTAAGATGTTTTGAACTCATCAGAGTGTGTGTGCTAAACACAATCAGGCTGATCTGCAGCTGGGGTAAACACATTTCAACTTTGCAGGTGAATAATTCTCCCTCTGATGTGAAATGGAGGCTGTGACTGCTCATATAGTGCAGTGTTTACCTCCAGCTTTGTCATTATCGCTCGGCAGACAGATTGATTCCAGGGCCCAATCAGACCAGTTGAAGTAGATTGTTTGTTTGTGTGTCTCTCTGGCTTTAGGTATTCGTGTGCAAGCCCTTTTTCAGTCCCAGAAATAGGCCACAATTTCTCAGCATGGCAAAGATCTTTAGAGTGAGCACCATATTAAGTCATTTTCATCAGTGGAAGAGAACATTGGAATCTCAGAGAAGACAGACAAATTGCAGAGTGAGCATTCGCTACTTACAGAAACTTGGAGAAAGAAAGATAACTGAGTTTGATTGGAACTAAGTTTAAAAAGCATTAAGGCATCACAGCAGAGCAGGGAAAGATGAGACCTTAATAGAAAACAATCTAAAAGCAGAAGACAACTCATACCTTGTGTTGATTTTTGCACCACTTGTAGTCAAAGCTGCATAGTTTATATCTTGTTGATCTTGTCCATTATGTGCAGGAATAGTATTGTCTAGCAACAAATCTTTGTCCTTCTTTAATCCTGATAGGTATTGATTACCCTGAACTTTTTCAGGTGGAAAATGTACACTGTATCATCTGCCTAATGAGTGTTTTACCAGGCTAGCCAGTTTCAAGTCCTCCAGTGAAGCACAAGCTGTCACTGTTCTTGATATTTATTAAGGAATTGGTCATAGTTAAACTGCAACATAGTGCAAAGTCCTTACTGAATAACAAAATGACAATTTGGGGAAAATTTAAGTACAATTCAAAACCACAATTTTAAAAATCTGAAATTGCTGAGTCATCATACTAGCAACAATACGTACTTGTAATATTACAGCGATCATAAGGTCACAATATGGAAAACATAAGAAGCAGTGGCACTGTACTCCACCACATATAAAGGTACTTAACTCACCGCTTAAACACTAATGCTGATCGATAACTGAGGGGTCACTATCATACACAACACCTGGCTGAATGTTTAAATATACTTCAAAAACAAAGGCACTGAGCCTATCAGTTACAATGTCAACATTCACATGAATTCAACCAATCTAGAAAATCACAGCAATTTTCGTACAGCATCATACATCTGTATCGTTATAACAGCTCCAGGGCTCTACAGAGTTTCTAAGTAGACTCTTTATAATAAATCTATAGAAATAAATCTAACACTGGGTCCAGAGTCCAGTGTACAGAGGTGACAGACCCTGTTGCAGAAGTCTCTGAGTCGACCTCCTTAATAATAACAATAGTAACTTTATTTAGCGGGCACTTTTACCGCAGCCTCTACACTTTGCTGTGTGTCTTCCCCTGCTCTCTACTTCCCGTGTTTTCTGCTTCTCTTCAGCTGTCCTATCTAATGAAAGCAAAAATATCAAAATATAATTCAAAAGGATATAAATAGACACAAAATAATGTTTGTCTGTTGTGTGTATGAATGGAGAAATGGCCTAATTTGTGAAATCATTTTTTGTAGCTGGCTGTAAATGTGTTTGATGAACATTTGAACATAAGATAAGATAAGATAAGATAAGATAAGATAAGATAAGATAAGATAAGATAAGATATACTTTATTTGTCCCCTGTTGGGGAAAATTTCTTTTGTTGCAGCAGCTTACAACACAGGACAGGGGAATACATCAATGTACTAACATAGTTAAAAAATATAATAACAGTAATAATAGCAATGATAAGGGTAAAATAAAATTTAAAAAAATAACAATAAGATAAAATAAAATAAATGAATAAAATAGAATAAAATAAAATAAAGTAAAAATAAAATAAAATATGGCAACTATTACAGATATATACACACTATGTACACTTCTATCTGATAATAGATAAGGTAAGTTATTGCACGATAAAAATTGCACCAGGTTATTTAAAAACAAACATACACAGTATGAAGAACAGTGCGATTCAGATGGATTACAGTAGTTATTTGTGAATGTCACATAGTAACTTCCATGTAGTGTAATGAAAGATGAGAACAGCTGATTAACGGGACACAGCAGTGCTGGTGTTAAACAGTCTGATTGCAGATGGGATGAAGGACCTGCGGTAGCGCTCCGTCCTGCAGGGTGGGAGTCTCAGTCTGCTGCTGAAGGAGCTGCTCAGGGACCCCACAGTCTCATGCAGGGGGTGAGAGGGATTGTCCATGATGGATGTCAGCTTGGCTAACATCCTCCTCTCACCCACCTCCTCTATGGAGTCCAGAGGACAGCCCAGGACAGAACTGGCCCTCCTGACCAGTCTGTTGAGTCTTTTCCTGTCCCTGTCTGTGCTCCCTGCTCCCCAGCAGACCACTGCATAGAAGAATGCAGACACTACCACAGTGTCATAAAATGTCCGTAACAGAGTCCTGCACACTCCGAAGGACCTCAGTCTTTTCAGCAGGTGCAGACGACTTTGGCCCTTCTTGTACAGGACGTTGGTGTTGTGTGACCAGTGCAGTCCACATGGGTGTTAATGGGACTCTCTGGGCTTTTTGAAACCAGCCTCAAGTGGACACTCGAGGAACTGCAGAGCTTCAGCATATGCTTAATTTTTTCAACAATGGAGGTTGCTGCTTGGTTTGTACAGTCTGATACCAATCCTCCTAGCTTTTATAAGTGGCTTTATTCAAGTGGTGGAGCACCCGAAACGATAGGTACAATGGGGAGTTCACACCAAACTCAAATAAAATCATTTGTGTTAGTGAATTACATGGAAAGTCAATGTAAAGACGCAAGTAGATGCGAGTACTTGTCAGGCGGTGCAAATGACGTGAATTGGGCAATGCAAATGGCTGAAACCAGCTTTCCCACTCAATGTAGTTAAGCTCAACCTTTTGTTTGATGACAATAGACTGGTGTAGCGTATGAAGGAAACCCCCCCCTTGCAAAAATGTACATCTTGGGCACTCGCATACATGCAATTTTGATTTGTGAGTCAAGCTTGTGTTTTGCACGTAACAAGTGAGGACACGCATAACATTCTCGCATTTGTATTTGCACGAATAATCGTTTGCGATTGGTTTGAATGCGACACAACAGTGGACATGTAAATGTAAGGTTTAGATCCTTTTTTTCATACTGATAGCACTGTAAGGCGTGCATACAGTGGACCATTTTATAACAATTTACTTCAGTTTCATCTGATGTTTACACATTTTTTCAGGGTATTGACACAGATATAAACTAGAAGGGATGCCATATTAAGACGATCATCTCACTTAAAAGATGGCTTTATTGCAGCGTTTGCACCAGTGACTCATAGTGTATGTATAAAGTGTAACACAGAAAAAAAACCTCAGATCATAGCTCCTGGCATCTCAAGTTTTTAAACAAGCTGAAAGAAAATCAGGGATTTTATTCAACCTTTATTAATCTTAATTAATCTTGGTTTATCTTCTCATATTAGGCGTATCTATCACTGAAATGACCACAAATTCCTGGAGGGAGTTGAAAATTGCTTTGACCGACCTGGTGGCAGCAGTGACATGCATTAAAAATAAATATATCGAGATGACTCTACCTGATTGTCTCACGCATTCTTTAGATCACATGAAGACATCAGTATTAATTTCAGCTCATGTCTTGATCAGTTAAAACTCCTTATAATATGTAGAGGGTGTTTCCCAAATATCACACACATACCACGCCATGGAGGAAATTAGACACAGCCAAAAATGTCTGTGTCCCGCTGGCCAAAAATTTTAAGTACTCAGTCATACTTCACTCTAATCTAATTGAGTTGGAAATTAAAGCCCCAGAATAAGATTAGTGACAGAGCTTATAAATGAGGTATAATAATAGCCAAAGAGAATTGGATGTAATGATATCATCAAGTCAGTTTTAGGAATACCGGGTCTGCTGGAAGGTAAAATACCTGTAGAAAAAGTATAACCAAGTGTGTGTAATTTTTTAGAAGTGCATAAGAAATGGCAATTACACGGATGTGATTTACACAAAACACTGATATAGTGTGTTTGAGTCACATAAATGTCAGGACAGCCATCCTCTTCATTACATTCCAACTCGCCTTTTCTTTGACAGCGTTTTAAAGATAGTTTAATGGATACATAACTCCAGGTATGAGAGAAATGTACCAACCAGTGCTTCACTGTATGTTGTATAGAGAATAATGCCTCCATCCCCATCAAAAGAAACTAATTTCTCTGCTTTGACTTTTAAAGCCCTTGAGGTTTGGACATTGGGTGCTTTGAAAGCTCAAAATTAACTTTGTCCATGAAAATATCATCCAAATGTCATCACAGCATCACACCTTACATCTTTTTATTTGTGTGTGTGTGGCTGCTGACCCTAACTTGATTGGCCACAGTCGTGTGCAATATTCACACACTGTACCTGCAGTACCAACCTCTTTGATTCTTATGTGTCTGTACTTTCAGTTCCATCTCTCTCCCACACATGCACCACTTCTGTGTTGAACCATCAGTATCACTGACCTTTGAGACGTTATTGTAAAGGCACTGTGAGGAGTTTTTTTAACTCATTTTGAGATAGTGTCACTCTTATCCTGACATCTATTTCTTTATATTTTTATTTTAGTGCCTGATTTAGTGTTTAAGTTTGTCAGTGGGAAGTAAGTCAGCAAGCAGGGCAAAGTCACTTTGGGTCACCTTATGTTAGCTAACAGTAATAAAAGAGTTTACAAATTTAGTTGTTGTTAGTTACAGTTATTCATTCATTTTCCTCATCACTCTGCATCCTGTGAAATGTTGCCTTGAACAAAGCGAAGTAGCATTAAAAAGAAGATCTGTATTTTATTAATTTGCTTTCACAATAAATTCACAAATTAGCAAGAGGCACATCTCTATGACAGTGGGTGATGGTGCCCATTGGAAATGCATTCTTCAACCTGGAAAACCACTACTGATTTCCTCCAAAGGGCTCTCCAGTGTCAACACAACTTGAGAACTCCTCACATTTGGTCCTCATTCACTAATAAATGCGTTGAAATGTTCTTACTCTGCGCATAAAATAATTAACTAAAGCTAGAGACATAATCTAAATAAAACAAAAAAATATGGGGTTGCAAGACACAAATGGGGGGTCATTAGATGTCTTCCAGAATTTTTTTTTTAAGTTATCTAAAAATAGTACATTTTACCCATTATAATAAAAAAATAGAAAATGTGATGAGTTTTCTGCCTTTCTTTTTGATATATGACAGTCATCTGGCTTTTTTCTTTTACTTAAAGTAGTTTAAATATGTCATGCAGTAGTTAAAAGAGTATGTGTTTATATTTTCTGAGAAAGTTGGTCTTCATCATTTGTGCGTACGCATGGTCTGAGGAAGTTCTATTTTTGTTTGTTGTGTAAGGACAAATTCAAGTAAGAATATATTGATGAATCCCAGATTTGTGCTTCAAACGTGCGTGCACACAGTTTAAGCACGTATTTGTGCATACGCACTGTTAGTGAATGAGGCCCATTGGCTTTGAAGAGGGAATTCCACTGTCTGAAAAGTCTACACACATCCTTTTTAACAGTATCTGCTTTATTAGAATTAATGCTTTGTTAGCTCCAGTGAACAGTTAGTTCAGCTTCTAACAGTAAACTAGTTTTTTCTCTGCAAAATGTCAAAAATAATACGTTTGTTTTGTATTTCGAGCCTCCTGTGGCTAAAAATGCCAAAAATCTTCTCTTGTTCAAGTGGCACTGCATGACAGCGTTGCTCTGTCGAGCCAATCTGTTCTCATCCCTGTGTCGCTAGATCCTGATGCTTTGTGAAGCCCCTCAACAGGGTACCCTGTAACATCTGCTGTCTGCCGCTCTGCCAAAAATCCCTTTGAATTTGTGAAATGGTCAGACTTGTTGTGCTTGGATCAGGCATCAAAGCTGAGGAAAGGTGTATGACTGAGGTCAAACTAGACTTTTCTTGGTGAAACAGCCCTGTTTGAAGCCTCCATCTAACCCATACTCCTTTTTACATACCTATTGCATCTTAAATGCTTCACACCTTACTTTCTCTGAGCATCTCATTTACAGTAGGTGTGCTTACACTGGAGTTACATTAAAGCCTGGAACAGATACAGATCTCAAACGGATACATATAGGTGCATTGTGTGTCGTATAAGACAGCTACCAGCATGGTAGCATCTATGTGTGACAGCTTACCTATTGGTAGATCAGTTTAGTCAGGACCTAAATATCTTAATTGGATAGATTGCTGTGAAGTTTGGTTCACTTTGTTGGCTTCAGAAAATTTTTACTATTGGATAGCCACAAAATGTGATACATTAATATTTCCCTTAGGATCAACTGTTAACATTTTCATGATCCCTTCACTTTCTTGTCGCACCAATATTGGGTCAGGGTCACCCCCCCCCCAAGTAATTTCTTTTATTTATTGATTCAAATCCCAGAACTACATTCTTTATTTAAATATTTTTGAGGATTCCCTGCCTCTTCCAGTCTTGTGTCAGTTCCATATTGCTCAGTGCTTTGATGTGTCTCTATAACCGCGCTGCAAATCATGATGCAAATCATTATACAGTAACTAGGTCAGGACAGGAGAGACCCAATCGGGCTCTTATATCCTCCTGTTGTCACATTCCCACCAATCAACTCTGTAACGTGTACATGTGTGGGCGGGGGCATCTTTTGTTTTAGAAAGAGTGTATGAAAATGTAAATAATGTAAGTGTTGAAAAGAGAAAGCACTTTTGGCTCTGATCCCATCTAAGCTGTAACAGGATGACGTTTGTCTCATCGGAACTCATCGAGGTTGATGATTTTGTCAGCCTGGACCTCTATAATTGAAAATATTCATTACTGTATGTAATTTATTACTTTGTCATAAATCAGCCTTGGAGTCCTTGGACCATTTACTGCGCTCATTAGACTTTTAATTAAAACACTGAGCTTTGATAACGTTGCAATTTTCTGAAGGGCGATGAAACATAATGGAAAAAGTTATACCTCATGCTTATTTATATTTTATTTTTGTCTATTAAGTCCAGGGTGGCCCTAAATTACAGAATAAAGCACAATGAAGTACTTAACGCTTAGTTATTCCCCTACGCTGTTGAATACTTGACTTTGATTGGTCAAAACTCCATGACAACAGTGATTCATTCTAAACAGTAAAAGCAACATGTTGACAACCTGTCATATCAAATCAAGTTCTGGCACATCTCACCCATAGACTGTATAAAATATGTACGTAGTATCCGTGACGTCACCCATCTGTTCTTGAGAGCTGTTTTGAAGCCAATCGATGGCAGCAGCCATATTGGAAATGCGGAACTCACCCAGTTAAGAGTGTGACGTAGTGTGAGCCTCCGGGCCAATAGTTATGTGTTCCCGATCGGGAGTCACGTCAGTCATGTCCTTATTTGGGCAAAAACTCGGAATCTTAATTTCTTCTGAAGCGTCACGTTAGAAAAAAAATCACCCCCGTACAGTGTGTGCCGATAGAGAGATTAGCTTCGTAGGGCCAAGATGTTTTTTGAACCAGGCTGTAAACATGTTTATCAATGCTGCAAAGGTTGTCTTTTTCCCATTCATGTCTATGTGGTTTCCATTGTTTCTGAAGCCAGCCTCAAGCAGATTCTCGATGTATTGCAGTTTAAAACACTTCCGCATGGGCTTTCATCGTTTGAGACCGGAGGTTGCCGCTTGATCTCACCTCTGCCTGTTAACACTTTGGCAAAAATGTTTCTGTCAGAGGCTAATCCTGAGGGATGGTAAATAATTACAGGTGTAGAGCACAGATGTGAGAGCAGCCTGTGGAGCTACTGGGCCCAAGCCATCTCTGATAGGGAGAAATGGAGCAAGATCCTGTCCTGCAATCCCGGCAACAACAGAGAAGAGCTGGTGAGTGCATCTCTACATTTACCAAAGCAATCTGTAACCATAAGCAGTTAGTAAAGCAGCAACAGTTTAGACAACTTTACTTTCCTCCAAGAGGCAATTTGTGGTACAGTGTCAAAAGTTGTGAAATTTGCATAATTTATGTTTAACGCATAAACTTTATTTATCCATTGGTTTGTAAAGCAGAGTTTATGGTTGTGTAAATAAGTAATTTTTATATCAACACAGTCATCTTTAATCAATATTTTGTGTCAACTTGTTGGTTGCTATAAGTATGATTCTAATTTGCATAACCACCCCGTCAGTATACATTATCCCTGTCTTAAAAGTCAATGAAACGGACACAAAGTCTAACAAACCAAGAGAAAAACACAAATAAATGAATAAAACAACACAAATTCAAAGTCGTTCAGCACCACGGATAGCGACCGCATCATTCTGACACCCACTTTAACTGTTTCAACTAATGAGAGCACAGTAGGCCACTGTATCAACAGCTATAAAGTTTAGTCAAATTGGCAGCGGCCTGCATCTTGACATACAAACAAAAAAAACAATATGAAGTACTTGGTCTACTCACCACTGTTTGAAGGAGTCTTAAGCTCCGCGGACTTGCCCACGATGTGCTGTATGTCCATTTTCTTTGCTCTGTCATTCTCAATAGATAACATGACATGTCCACTCAGTCTCTCCTGTCCCAACGTGCTCATCAAGGGGTTTTCAGTTAGTTTTAACTTGGAGAATGAGCGCTCAGAGGGTGCAACGTTGACGGGAAGGGTAAAAAATAAAAGCAGGGACAGGCCTCATTAAATTGCTCTCTTAACTCCATCAAAACACTGATTATGTTTTAGAGTAGAGTAGATGCGTTTATTTCATCGGCAGATCTTTTTTTTCTCACAGCATTCACCTTTGCTGGAGTTCACCGATGTGTTTATTTCCCTCCTCCACAAAGACCTCAAACTCAATGGCTTCAGACTTCATTTATCGCTTAAGACCACTCTGCTCTCTCAAACTCTCCATGGTGACAGCCGATACCACACGCAAAAAATACTCATTAAAGGGCGGTCCACATCACATTTGCACTTGTTATCATTTGCGCACGCATTCATAGTAGATCACCCGCAACACGCCCAGAAATAGCACTTGCAAAATTATTATTTGCACACGCAAATTAGCGCTCATTATTTGGGATTTTAGTAGATCAGGCCCTTAGACCACAAGGCCAACAGCGCCCAAAAACATAATTTTCTTAAACTGTGGTTGTGACTTTGTCCCTATATTAATGTAATTAAGTCATTTAGAGCCCTGTGCGACACAACAGCTCAAATCAATGTGTAGATATTCAGTGAGGGACGCTGACACTGTGAGGGAAATTTACTGTAGATCCCTGATTAATGTTTGATGCATGCTGTGTGTTTTAGATTAATGTTAATCTAAAAGCAAAACGCTCTGTACCATTAGATTAAAGAAAAGTGTTCAAACAACTTCAGAGAGGATCATTTACATCCACATGAAAGTAGTGTTGCATCACTTTTTTAATGTGTAATTTGTTAAATGCACCAGAACTTGTTGCACATAAACTTCTGGATCCATTTACAGTTAAAAACATTTTTTTTCAACTTTGCCATTAAGCTTTCTATACATAATTCCAGTGATACTTACAGAAGCGTGTGTGAATATGCTAATTCCTCCTCCGTCCCCCACCTGATTTGGATGTGTTTTGTGCATGCTGTTTGCTGTTTGCAGTTTGCACTCATGTAGGATTTTGTGTGCTGTTTATTTGCTCTGCTGCTCAAAGCTTAAGAGGTTCCCGCAGTGAAAATAATTTATCTCTAAGTGGACTGCTTCTATGAACAGCTGCAGCCTGATACTGTTGGTCCACAATGCATTGTATCCATCTTTTTGTATCTGTCTTTGTACGTTATCTCTGCCTCTACACATCAGGTTGGATCAACAGGATTCATGCCTTTTTTTTTCCCCCGAAGGTTCGGTTTGTGTTTTGGATAATGAAGCCTCGGCTTGGATGTGTTTGTAAGTGAGTCAGAAGATGACTGCTCAAACATAATCAATGCTGCTGGCTTTCATCTAAACTCATTTATCTACTCCCACACTGTCTCTTTGGGTCCATACTCCGTCAGACTGAAGCTCCGTCCTGCTTTTCTCTCTTTATGATAAACATAATTTTTCATACTCACAATGATTCAGACAGCACCATCTTTCTATTAGCTCTCCGCTTTGTTATTCTCCCGTCTCCTCTCAGGCTCAATGTTTCCCTGGAGGACACCTGTGGCCCATGTCAACCTCATTACCCTTATTTCTTTCTCTGACCACCGTGTTTCTTTTTCTCTAAGTATTATATTATATTTATCCACCTTTCTGTCTGCATGGTTGTTAAAATGGGTATCATTACATTCTCTGATTAAACAAAGAAAACACA
Organism: Notolabrus celidotus; assembly: GCF_009762535.1. Taxonomy (NCBI): domain Eukaryota; kingdom Metazoa; phylum Chordata; class Actinopteri; order Labriformes; family Labridae; genus Notolabrus; species Notolabrus celidotus. Next base: position 14,130,124 of record NC_048272.1, on the reverse strand, counting down.
CTCGCCTTCATTCCCCTTTTTAATCTCCTTTGAATTGCAGTATTAAAGAGTGTTTTTAATAGGGAATGCTTAATGGATACATTTTGCCAAATAAAGAACATCAAACCCATTTTATTTACAACATCCCTGCTTATGATAAATATTCAATAGACTGGGGCTTGGCAGAAAGATTACAGGATATACTAAACCATTTGCAATCCTCACGGGTCACATATCAAGGGCTGCTTTATGTTTTGGAACATGTAGTGTGAAATGATGCAGATTAAATTATGATCATATAATTTTTGTTTTCATCTTGGCTTGAAAAGGGATTTTAGGTGATACGCAAAGGGAGAGGAAAATGTTGGCCCACTGTAATGTTTAAATCAACGTCACTGCTACATATAAGAAAGAAGAGCTAAGGTTTAAATGAGTACTTTGCACATTGACATTTTGTTGTGTGTCCATAAGATCGTTAGATCAACAAGAGAGTATTTGAATAAGGATCATAAGTGATGCAGCCCGGAAGATTATCTTTTTTAATCCTTTCACAAATTCAGATTTTGACTCAAAAGACCAAAGGACAGTTTATGTACCTCAGAGAAGACGGCTGCGTTTCTGGATCTGGTTTGCATGGTACAGGTTTAACCTGCATTTTTGGATGCAGCAATGTGTTCAGAGACAATGGTTTTTGGAAGCATCTCTGTGCCCATGCAGGGATTTCCACTTCAGAGTCATGACTGTTTTTAATGCAGTGCAGTCTGAGAGGCTGGGATCACAGCTTTCAGTATTGGTTTTGGGATTTGTCCTTTGTAAAGAGATTTTTTCAGATTCTCTAAAATCTTTTATGATATTCTAAATCAAGGAGGAAATTCCTCTGATTTTTGCAATTTTACATTGAGGAACATAATTCTTGATTTGTCTCACGATTTGCTTTCACAGCATGCATCCTCCTCCACCAGAAAGACCCTTGATTTAGCATTGTGAAAGCGACATTGGACTACCACCAGATCTGTGTACAGTCTGTCTCTGATACGCTGTGGTCCGGCTCTGTGCTCTCTCGTACGTCAACAACCACCAGTTGTGTTTTCAGAACAGAGTACGGAGCAGGACCACCTGACAGCTGGAGTCATGTGACCGAGGTTTTACCACGGTGATCGTTGAATCAACATTATCCAACTCCTCTCTTTATCCTTATTGTCTTTATCGTCCTCTGAAAACCTATGACCTGTTGATTCCAGGCCTGGCTCCTCTCATCATGACAGTTTGTTGTTGTAGTTAAGTGAAAAATAATAACACAGAGTGGTTTATTCTGAAAATTAACCAGATATTTTCATTTTGTTTTGGTGCCTAACTTGCTGTCCTGCTTCAATTGCTCTACTGAGATTTATAGGTTGTGCTCCGGCATCCAGCATAGTAGAGGTCTTGCGTCATTGATTTGGAGGACTCCGACCTGTCGGATCAGAGATTCAGCTGAGACGCAACTGAGCAGATCTAGTGGATTCAGTTTTCAACCAGCTGAAAGACAGTTCTGACATCCACATCTTAGAAAACACATTTTTATCTTGTTATTTTAAAAAAATTGTTTATTTTATGAGTAAAAGGAAGGCGTAAATTATTATTGCAATGATATTTCTTCAAAAGTAATTTTCCTGCAGTAATTTGAACCCCATCTAAAGAAAGACTGAATTTCAACAGATTCTGTTATTCATACAAAATCATAAAAGTGGCCCATTATGGGTTGTGGGATGTTAACGAGGAAAATAGCAGTTTTAAGCATCTCCCACAGAAGAAAGAAGGAAGACTGCACATGCACTGATTCTTAGACTGTGCAGCTCTGACTACAGAGAAAGACCTGTGGCTTATAACGTAACTGCTTTATACTTGACAGACCATGACATCTGCAAGAGCTACATGGCTAACAGTGATGAGTGGCAGGCTAACATGCTGCGAGTCGAGCTTGTGTCCCACAGTATTTACAAGATGCGGCCTGGAAATTGCACAGTGGGGCTTTATTGCTTTTTCAATGCCAAATTGATGCACACATATTACAAGTATTTGAGTGTAAGATTCTACTCATCTGAAAATGTTACTGTCTGCTCCTTGTGAAAGCTAGAAATTCATAGCTTCAACAAATGTATCGTAGCATCCAGCGAAGGCCGAGAGGGTCAATATCAATTTACTGCAAGTTTCTTCTGATGCTATGGTTGAAGTGAAAGTGGCAATCTATAAAAAAGGATGTGCACAACTATTGTACATTCAAGGTATTTTCCTCATTCTGTCACATTTTTTACACATCTCTATCTGCTTCAAACCTTTGCAGATATATTATTTTCCTGCAGACTAAAATGCCACGGCTAAATTGCAGTGGAAAACTCTTTTGTTTATTATTAGACCATGAAACTGTGAATGATAAGGAGCTGAAGATGGAAATAACCCTGACAGTTTCTGACATGATGATGATCTAACGTCTAAATACAAAATCTCATTGTGAAAGTCTAATCTAATCCAAATGCCTCTATCAAAATGAGAAACAGCTCAGATGAATGGCAGCAGATGAAGCCTGCATCAGGTCATGTACTCTCACTGAGTTGTAGTATGTTTGGGGCTATAACTCATCAGAACTGGCTTTCATCCAGTCAATGAGCAGCCGCCACAGGTGAAGGACATCCAGGGGAAAAACACCTTCATACTCTGTCATTGCTTTAGCTCTGGTCAACATAAAAGTATGAGGAACTGTCACAGAGAAAAGTACTGTGTAAGACTTTCAGGGTGGCAGCAGGCTCAGCAGGCTGACCCAGGTATCCCACTCTCCAGCTCCTCCTGGGAGATTCCAAGGAGTTGATCCCAGGCCAGATGGGATACAATCTCTCCAGCAAGCTCTGGGTCTACCCCAGGGATACATCCCTGTTGAGCATGCACGGTAAGCCTCCAATGGGAGGCATTCTGGAGGCATCTAATCAGATACCCAAACAACCTACGCTGACTCTTTCAATGGGACGGAATAACGGCTCAACCCTGAGCTTCCTCCAGACCCTGTCTCTGAGGCATGGCCCAGCCACCTGTTAGAGGAACTTAACTTCAGCCGCTTGTATCCTCAATCTCATTCTTTCAGTCACCACCCAAAGCTCTTAACCACAGGTTAGGGTTGGAGCGCAGATCAACTGTTAAATCAAAAGCTTTGCCTTCAGACTCAGCTCCATCTTCATCATGACAGTCCAATACAACACCCCTGGCACTGCTGACTCAGCATCGACCCACCTGCAATCTCATGCTCCAATTTACCCTAACTCATTAGCAAAGCTGAGGGCTAAGACTTAGAATTGAGTATCCATGGAACACAAAGTCATTTTGTTTTATGTTGCCTCAACTTTGAATTGATGGAATTCAGCACCACATATATCTCAACAACTAGATTATTATGATTATGATTATTATTATTATTATCATCACCATTGTGATTATTATTATTATAATTGTGATTATTATTATAACAATAACAATAATAATTAACAGTTATTATTGTTGTTGTTTTTGTTGTTATAACAATAATAATAGTGATAATAATAATATTATTATAGTGTTAATAGTATTTATAATAATAATATCTATAATAATAATAATAATGCATTTATTTTTTGTTTCAAAGGACCACGCATATTAATTAACTTTTTTCCTCGGAGCCCGCAGGTGGATGCCGAGGAGGAGGTGGGTACAAAGTTTTCACACAGCACTGAGCAGGGGTCTCATTTATAAAGGTTGCTTACGCACAAAACGGGGCCTGAAATTGGCGTATGCCAGTTTTCACGCCAAGTTTGTGATTTATAAAAAACAAACTTGACGTGAAAATGTGACTACCGGTAAGCAAACTCTGACCCAGGCGTACGTACATTTTAGAGGCAGGGGGAAATTGGTGACGCAGTTGGTGAGAGGGGGAACTGAAGTCAGATTATATTTTTTGATGCCTTTTACACATTTCATTCATTGGATAACAACATTAACAGACCCGTGTCACCATCATCACTAAAATCTACATATTCTATTTGAATGTGTGTCTGTGGTCATTAAAAGATAAAAGCGTGACTTAAAGTTCAAAGTTCATCAGATATTTAATCAGCTTTGTCTCACCGTCACATTTCTCCAGTTTCTCCAAGGGTAGAGGAAACACACGGGCCGTATCCTAACGTGTTCATCGGGAGGTAAAACCAAAGTAACATCAGAAGACGTAAATAAGCTGCCGAGCAAAGTGACAGTCATGTTTTCAATGTTTCTAACACTGTGCAGAGTCATTGAGTGTAGTTATACTTTAAATAAAGACCGCTGTACAACGCACGCGGAGCGCAGAGACACAGTGACGGCTGCCTCACACACTGATCACATCTTCATCACCTGCATGTGTTTACTGTGTTAATGAGGAAAGTGTGGAGTAAAGCCATGACCGGTTCTCACAGTTATTATCTTACATATCATAATTAGTCAAAGCGTAGGCCAAGCTGCAGGGGATGAAACCAACGCATTAAAACTTATATTCACGGATCAAACTTCTGTCAGATAATATCAAAGAGTAGATATCTGAAGGACGCGACCTCTGTAATGTGAAATAAAAGTGTGTGTCCTGTAAACATGAAACTGCAGTGAGACCTGTGCGTAATGATGAATGATGGATGCTCTGGCACTGCTGACGGATACACGCTGCAACGACGTGGAGTCACTCAACATTTTTATTTTTATTTGTATTTCTTTTGTGTCCCTCCTGCAGTAAGAAACAAACAATGTGCGCTCTCTGACCTCAGCTTCTTTCACGAGGACCACAGTTTGTGTGTCAGAAACTTTATTCTCTCCGTCTTCCTCTGTTGTTGCCGTGATTCACAATGAGAACCTTTGATTTTTCGGCTCATTTGAATGCATCTTCATTCATAACGTGTTTTGCATTGACCGTAGATGGTTGAATGTGGGCGTGAAAAGGGCGGAATACGAGGCTTGAACTATGTGCGCATATCTCCAGGTGGTTTGTGATTTATAAACGGAACATTGCGTAAAGTTTGCGTGCGAACGGTTTTATAAATCAGAATTATTTTTGGCACACGTCATTTCCGGGTTTTCGGAGTACGTACTCTTTTAGTAGGGATTCTACGCACTCTTTTATAAATGAGACCCCAGGACAGCAGGAGTACTTGCAAAGCAGAGGCAGAGACAGGGAGACTTGCAGCTTAAGTAGACCACCAATGAGAGGATGTTGAGATCAGCTGATAGGGAGGATGATGACGTGTCAGTATGAATGAGCGCAGCTCGAGTTGTCTGCCTGAACTAGCTTGCAGGCAGCGCTCCATTTTACATCCGTAGTCCCTTAAATAAAATAAAGTTGGGTAAAATGAAAATAAAAAAGGAGAGGAGAAACCAAAACATAAACAAAAAAATGAAGAAAAAGAAAAAAGTAAAGAAAAATACAAATGGCACCATACGATTTAAAATGACTAAAAGCTACATAAGGGGATGACATGAAAGTCTTTGAGAAAGTGGCCATGGACAGAAAATACATGGAGCAAGACAATCAGGAAGCATTAATAAGGAAATGTTAAGGAAGACACATGCAGACACAACAGGACAACATTTAACAGCGCTGTACAAATTAGCATCAGACAGTGACTATCAATCATTAAACTAGCGGCATACAATTCACGTGAAGCAACGTATAGACTGAGCAACAGATGCACACAACGAATAGACAACACAAGCAAGCTAAAGTAAGTTAAAAAACAGGAAAAATTCACAGATGGCTGACACAAGGTGGTAGTACTAGGGGGAAATAGGTTTAGTGCTGACAGATTTGGTTGCTTTTGAGCCACTGCTTCAAATGAAAACTAAATGAGCGGTATGTTGAATTCTCTGATAAAAGTTGGTATGTTGTTCCATTCTCGTGAGGCTCTGCTAGAGAAGGCTGAATGACTAAAAGCACTTTTCCTAAGTGTAATAATTATTAGAATTGTTATAATAAACTTTATTTATATAGCACTTTTATTAACAAAATTACAGAGTGCTTCACAACAAAATGCAGAAAAATAAAAAGTAGATAAAAACAGTAATGGTAGACTAGACGGGAAAAACAGGACATCAGAAGACATAAAAACAGCAATGATATAAGGGTTCAGAGAAGCCTTCTTATATAAGAAGGTTTTGAGAGACTATTTAAAAGAAGCTATGGATGTGGAATGTCTTACTGTTAATGGCAGAGTTCCCAAGTCTCTGGGCTCTAACTGAAAAGGCCCAGTCACCTTTAGCCAGGATCCCTGTACATCCAGCATAGCTTTATCCACTGATCTGTGAGCATGCCCAGGAACAAAGGGTGAATAAAATCTTAAAATGAATACAATAATAAACGGGCAACCAGTGTGAACTGGCAAGCACAGGAGTGGTGTGTTGGTACTTGGTACCTGTTAAAATAGATGATCAGATTACAAAAGCTATCAACTAGGGCTCTCAACACTTTTTTTTAGTTGCATGCTATTTTGTCCCTTCTGGCGCGTCATACTTAAACCACCTCAGCTCACTGCCTTTTCCAAAGAAATCCTCCTTTTTGAATATTAGAAAATCTCGCCTGTCTTCATCTCAGACAAAGTAGTGTGAGAATTTCACATAAGTGTTTTTCAGTGAGGTTCAGCTGCCACAGTCGAGGTTTGCACATGTCACATAAAGGGATAAGATGGGCAGAATGATCCCCGGCACAGTCAGGGCTGTATTGGCATTTGGCAGATTGAGGTGACATGGAAAAAGATACATAGCTGAAAACAATGATGCGATAACGAATCCAACTTTATTGTTTTACTTTAATTTAAGCTGTATGTGCTTCAACAGGGAAGGCGTTATGTAAGTGTGAATTTGTGTCTTCTTATTTGAACAGTGTGTTGTTAGAGCAGGCCTGTGCTCACTGAAAAAAAAATAGTTAAAAAGTAAAAGAATCCATAAAGGGAAAAAAGAGAGAAAATGAAACAAAGCTAGTCTTTTTCATGTACAACACTCCGCAACTTCATTTTTTCTTTAAAGTTTGTTTCATGAATATTTTACACCTTGTGCCAAAACTTCACCCAAACATCTGAATCGACTGAAGTCCATCAATAGCCCATCTGTCTTCACTCGAAGGCCACACAGACTCGCTCTCTCTCTCACTCGCGCGGCCCCTCTCTCCTCTAAAGGCCACACACAAGCACACACACTACGCCATACATTCAAAGCCTCTTCTCATACAGCCTCAGAGCTCCCCTGAGGTGTGTTTGAGTGTGCAGACCATTTTGTGAGAAGTGTTAGAGAGGGGGGAGAGCCAGTGGGGTTTTTGTGTCCCTCCCCTCGATGACGAGGCTGTGCAGGTCTTTCTTTAACACAGTTTGTGCTACAAGTTTGACGATGAAGGCTTGTTTGAGAGAAGTTACGCCAGGTGGCGGCTGCAGTTTAGTAGTTTAACGGTAATACATTTGTACAGGAAGCCTTGTGAATAGACACTCATACAAAACAAGTAGCCTACATATATCTTATACTTATTGCAACACTACAATATGTCTCAATCTAGAAGAATACCCTGTGAATAAATGGCAGCTGATAAAAATGTCCTCTTTACTTAAGTGATAACCAGTTCAGAGAATCATGACAAGTGATGCTTCAATATGGACATCTTGAGACAAATCTACAATGACTATTGCATTAAGAGGATTGAGATATGTTTCTGAGTTGTTCTGAAAGACACAGTTGTGGTTCAATCCAGGAGGCACAGCCTTTAAAGGACCCAGCCCTCAAAGCTTGCATAGACCGTTCAGGCTGAACTGAATTGAGATGCTCTGCTCTCCATAGGATTTTCTGTGGACACCCCGAACCACTCCAGCCCTTACGATAGCGTCCCATACTGTCACTTGTCGCCTAGCAATGGGTAGCTAGCTGGCTAACTAGCTGGCTAACTAGCTGGCATATGTAGTGTCATGTAACTTAAACACCATCATTGACATTTCAAAGATAATTTCAAATACTATTGCATTTGTCTTTTATAAAATTTTCACAGATAGCTATTGAGTTGAAACCAAATAATAACATTCAACGGTGTATCAATCAGCCGTTTGAGTCTGCCATCTCGTTTGAATTGCTGCACAAAGACTCATGGGATCTAGAGCTGTGAAGGTTGCACCAAATGCATCCAGAGGAAATAGGACAAGTTGGTTGGATGCAGTGGAGGAGCCTTCAAAATGTGACTGCCTTCGACATGTCACATGCATTTGCTATTCAAATGCAGCCTTCCAAGGATGAAGCCCCTGAATTGGAACACAACCAATATCTGTGTTACCCAATATTGGTGAAATCAGCTGTGTGGTGATCATTTTTCTGATCTGCAGGGTGAAACACCTGATTGAACAAAATAATAACCTTCAACTTCACTTTATTTTCTTGGGGCTTATTTTCTCTGGGCTGAAAAGAGAGTTGAGAGTCAAGCCAGAAACACATATAACACATATTTGAATTATTCAACTTTCTCAACTGGAGTTCCATCAAGGTAATTAATCGACCAATTATTAGGTGGAAAGAAGACTTAGTCTACTTCCAAACAGCATAGGGAACACTGTCCTGTGCATTAAGTTGAATCACACAATTAAAAGAAATTTGTGAAAGATAAAATATCGAACAGTAGAGGATCTAAAGAGGAGCCTTGAGGTACACCCTTTTCCCTTTTCCATGACTCTGAAATCTGAATGAGTACCTTAAAAAGAGACATACTGTATGAGAGAAGGGAATGCTGTGACAGTCCAGCAGCAGGAAGTTTGTCAAGGCAGAGTTGGTGTTCACTGATGTCGAAACCTTGCCTCGTGAGGTGTGTGAATATTTCACCAGTGGGCACTTTGCTTCTTTAATGAGTGTTTTTATGAACTTTTGAAAACATGGTCTGGTAATATGCTGTACTACAATGTAACTTCAATATGCCAGGCCAAGAAATGACTCCCAGCTACAAAAGCTCTGCAGTAAGTCAACTTTTTTTTCATGCTGAAGTAGTTTTCCTTATTCAAGAGGACAAGTATGCTGTACAGATTGTTAAGACCCCTGAGGCAAATGTGTTGTGTGGTATCGTACTGCATAAATAAATCTAATTAACCTCTAACTAATGTGAAGTTTGTTTTTTGATAAATATTGCCTGACTGATATTTTGAGCTACACACTCATACATGATTAATACTCCACATGTAAAATGGAGAAAGTTGTATTAAGGTGTTTATCCAAAAGTAGCATCACCTTAGCCCCATCAGTGATTCTCATTCTCCCCTTTTCCACCCCCCTCACATGACACAGAATCTTATCTAGCCAGATCATAAAACTTGAAATGAAAGTAAAGACTCCAAATCAGATTTTACACATTACATTAAATGATTAGTTCCCATTTTTGAGTAGGGTTGTATGAGGTACTTGTCAAAAGTGTATTACCCACAGGAGATCCCGTTCAGCTCTGTCCCTTTGATGAAAAACCCAGCATATAACCAGTACAGAAGATAGGCTATCAATCACTACAGATGGGGCCAAATTTACCATGTCATTTGGCTACTTTTAAGAAAGTCAGGCCACTGTAAGTGAATGCTTTATTTTATTCTATATTTACACACTTTTAGTACTTTACTTCATCATCGGGAAGCCACTTTGTTTGGCATTGTTCCCCGTACAACTGCTTCTGTGCTGGTCGGCTTCTAGATAAAAGGGGCCATGTAGATATTTTCAAATCTTGCCCTATCTTGTCCTAAAAACACCAAGTCAAATCCCTTGTATGTGAAAACCTACTTGGAAATGAATCCACTCTGATACTGACTCTGATATGTCAGCCCTGGCGCCCTCTGCAGACAAAGAGGTGTCTCCTTTCTTTCTGATGATTCTGTTGCACTCATGTGCAAGTTGTGTTGTCTGATGGGAAAAACCTCATCCTACTTCCCTTTGATGGTAAATTGTATCACTTACTGTGAATCTCAATCATGGAAAATGTAAACAAAGGCTTTTCTTATCAGCAATGTGTTGATCGGTTCCTCTGACTTCCACCCTACGCCAACGATTACACGTTTTTAAAACAACTATGTTGCAATGATCAATCTTCTAGCTGATGGCCTTGTGTACTTATGTCCTGTCGGTTGTAAAGAGCCATTAGTTTCAATCTGTTCAGTTGTAATGTAATATCCTGATATCATCCATGTAACAGGAGCTTTTTGCTGACATGTATACAGTACTGTCATAACATTCCTCTTCATTCTGGTTGTTCCTGCAGTCTGCACTACACTGCTTGATGATGGCCACACTGTGCGTGGGGAAGGCTGTGCTAACATTGTTGTTCGTAAATCATATAAAAAGCTTTGCAGGAATGCCACATTCATCGTGCTTGTAAAGCCTGTCACTGAGTTCAAACCTTACTTCTTTTCCTTTCACTTCTAGATGAGTGTTTTGAACCAGCTCTCAACACCACAGCAGGTCTGTCCAAAATTAAGGAGCGGGGAATCCATTTGATGTGTGAGCCCAGAGCAGTCTTTTACCCCCCACCTTCTGTTTTCACTCCACAAAAACATAAATTGACTCATCCTGTTGAACTGTTCCCCCTTTTTCTTCTCCGTGCTGACTGCTCCCAACTAAACCAAACAGAGCAGCATCAGAAGTCCAGCCTCCAAAGTCATTAGCCCCCTTTCACCTAACCCCTCAGACCCCGACAACAGAGCCATCAGAGCACTCAGCATAGCAAATGACACTGATCACCCACTCAGTGCACACTTCATATTACCTCCGTCTGGACGCACATGAAGGACTGTGAGATGGCAGAGGGCCAGCTTTGGCAGAAGTTTTGTTCCTTCTGCTGAAGCATCTCTGAGGAAAATGCCTCACTAAAAGCTAACTGTGGTGGAATTTGTGCAATTCTCTTTTGGTGTGACTATAAATGAGCATTAATATGTATAACCATATGTCTATTGTATTTAGCTCAGATTTTTGACGTTTCTGGGACATGAGCAGATTGTAAAACAGCACTCCTGGAACAAAAGGCTAAATTCCTACAATATGAAGTTGTTCTCACTTCAGGAAGTCATTCTTAAAATGTGAAATTAACTCATTACTGTGATTCTCTTCCATTCTAAACAAAACCTTTCAGCCTTCAAACCCATCAGCTTTCCTCTTTTGACATTTAGTCTCTGCATAAAAGCCAATGTTTTGGTGCTTCTGGTGTATCCAGAGCAGTAACAGATACACGGGCCGAGACTTCCTATTTTGTTCTCTGGTTTGCAGCCCATACAGCAATTTGAGACCACAAACTAGAATTAAGAGTCCATATGTAGGCCCAGATTGTTTCACAAGTAACCAGTTAACAACCAGACAAAAGTTTAAAGACAGTAAAACAACAGATTGCAACAACAGAGATTGCTGTACAGCCAATGTGTTCAGCTCTTTGGTCATCCACTCTTTTTGTTTTCCTTCATACAATCTGCTTGATTGGACTTTTCAAAGAGGAATGAGAATGAATTGGAAGTGGACGTAACATCTCATGTCTTGGTTCCACAAGTATTCATGCAAGAGTATGGAAATCACGGTATTACAACAATGTATACAAAGAACTACATACAAACCCCCAATTTAGACAGGATGCACCTCATCCCATTATGTCAGCGCCACTCATTGCGCAGCCGATACATTCTAGTTAATGCTTATGTGTACACAGGGAGCACTGCTTAGCGTCTCAGCTCTGTCTAGGGATCATGCCCAACCCACAAGTATCACATGCAACATCCGCTCAATTTTAAGATAAAACACTTTCTATGGACTCCCAACCGTTTAAAAGATCATAGAGATCAGAAATACCCAATGATTATGGATTTAATTCTTAACAACTAAAAAAAACAGCCACATATCCGTGATCCATGTCGACCACAACAGAACTTTAAGATGATAACTTTGGCAGAAGGTAACAGGACAACAAAGCAGAGTAGAATTATTGATATTAAACACATTTAAACCTGCAAAAACTAAACTTTATAGTTATGCAGCATACTTAGCAGTGATAAAAGCACAAAAGTAACGGAATAACATCCAAATGAGCAGTAATTCAACCACAGAAAGGCTACCTGTTGTAACCTGTTGTTTGTATGTTGTTCTCTCTATACTGGACCCAGCTGATCCAGCCGCTACGCTCCAAACACCAATCCTGTGTAGCAGGGTGCTTGCTGTCGGACAGAGCAAACCCGTGGCGCTGACGACATGCAGTATAAACCCTGTATAAATTGGGGGTAACAGACATGACTTTGGTGCTTCTACCACGTGTGACTGCCAGACATGACAACAGACTTAATTTTTCTCATTTTAAAGGTCGTTTCATGTTTAGAATTATGTTCTGATTTGTTGATTTACAGACCATGTAAACAGTATAAACTCCGGTTGTTGACGTAGACCTCAAACTTTTGCCTATTTGAAGTTGTTAATGATATAGTCCCCTATTCATTATCAATAGTTATTTCTTATCTATATGGTATATTGTCAGGGATCTGTGTGTGGTGTTTTATAGTAAGATTGACAGGATGCTCCATGCTGTTCCCGTGTCACTCTTCTCTGTTTAGCTTGATTCGTGCTGGGCGCAAGCTCCCTTATAAATAGACTTGGTGCGTATCTTTAGCGGAGCTGGGTGGGGAGATGTCATCTGGCGCATGACTGAAGAGCACCTTGTCTAGACAAAAGTGTCTATAGAGTGGGTGCAGGTCGCTGTGGTGCTGGTGGAACATGACGCGCGTACCTCCCGTGGAATCTGCCTTCTACCTATGTTCACTCTTATGGCCACCAGGGGGCAACACCACTGGTTTCGTAAGCAATTCTGATTGTACCCCAGGAATCCATAACTTACTAGATTCATTCGTTGCATTTCAACCAAGAGTTCCGGGGTCTTTTAGCCCCCAGAACTACTTTCCTCGAAACTAAAAGGTTCCTGTGCCCCCATTGTTGTCTGTGTTTCGACCGCAGGCTGGAGTCCCGGGTGGATTGTGCAAATCAGGCCAGTGATGTATGGAAAAAATATTATATTAAACAATATTTTGAAATCTTAATAAAAAAACAACCTAGGATGCATTTCCAGGAACTCCCTGTGTTTCAACAACTGTGTAAACTCCACAAACACTGTAACGTTCAGCTGAAAATCCCAGGATCTTCGAAAAGTACACTTTCAGGGGGGAGATTAACTACCCCTGAACTAAATTTAGACCCTGGTTCCCGCAGTCGAAACGCACGTAGGTCAGGAGTAAAGTCCCTAGTTACGGGGTAAAGTTCCTGCGGTCGAAAAACGCTGATTGGTTATAACTGCAGCTTCAACAGAGTATAGTTGTATTCACACACGCACAAGACTCCTGGAAACACCCTGACATTTTTGGGTTGGGATGTGTGATGTCAAAAAAAAAGCAAATTCAGCAAAAACAAATAGATGAAAAAGGGTTCGCTGCCTTTATGACCTGCTTTTCTATGATTGACAAGTTTCTACTATATGGTGACCTGACAACCAGCACAAAAAGACAAATAAAGGGGCGCCAGTTTAGCTATGTTAATAGGGCAGGCGCCCCATGTACAGAAGCCACTGCACTTGTTGTAATGTTAAAGGATTGGATCACTTGTCATGGTGCATGTCATCCCCACATTTACTGTCTCCTGTTTCTTTTTCAAGATGTTCTATCCAGTGGTGGTTCTGGGGAGGAGCCAACAGTGGCCAGTGCCCCTGTAAAACTGAACCTGGACCCCCTGTGGCCCACCCTCCACACCAAACAAATATTATACAATAAAAAAAGCTTTGGTATCGCGTCAATGCTACAGGCGAAACACATGCGTGTGGCACTTAGTTCCAGTCCCTTAGAGCGCTAAGGGACTCATGTTAAGTGTAAACAGCCAAACAGCTGCTGTCAGTCTGCATTTTGATATAGTACACAGTATTATATATGTCTAGTATATACGGATGCACTGATGTTTTGCCAGTTTGTTCTCAGCCGGTCCTCGCCCCTCAGTCTCTTTTGTCAGGGTTGAATGTGTCCCTCTGGCAACACCCATGGCCCCAGCCTGCCCCCCCCCCCCCCAGTAAAATTGGTCTAGAACCACCATTGGTCCTATCTTATGAAGGGTTAAAAAACAAACGAACCCAAAACAATCATTAAAAACAGGATTTCAGAGCGTGGGCTAGCTACCCTGTTCATCCACAGTCACTTCTGGCTCCTAAAAAATAAAACGTAAATTTAAAAAGATAGCACCAACCTCAATGCTACACTTCCGGCTTTAAAACAGGAGTTAACAAACAAGTAAGTGATGCCTAACTGGCTAAATTCACTTCCTTGCATCCTAAGGTGCAAGGTGCAGACTATAGGTGCAAACCAGAACCCTTAAAACACCAACATTTTGTCCCTGAAAAAATTTGCTCATGCATTTATGCATCAGAAAGTTAACTGTCAAGAGCTTTCTGCCATAAAAAAAAAGATGGATAACGTGTTATAGTCTCAATATTTAAGATATGAGCATACAAAAACTTGAGTCTGGCTGGGCAGTTATTATGCAGCTTGATTTCTTATTGACTCGCACAATATTCCAGAGCTGCGAATTTATCATCCTGCAGTGACTTCGGGTTTCTTCTAAATCTCACCACGTTTACCCGAACAGACACTGCTATAGTCTGCTTAAAAAGCAAGAGTACATGTCAATATTGCACGTCAAGCTGAAGTGACAGGCACATGTGATATTGAAGTGAGGCAGAGGGTAGGAGGGCTGATGACACAGAGCTGCACAGTGAGAAAGGCGCACATTGTACTTCAGTGCTGGCGAAAAGGAGGCGCTCCTCTCCTCTCCTCAACTCTCCACTTTCTCAACACTGAGGGGAAAACAAAGAAAGCAAGGATGCAAAATCCACTCTGAGGACGATCGTAAATCCTGCTGCAGTGCAGAACCTTTCATCCTTTGAGTCTGGTGCTTCTTCAGACTTGCTGATTTCTTCTGCGTTTTGGCGCTCTGCGCGGCGCAGGAGTCTGCAGAAAAGAGCGAGGAACGGAGGAGAGGAGCTGCCTCATCCCGCTGGATGGACCCGATCTCTGCTTTTCTCACTTTTATCTGAGGGCTCGATCGTCAGTGGAAACTCAAGTCCTTTACGAAAGAGTTGGGATTCAGTTCCCCCACCACTTTTATCGGTAAGTGTTTTTCTTCCTGTAGTACTCATCAAATACTCATTTTCTGTTGATAATTTAACAATCACTCATCTCTTAAGATCTGCGTTTTTTGTGAGGTTGCTTGGAGCAAGGAATAAATTGTAAGCAAAACGCGGATTACAGAGATTTATTTCCCTCATTTTCCACAGTTTTGTTTAAATATATCAGAAAAGTATTAACTTTTGATTTCATATTAACCGACGAGGTGCCACAGCCAATTTTTCAAACAAAAAAAGCAGCCTCTATAATCTATTATATGTCCATGATCATAAACGTGCAGCTGTAGTCTTCTGGTCCCGATTCAACAGGTTAGTTTCTCTCTGTGGTTGGTTCGTGGTTGTAGTTGTGTCTTCACCCCTGCTGCTTCTGTTAGTTACACTAACCGACCTCATTTTATTCACTGCACATTCTAAATATATTTATTCATAGCTTCAGCAAATGGGCTCGGGTCCAAAACACTGAACACATTTGGTTTGCAAATGCTACTCAACAAACTAACTCACAGTTTATGCAAATTGTCAAAGGCTTGGATAAGCCTATCAGTAAGAATCCTAGGAAAGAAATAATTTTGTGAATGGAATTTATGTTGCAGCAGTAGAAGTTTAGGTGAAAACATGGGACAGAGGTCATTTTTATCAGGTAACCATGCAGTTGATCCCATTCATCTGCTTTTTCACACAATAAGAAGACATATTGGACATGTCTTATTTTTAAAAAACAGACTAGACGATTTGGTTATGATCTAATGTGCAGCTTTTCAAAAATCTGAACTTCCTCTTGTATTGTGGTCATGTAACCCTCAGATGTCTGTCGATTTTGTGGAAAGTTGACTCTGAAGGCAAGGAGGACTGATCTGAAGATTAAGCTTCACAATGGCGACCGGTGTAGCAGCATGGCTCCCTTTCGCCAGGGCAGCAGCCATCGGCTGGATGCCTGTCGCCAACTGCCCAATGCCCATCGCTCCGAGAGACAACACCAAGAGAAAGGATGAGCTGATCGTTCTCAACGTCAGCGGCCGTCGTTTCCAGACCTGGAGAACCACTCTGGACCGCTACCCTGACACGCTACTGGGCAGCTCTGAGAAAGACTTCTTTTACAACGAGGAGAGCAAGGAGTATTTCTTTGACCGTGACCCTGACGCCTTCAGGAGCATCCTAAACTTCTATCGGACAGGGAAGCTGCACTACCCACGCCATGAGTGCATCTCTGCCTATGACGAGGAGCTGATCTTCTTCGGCATCATCCCTGAGATCATCGGCGACTGCTGCTATGAAGAGTACAAAGACAGGAAGAGGGAGAATCTGGAGAGACTGCAGGATGATCAGGAGGAGAACAAGGACATGAAACTACCCAACATGACCTTAAGGGAGACCATGTGGCGGGCCTTTGAGAACCCCCACACCTCCACCATGGCGCTGGTCTTCTACTATGTCACTGGTTTCTTCATCGCGGTCTCCGTCATTACAAATGTGATTGAGACCGTTCCGTGTGGATCCACCTCCAACCAGAAAGACATGCCATGTGGGGAACGCTACACAGTGGCGTTTTTCTGCATGGACACAGCCTGCGTCATGATCTTCACGGTGGAATATCTATTGCGTCTGTTCGCCGCACCTAGCCGCTACCACTTCATGCGCTCGGTGATGAGCATCATCGATGTGGTGGCCATCTTGCCGTACTACATCGGCCTGGTGATGACCAACAACGAGGACGTGAGCGGCGCCTTTGTGACGCTGCGTGTGTTCAGGGTGTTTCGCATCTTCAAGTTCTCGCGTCACTCGCAGGGCCTGAGGATCCTGGGTTATACGCTGAAGAGCTGCGCCTCAGAGCTCGGCTTCCTCCTCTTCTCACTCACCATGGCCATCATCATCTTTGCCACGGTGATGTTCTACGCAGAGAAGGGTTCCAGCTCCAGCAAGTTCACCAGCATCCCCGCCTCTTTCTGGTACACTATCGTCACGATGACCACTCTTGGGTGAGTAATAGACCAATGCAGACCTACACACTCCACGTGACCTTTATCTTGTCACTGTGTACTGTGACAAATCTAAAACACTTAATGCGTTTATGTGTGATGAAGAATAGCATAATCTGAGAGGGACTTGTCTTGCCCTTGCCGCTGTTGCAGAGTATTTGCCCATGTTGGATGATGGCTCTCTCCATGTAATACTGCAGAAAAAGAACAGTCCAGACCTGCTCTATTTGTCAAGTGTCACAAGATTTCCACTGATCGACTGATGTGCAGTTTGTTAAATCCACTCTGACTTTCAGATTAGCAACAAGGCAGCCTGCCTGCATACTTCAGTTCAAAATGGCTCTTTCTGAACTGACATTGTGAGTGAGTATTGGGAGTGAAGCATTTATCTAACAGCACAAACACTCATGACATTTTGTTTGCCTTACTTCGAGTGCCACAAAAAAGAAAAAGGTGTTTAATATGTGCCTGTATGGACAGGATGGTGTGCTTTATGGATGAATATTCAGGCCAAATTTGACCTTTATTCAGAAAATGGTGCCTGATTCAAGCCATATTACAGGGCTGAATCCTTACAAGTGAAATAATGTTAAAATGTAAGGCTAAGAAAATGTACAGGTTTTAAAAAAGTCAACAAATCTTAACAATTTCTTCATATCTAAACGTTTGTGACTCTGCCTCCCTGTTCTTTTTCGGATTAAATCCTTCAGTTGGATTGTATTACCCAGAAAAATTGATTTCCTGTACTGTATTTCTGTGTTTTCCACTTATTTGGGCCACACAACAAGCACCAGTTTCATAGCCTGGGCATTCAGTCACAGAAAGTGCCTTGTGAGAAATCAATTTACCTGCATTATAAAGTCAGATCTCTGCTGAGTGCCTGTGGGCAAAGTGTCCCGAGAGAGACTCTCTGTCACCTTTATTATGATTCCTCCCTCCTCTTAATCCTTCACACAGGCATGCTGAGATTCAGTGTCATGAATCGCAGGGTGAACTTGAAAGTGTTCTCAAAGTTTGGCTCGGTGAAGTACTCTATTATGAACGCACAGCAAAAGAATAGTTATTAGTCCCCCGCCCCCCCTCAGACAAAAAAAAACACTTATTCTCTCTGGATCTCTTTGTGGAGGATGCTCCATCTGTTAATGCAGAACTGCCTTTTTGAAAAGATGGCATGAAAATTTGAATGAGAAATAGATATGTATTTATGTGGATGAATGACAATGGTAGTATGTTCATGCAGGAACAGCCTTAAGAGGATAAGGTCACATTTTTCATTTCTCTGAAAACATGCACATATGTGCATTGAAAGCATCATTTCTCAGTGTTATTGTACATTATGGCTTTGAAGGTATCCCTTGTAAGCTTTATGTTCATAACTCGTTCTTGATATTACATTCATGTATAACTCCTACTTTCAATGACATATTTTTGGAAGAGGATCTTATCATAGCCTCTCATAGGGCTGGGCAATATGGCCTCAAAATTAAATCCTGTATGCAGTATTTTCAGACCAAACTTGTTTTGCCATTTTAGTAAGATTGTCTTTTCCCTCTTAAACAAAATACAGAAAGAAATTACTCAAGACAGGTTTTTAGCTCCTGGGTGATTAGCTCACCTTTGTGGTCATCAGGGAAGTAAGCTGGGTAAGACACTTTGCAGGGTCCAATCGTTGTTGATAAAATGCACAATGAAATTCACATTAGGTTACCTGGTTTGACTGGAACATATGTCTGTTGTAGTGGAAGTTGTAGTCATACTCGGTTGCAAGCCTCTGTATAAAATGTTGAAATTAATTGGTCATGCTGCAGCCTATAGTTCCATAAGCCTTTGAACAATCTTGGCAACTGTGGTTCCTTCAAGGCCTTAGACTGCAAAACTAAAGCGGACCCAAATGACTGACAAGCCCGTGCCTTTTTGGGAATCCATTCTTTACTTACGTTCACAGCCATGTTGTTGTTGTGTTTGTCTCTGTGGAAAGTGAACAAGGAGGGGGATAATTGATCAAATCGATTTATCGCCCAGCCCTAGCTTTGTGGCCAGTAACTATTGTGGCAGCTACGCGACTATCCTTGCGCTGATTTTGAATCCTCAGGATTTCAGAAATGAAGTCCCATTTGTGATACCTTCTATGAGAGTGACTGTCAACTGGGTACTTTGCCCCCTAGATGCCCCCGACCCCCTAGGTACCCCAGACCTCTCAGCCCCAAGTCCCTGAATTTCTTCCACGACAAATTGGTCTCCATTCATCCATCCCTCAACTGATTCACATCAACTAGTGCTGCTCCCTCTGCTGTTTGCATGCCTTGGTGTTCCCTTTCCTCCCCCTCTTCAGTGAAAGCAAATCTAAAGCCTCTACCTTCTCCCTGGACCCCATGTCCACAGCCCTGGTCAAGGCATGCCTACCTACCTCGTGCCATCTAATGGTGGATAACTCTATAGTGGAAGTCATTGTATGGGCACAATACACCTTATTTGACCCTGAAAAAGAAAAGCAATGATGTAACCCTGAAAACTTCTCTTAAAGAGAGTAGTTTTTCTGTTGATGATAAACATGTTTGGCTTGCAACCTGAAACATTTTGTCTCTTACAGTAATGCTACAGTTGTTCCTCCAGATTTGTGAGCCTTGGTAATTAACCATTCAGTCTTGTGTTAAAGGTTGACTGAAAACCAAATCAAAAGTAATGCTTACAATTACTGACAATTGTCCCTCTAATATATATAGTCTATAAGTGGTTGCAAAGCATTTGTACTCCATTTTGTGTATTTGTGTGGGTCTCCACTATAAGTACTGAATGAGGTGTTTTTTGTTCTGGATTTAAAAAGAGATAAAAATGCCAAGGTGAGGCTTTATGTAAATTGTGAAACCTGAACAATGAGTTTGAATGTGGAGCCATCATGTCCCACTCACAGTCGGCAGCAGCTCTAAGTCTACAGCTCTGACATGCTGAGCCTCATCGCTAACCAAGGACAGATATTTGCATTCAGGAGGATGACTACCTAATTTATGTGCAAGGCTCTAATCGTCTGTTTTGTGAGTGTTTAAATTGAACATATTTTTGCTAAAGCCACAGTATTTTTTTTTAACTATAGAAAGTTTATATTATATAAAAAATGAGGCCAGCAAAAAATGTTAGACATACAATGTTTCAGTAGAGGATAGAGTATGCAGCAAATAAAATACAAAACCAAGCTGAAGACGGAAAACGTACTGCAAGGACAGTTTGTTACTCTATTCTGTGGGAGATTTCATTTTCTGCTTTTCCAAACCGATGCTGACAAAAATCATCCAAGTTGAAGAGTTCAAATGTTGATAAAAACAAGAGGAAACTTGGATTTTTAAGACAATACTTTACTATTTTAAAAACACAAGACATCAAAAAGAAATACACTGTAATGACTCAAATAGTTTTAAAAACACACATAACATTTATTATCTGACTGTAGACTTTGTTTCTGAAATATCCAATCAGATCTGATTAAGATCTGAGCAGCATTGAGCTGTCTGCGGCTCGATGCACTTTGATCAAAGGAAACCAAAAAACAGGCTTCCCCCTGCGACAAACTTCATAAATTTATAAATATGTCTGGGTAAAAAAAGGAGGTACAGTACAGTCTTTGTTATGCAGAACTCCAGCCCACACAAGCCAAACAAAGTTAAGAAGGTGAGAGACTAAAATGTTAAAATTTGTGTGCTGGAGAACAGTATGAGCCTCCCCGCCCTCCTCCGGTGCCTTTAATGCACACTGAGAGAGGATAATCTGTGCATAATTGCAACTGCATGTGGACAGCCAGCAGCCTTTTGAGAGGCTCAGTGTTTCTCTGCCTGTCGCCTGTCCATGTGTTCACCTGCTGTAGGGACATATGCTAAGGTGATGAGCTCACGCATAATCCATCTGTCAATGCACATGTAGCACCACAGGGGGATAACTCTAAAGTACGGTACATTTTGTGAGGCAAACCCAAAAATCCTTTCCATGTAGTCTCTAGGGGTCTAATTGAGTCATCCTCAAATTTAAAAAGGATCTACTATCATTTCAACATTGAATGGTCTGAAATGAATAGACCAAATTGTTTGTTGTGACTAATAAGTGGTGTTTCATTTAATGGCTGGACTTTTTTTTTAGACACATATTGCATTTTATTTATTGATAATTCTGTGAAAGCAGCTAATCTGTGCAGCACTCAACTCCAAGGCATTTTTTTAAGTGGATAACAAAGTGTTTCACATTGCATTTTATTGTATCCTATTGTGCTGTGTCATATTGAGCGGGATCATATTGTATCGCACCGTATCAGATGGTAATGTGCAGTATTGTATCGTATCTTCCTGTATTGTATATCTTGATGAAGCCTCTACCTGCTCCCTGGACCCCGAGTCCACAGCCCTGGTCAAGGCATGTCTACCTAGGTTGTGCCCTCCAATGGTGGATAACTGTGGAAATCAGTGCATGGGCACAAAAATCACTTCCAAAAACCATGGTCTATGAACAAAGTTTGTTGCATCATCCACAAATGTTGTATTATATTGCATATATCATATTGTATCATATTGTACTGTGCCGTATTGATCGTATCATATTTATTGTGTCGTACCGTACTATATCATATTGTACCGAACCGTACCGAACCGTTCCTATCCTATCCTATCCTATCCTATCCTATCCTATCCTATCCTATCCTACCCTATCATGTCGATCCTTCCTTGTGTTATACTCAAGCGGCAACCTCCGGTCTAAAAATATGAGTCCAATGCGGAAGTGTTAGAAGCTGCAGTTCATCGAGGATCCGCTTGAGGCTGGCTCCGGAAGTACCGGAAGTCACATACACATGAATGGGGAAAAGACGATCTTTGCAGCATTAATAAACATGTTTACAGCCTGGTACAAAAGATGAGTGTAGTCTGAATAGCTAATTTCTCGATGTCCTCTGACTGTGAGGGGGGTGAATTTTTTTCTAATTCGGTAATTTAGAAGATATTGGGATTACTAGTCTTCCAATGAGAGGCACAGCTGCCTGCAGGAACACTGCAGCTGTTGGCTAGGAGGCTCAAAGCCCGCCTCTTTACGTCACACTGGCTCGACAGAAGCAATATGGCTGCCGCAGCCGATTGGTCTCAAAACAGCTCTTCAGAAACAGATGGGTGACGTCACGGATCCTACGTCCATATTTTATACAGTCTATGGTTATACTTACTCTCTGATGTACGTTGCACTGGACAGAAGCATCTGCTAAGCGGAATGTAACATTGTATCGGATCATAACTTATTATATAATATTGTATTATATGCTATTGTTTCATATTTTACCGTTATTATTCTTTATTTGTTTTATGGAACTTGTTTTGCACACTAATCCATTGATGTTTCAACACCATTTCAAGTCACAACACATTTCAAAAGAAATTTTGGTTCATATACTCATTTACATTTATCTTATCATGAAACATAATATATTCAGTAACTAAATGGCTTCTAACAAAATAAAAGCGTACATCAGTTTATAGGCAGAGATGGAAAAAGTTAATGTTTTTTTTTTCAGCAACACTTGATACAACAGTAAACTTTAACATTACTGAAACCTTTACCTAACCCTCTTTTATGCTGTACTCTTCTGATGTAGTATTGCACTGTACTGAAGTTGGGGTCCATGATAGACTTATTGGACACAACAGATACGATACGATACGGTATGGATAGGATACACTTAATGGTTACATTCCCATGGAAACAATATAGTATAACACATGATATTGAGAAGTCATTAACTGCAGTGTGAGAGGCATTAGATCAGGGTCTACAGCTGTGGTCAAGGGTTGCCTTTTAGATTAAGCTTATGAGTTTAATGTTCTTGATTATTACTTCCTTTCATGTGCAAACTT
The DNA here is from genome assembly GCF_009762535.1 of Notolabrus celidotus. Classification (NCBI taxonomy): domain Eukaryota; kingdom Metazoa; phylum Chordata; class Actinopteri; order Labriformes; family Labridae; genus Notolabrus; species Notolabrus celidotus. The sequence continues at coordinate 14,107,091 of NC_048272.1, read as the reverse complement.
TAACTACACGTCTGTGCTTTTTTAGTCAGAACAAAGATAACTCAAGAGGCTTTTATACCTCAACTTGAAGTCTGCATGCTGAGATCCAGAAAAAGTAGGATTTTTTTGTGAGAACATACTGTGAGTCCCCCAGCATAAGTCTTCATACCTGGGGAAATAATCAGATGTTTTCCCAGACTTTGAAAAGTGTTCTCCTCCCTGTGAGAGGTAGCACGATGTGTGAACAGTCATCGAAGCGTGCCTTTAAATTTGTACAGTTTTAGATTTTTATAAAACAAACCCAAAGTTTTATACTTTTTATAATTATTCAATCAGGAATAGCCAGCTAATGGATTTCCTTTTTGTGATTGCCTCTGCATGAAGTAACTCATAGTTCTTTCCTTTTTCACATTTCGGGCTATTAAAAAATTCCCCAGTTGAGAAATGCCCGCTGATGAAGTCTGCATTTGCAGAATTCATAGTTGCCTTCACATGCACAAGTGATTAAAAGGTCCAGCAACACTGTTTGTAATTTAATATACCCTTTATTATTAGACTGTTAAATGTGCCTCCTCCAGTTTTGTGAGAACATTTCAAAGTTACCTCCAGACTGATCATCACTGATCGCTGCTTCTACAAATGAAAAGCATCTATCTGGCACAGGGTGTCTTTTATTGTGTAGCCCAAATGACCATGTATTTCTCACCCCAGGCGGTTAGGAAAGATACATTTAGAAAACTAGACATGGTCATTTTAGGCATTTTAACAGTGGGCCTGTTTTCAATACAGCAGGGAGTAATGGAGCATGAAGGTGTAGTCATCTGAGAGCTGTTAGATGAAGAGTTACAGGCGACAGGCTTGCACACCTCCACAAGGGTAGTTAGAAATGCCGCCCAAACAAATGGGTGTGTAGTCCATCATTTGTGTCTGTGTGTGGCCTCTGGCAAAAACACAGAGGAAAGCACAACACAGGCACTTTACAACTTTCAGAAAAAGTTGTAACCATGAAAAATTGTATTATGTACTTAAAAAGAAATGAAAGCAATCCAAGAGACATTCTGCAGCAAGGTATAAAGTTGTAATTCTTAAAGCTGACTCCAAAGCCTGTTAATAAATAAATATGCACGACCATGCATATGTATTTACCCTGCAAGACTTTTCTTGAATTTAGAGTAATAAAAGCTAGATTTTAAATGCATTTAAATATATTTTAAAGATTTGATTAAAGCTCCTCTGACAAGTTTCAAACTGATACAGAAACAGACTGAAACTTTTACATATTCTTCGTATCATTATCGTATCTTCGTGGTCATTTTTTATGCTTAAAAGTGCTGCAAGGAAGTAGTTCAGGGGTAGGTGTCAAATGTGATGAAGTAATCAACAGTAAGCTGCAGAATCAAAAACGTCATTTTAAAAATGTGCTACATTTACATTTGTTAGTAGGCATGCACAGGGCAAAATCAGCGAAGAGGTAAAAGTACATGTTTCGTCCACAGGGGGTGCCAAAATCAACACAAACCCAAAGATCCTCACGGGGGCTTCAAAAAAGAACGGAGTAGAAGAAGCAGAAATCTGTTTGACACAGGCAATTTTTTGTAACATTATATAGTCAGGGATTACCTTCTAAAGCATTTGAAGCTTTTCATAGATTTATCTATCTAACATGATATAATATACACTAAACAGTCTCTAAAATAATGTACTTTTTTCTGTTACATGAAACGCAACAAAAAACATTTAAATTCACAGTTCTAACTTGACCACAAAGGAAAAAGTCCAAGTGAGGTGAATACGTGCATAGCACTTAAAATTCCCTCATTCACATGTTGATTCATTCACACACACACACACACACACACACACACACACACACACACACACACACACACACACACACATACACACACACACACACACACACACACACACACACTCACACACACACACACAAACACACACACATAGAGTTATTGCCTTAGATCTGGTTTGGCCTGCATGAACCCGTTTCCTCTGCATCTGCATGCGTCCAGTAACTGCAGCGCAGCAGCTTCCGAGTAATGGACCTGAGCTGAGGGAGATGAGGGGAAACATGGGCCGACTGGCTGTATAATCAGCCGTCTCTCTGTCCAGGAACAGGGGTGTTAAATCAACCTCAGGTGTCTGATATGAGAATCTGGATTGAATCTCAGTGAGGTGCGTTCCCTGAGGCTGCATGCCGACACTCATCGCTGCTGGAGGTGGATGGATGCGTCGTTGTCTGCATCAGCGGGACAGAGTCTGAGAGATTGATGAGGAAGGAGAAAGCCCTCTCCTCCTCTCCCCCTTTATCCTCAATGAGTCTCCCAGGGGAGCAGCTATTTTGAGAACACAGGCCCTTGTGTGAAAAGTAGTTATCTGTTTCAACTTCAATCTAATCCAATCAGGCCCAATGGATGAGAGTCCCGTTTTTTACCTGCATGACAGGTGTGCTGCAAGTGAGGGTTTGCTGGTACGCAGCCGGCTCTCCCAAGTCTCTCCATGCCTCTAAAAAAACATTATTAACCCAATAATGAGAGAAATATTAATGAGGTGTGCATTGAAATCTGACTCTGGAGTTATAATTAGAGTTATTCTCCCAGTTGTAGAGTCCTGGTCCTGGACGGAGGCTCGTTCTGTAGCAGAAAGTGAGAGAAATGTTGTTATGCATGTAGGTCATGTTCCCATCTCTGCCTTAATCAGTGGCTATATATAATCTGCTTCTTTCTTCAGAGAGACTTTTCGCGAGCTCCCCACTGTGTTCTCTGCTCAACATCTCTATTAGAGCAAGTGGACGGGGCCGAGGAGGCCAGGGGCAGGAAGAGAGAGGTCAGACAAGTTCTTCTCATGGTTCATAGGGGCTCTTGGTGAAGGTATGACAATGGTTGGAGGAGGGTGGTCGACATCAACACGAAAGTAACTCTTCAACTGATGTCTCAGTTTTGTTACAGTTTCTGTATCCATAAACCACTTTTTCATGCATATGCCATTCTCAGAACCCATCAGCTTTTGTCTGATGACAACAAAGCCTCTGGGAGTGACAGTTAACTTTTTAGGGGGTTCTGGTGTAATTTGTGGTTAGCTATTGAAGACTTCAGGCCTAGGCTGTTTTTTAAAACCACCTTCTATACTAGTAGTTCGTTCTTGCCAAAATTCAGTATGTAGCGGGGCTGCCACAAACGATTATTTTGATAATGGACTAGTCACCGATTATTTTTGTGATTAGTCGACTCATCGAATCATACGTAAATCGCAGCTTATCGCACCAGCATGCAGCTGCTCTTATATAACCATTATTCGTTTCCAGCTTGAAGTGTTTAAGGTATGTACTAACTAAAAATAAAGAAAATTAAGATGATAGTTCATTCAACTTTTAATGAACTTTGCAGCTTGTAGCAGCATTTCTGACATTTTTTAATGTGATAGTGCAAAATAAAATGAAGGCACAACTCTGGCCTTAAACAATTTTAGGTGTAAATGTTTAGTGCATTGTAAAATGGAACCAAAAACTATGCACAATGTATAGTTGCACTATGAATACTAAGTAAATAGCTCACTGTTGATGTTAATGTTAGCAGCTAACTAGCTAATTAGCTTACCGAGATGACTGTCCCTCTTCGTCAGAAATTGAATGAATCAGCCACGACGTGCTTCCTTTTCAGATGCTCGTGCATCATCGTCATACTGCCATGGAAGGCAAGTTCTGCCTTGCAGATTTTGCATTGCACGTTCTTCTCTTTTATTTTGGAAAAGTTTTCCCAAACTTTCGAGCTCCTTAGCAAGCTAGCCATGATACAGTTTGGGCATAACTTTTCCGGTGACATCACGACTGACCCCGATTTCCAGTACTGCGCATGTGCGTCAAGGACAGAAAGGCAGACAAGACAGCAAAAGGTACAGCGGCAGTTTCAAGAGAAAAACAGCTTCAAAAAATAAACAGTGACGTTGATTATTAAATAAGTTGCAGACGATTTTGATCGTCTACGTCATCGGCAGCCCTAGTATGTAGTATGCAGAATGTGAACAAGAGCAATATCTGCAGTATGCCAAAACTACCCGGATGTTGTACTGATATATGAAAAATGTCTCAGTACGCAGCGGACCAGTCTCCCTTGCTCCCAAAATGCATAGCGCTTATGTTCCGCTTATTCTTTTTTTCCGTATATGACAGGGGGAACTTTGTTTTTAGGTGCTGTGAAAATGATTAAGTCTGTAAAAACCACTTCTAAACTTTTAAAATCATAAGTAGATGCTAAAGAAGCAGTTTCACTATCAGCTTAGCTCTTGTTTTCTTCCGCTTTCTGAAACCTGAAATCCAGCAACGCCTGACCCAGCATCCTGCAGAGCAGATCCAATAGAACAGTCATACTATGTACTACCTACAAATGCAATATGCAGTAAGGTAGGTACGTAGGTACATTTGTAGGTAACATGTAGCAGGCAGTTTTGAAAACAGCTATTGACTTCCCTTATTGGGTTGCTTGCTGCTGTTATGCTACTTGGAAAGCATATACAGTCCAGTCCACGTATATACCTACACAGTCACAAGTAACATACCCCTCGTAACAAAACAGACTGTCCCAAGAAAAACTCGAGCACAAGTAATCTCCAAAAACAACATTTGCTTTGGTCCAGCTGAAGATCAGCAACTGAATGCAACTCTTGTCCGTTTGACTCATGTCAAAGCTCCAATATTTGTTTGGAGCTTTAGGAGGGATTAACACATGATTTCCAGCTGATAGAAATGTCGGTATATTTAACTTTGAAGGTGGGATTCGTTCTAATCCAATTATATTTAGTTTAATGTAGGGTACAGCTGCATTCAGTCTTTACAATTTAGGCTGTAAAACAACTCCAGCTTGGCAAGGCATGCTTCTTAATTTGGGAGTCGTAAAAAATGAAGCAGACTTGCAGGAATTATTTTATTGGTTTTGTTTTGAAATATCAGCAAACTTTATATAGTGAAATATGAACATTTTTTAATTAATTTTCAGCAAAATGTTTGGGGAAGTAAAAATTGCTCATCAGTTCCCAAAGCTGAAGGGGATATTGCTTGTTTAATTCAAACAGCAGCTCATAACCTGAGAGTTTTTACATCACCACGGTGTCACACTGGAATAGAAAAAGGAACAACTTTGATGAACTGAAACAGAGGATTTGGCACTAAACTGGAGTTACTGAATTGTTGTTGAAGCCCTGTATCATTTCACCAACTGTATATCTAATACATACACTTTTTCGTCTCCTGCATCAACTTTCCTGTGGTTCACTTTGATCTTTTGGAAACCAGCATCTTTCAACAACTGATGAGCTTTATTTATCTTCACTTTGTCTCTAAGTCTGTGTCCCTCATGAATATTTTAGAATATGTAAATAAGGTTAATTGTCTAACTTGACCACTGATCTCTGTAACACTGTGGAACTTCAATGAGCACGCCTGGAGCTGTGAGTTTAGTGAGATTAAAAGGAGCAATAATCTGCGGCCTGCTGCTGATGAAAGGCTGTCTTAACTGCATTCTTTGCTCTGTGTGAGGGGTTTAATTAACACCGGCTGAACAAAGCCTCTCATGTTGGAGTTAATCAATAGGCTGTTTAAGTATTTTAGATTTTACAGCCTGCATTTATAATCACGTCAATATTAATGTTATTTTACTTTTTTGATCAAAATCTGCTGCCATTGTGTGTGATAAGAATAGTTTCTGTGCTTTGTATTAGCTTTATGTTGATAATTCCATTTAAGTATTTGTGTGCTGGATGTATTTTGTTTACGATGATTGAAAAAATGGATAATTGGTAACTGAAGCACAGAGTTTGAATGGCCAATTATTTCCAGAATGGCATTGTTTTGTTAATAATTCAGGGTTTTTTCTGTCGGGTTGTCGGGCTGCATAGTTTGTAAGTGGGAATGTTCTTTCACACAAATCATCAGAGGTTATATTTTCTGCTGCTTTTCTGTGGCAGCCTGCTTATAGATAGATTTAATGGCTATTTTGCTGCCGCGCTGGACCCCTGAGGTCAAAACGAGTGCAGCTTGTAGGAAATTAGAAATATTCCTGCCCTTATCGGGCCAAGTTGCTCTTGGAGCCAATTTCCCAACACAGGGTCCTTTAATAGAAACCTTTCTAATGATAGCTGTGGAATTTAATTTAGCTCCTACATGGGTCCATTTAACACCTAAACTCATTTAAAAAGAATTAAACTTGCGAGGGATAGTGGTGTCTGGAAGCTAAATGACCTCTGTCCTTTGTCGTTATTTCTCACTTGCTCTCTAACTGGTCGGGGGCAATGACAAAAGCCTTATCCCAGCGCACCAGGTGCTCACACACACATAACTAGCCTTTATGTACTCACCTGCACACATGCTGACTCCAAGTTTTATGGCTGTAATGAGAAAAGTATCTTATAAGCCTGAATGACTGTTTCTCAATTCATACAGCATTGACTCTTCCCATTTTGCAGAGATTGGGGCTCAAGTTTGAGATTTTGACTTCAGTTGTACACAAACATGAAGTGAGACTTGACTTAGACTCTCCCCTCAAAGACTAAGACTCAAGATTTTGGACTGATGAACAATCTTTTTATGTTATACGTCAGGTCCGTTAACATCACAAGCTGAATGTTGTTCCCTTTTGTCATGCATAACCTTTTGCATCTGGTGCGCGAGTGGCCACACTTACCAGATGACACTATGCTGAGCACAGCCAATCATCAATGAGTGAACAGTCTCCCCCAGCTCTGTGTATATGATATGAAGAGTGTACATGCTCTTCAAATAATCAGAGAGAAAGAGAGATGTCCTTCATTATTGCCTTCCTGATTATGCTCAACATCTCATGAGATTGTACCTCCATCACTGTCTGGTTTGGCTCTGCAACCAAACTAGACAAACACAGACTGCAACGGACTATAAGGACTGCAGAAAAAATCATCGGTGTCGACCTGCCCCCCATCCAGGACTTGTACCGGTCCGGGGCCAGGAAACGGGCAGGGAGCATTACCGCTGACCCCTCACACCCTGGACACAAATTCTTCAAACTCCTCCCCTCTGGCAGGCGCTACAGATCACTGTGCGCCAAAACAACCCGCCATAAGAACAGTTTCTTCCCCCAGGCTGTCACTCTGATGAACACTAAACCCATAACAGTGTCATACCTGTCAGATAAATACTCTCTGTAAATATACATGTAGATATACAATGCAACAATTCTCAAGCAGAATTCCATATTTCTATTTTTTGTATTATTTAACTTCTATTTTATAATGTAAAACTACCTCTGCAACTCACCACTGCACTTTATCATATTATTTTAGCCTGTACATATTAGTCAAGCCTATTTGTTGTTTCTTTGTATTTATAGCTAAGGTTATTGTTATTATATTTTTATTTTATTTTTTATTGTAGTTCTTATTCTTATTCCTATTCTTATGCCTTGTACAAAGAGAGCACAGTTTACCAAAGTCAAATTCCTTGTGTGTTCAAGCATACTTGGCGAATAAAGCTGATTCTGATTCTGATTCTGATTCTGATTCTGATGACTGATGACTTCTGATGATGCTTCTTGCTGATGATCAGACACGGAAAAAGGCATATAGGAATGCCAGGAGGCAGGACAGGACAAGCTGTTTGGTGTGGACAGAGAGGAGAGGTGATGCCATTAAGGGCGGACTCAGGGTAAAACCAGGGGTGGCTAGGGTGTGTGTGTGGGTGAGGATAAAAGAGCAAAGCACAGATAAAGTATAAACTTACTTAATATTGAAATAAAACATAATGTTTAAAAAGTGGGTTAATCTAATTAAAATCGACAGAACCTCCCATTTTGTGACTTAAAAATCAAAATTTTACTGTTATTATTTAAAACCATGAGAGACATGGATCTGCAGATGCCGTCCAACACTGGAGAATTTACTTAGATGCTGAACCAAAGACTTGAGACTTGGACCATTATACGCAGAACAATACAGGAGCAACAGCATGGCAGAATGTTATCTACTCAATCAGGAGCTGAGTTAGAGTCCCTTCTATAAAAAGCAACCTGAAACAGCGTAACGACAGATAAAACCACTGAATTAAGAAGTTCAGTTTCAAGAAGAAATAAATTCATTTTATCTGCAGTCTTCCTAGACAGCTAAGAGTGAATCAGTGCTGGAGCTAGCTTGTTTGGGGATACTAAACTTGAGGACACTGCCAGTGTTGACAAAATTTCCACTGAAGAATACAAAAATACAATAAAAACGCTGCATAGTTAACTGTGACTCTCTTATGCTCCTTTTTGTTGGCTAAAGGTTGCAAGGCGTTGATATGTGAGTGCAGCTTAGCTAGTTTGTTTGACGATGCTAAGCTTTTTTTAAGATTTACTCTGACTGCTCTTTCTTAATTTTTTTTCTTAACAGAAACGGAGCTCCCACAGAAGATTAAAAAAACCTCAGTTTCTCTTGCGCTCTTCTCTGTTGGTTAAAGGATTGCAGGAATGGCTCTGTGAGTGAAGCTGGAGCTAGCTTGTTTTTCTATATAGTAAATAATACTGAAACACTAAATCATTTTCCCACGTCCTTCACTCTTGAAAATCAAGACACTGTCTGAATGAGGTACATGTGTGAACACTATTGACCATGACCCTCACTTTAACCAGACTTTTTTCCCCCCCAGCCTCTTCCTAAAGTGTCTGCAGTAAGTCAGGGAGCTGATGTCTGAACACAGAAGGTGATATTTTGGAACATTCACCCTGAGCTAAATGATGATGTCATTCGTTTAGCTGAGATTTGACGCTTTTTACTTTACTGCACCCATCAGCTACCAGTTTATTGTTTCCACTGTTGTGTTTGTATTGTGTAAATGTTCTTATATGTTGTATAACACTCCTCCTCCTTGTCCTACAACAACCCCCCAATCCCAGCACCACAACCAAACCAAATGTTTGAAGTTGTGAAAGTGCGTCTGACGCCTCCTGGTGTGAGATAGATGTGTGAAAGACAAGTTCCGAGAAATATTAGGACCTGAATATCTTGAACTTTACTAGAAAATGTCAAGAGTTCATGTGTGAAAGGGGCTCAATAAAGTTGTTAGCATGTTATCTTTTAATGCTTGGCCAACCGTTGGCATGTTTGATAAAGCAAAACACGCATTTAAAAGGATATAGGAGTTAAGTCGTGCTAATTTTGAAAAAGGAAAAGTTGGTTGAAGCTTGTATTGCACCTACAAATCTGATTCAGCTGTCAGAACTCAGGTACACCCCCCTTTAGAGGTAACCTTTGGGTCCATGAGCAGCTCAATATGAGACAAAAAACATGCATTGATAAACAAATCAGGTCCTTGCTCTTCCTCTCGCCAGAGGTGGCGTCATGGTGACACATCACTGCTGCTGGAATAGCAGACACACATACAGCACAGTACTCTGGCCTTGGTTTGGCCTCTTAAGCTGAAGCTTTTTTTCTTCTATGAAGCACCATGAAAACGGGGGTCTTCTTATTCAGAAGTGATAAATGAAGTTTTACCTGGAAGCAGTCCCACACACACATTTCAAAGAAGGAGTACAAAGGTGCATTCAAACAGGAGGTACAATCTGACACCTCATGGTGGATTTTCTGTATAAAGAGCCCAGCATATTCAGTGCCCCACAGTGTAAATCTTATAATTGCTTGTTATATCGTCAAATGGGTCCGGAAACGTTCTCCCCACTCGGATAAAGTAGGTCTGTGTCCAATCTTTTCTGCAACTTTTCAAACTGAAAATCTGACCTCAACATCCACTTCACTTGTGATTAGCCAGCTGTGCTAAAGTGAGAGGACAGCCAAGGATGAAACCATATATTTTAGATTCTGTCACTTCCCATGTGTGCATCAAAAAGGAACAGTCTGAAAGCCTTCCCGGGAAAACTGTCTCAAATTCTGTGCAGTTATCTCATCATTTAAAAATCATCTCTATCTCCAACTGATTAATGACAGTACAAACCTTTTCCATCCTGCCTTTGAGCACAGACGTTTGGATCAGGAAGAAACCTCTTTCTTCCCAATGTTTTAAGACCATTTGATTATAACTGTAGCTTTGTATTGCTTTCATAGAGGCAAACAATATGCAGAGCCTCACTATTGACAGGTGCAGTAGCTATCATTGAAACACCTAAATCCCTTGGAGAAGCAATAATTAGTCCCTGCAGGGTTTCGCTAACTTTTTCTGTGACTGCTGCAGCTTCAAATGTCTCACTGTTAGACAATGGCTGCTAAGAGACGGGAGGATATCATTCTCACTGAACAGATAGACACTGACTTACATTAGTAACAGAGGCTCTGGCTGGTGAACAGTCTGGAACCAAGGGGTAACGGCCAGTGAACAAAATGAAGCACAACAATGTAGGGGTGAGTATTGGCAAGAACCTCAAGATACGATACGCATCACGATACTATTATTCTTGTTTTTCCTTGAACAACGTACTGAAAGCATCCTAACCTGCAGTGCAGCTCACACTCTTCCTAGCAAGCGTTGGACGGCTGGCAACTTCAGTGCGCTAGACGGAGTCATGAGGAAATGCTACATTCAAATTCATGCTAGTTTTCCGAGACTACCAACCCCAGCTTTGAACAAGGCTAAGAGTTTTGCATCATTAGTCGTAATTAAAGACTCCTTTTTTTCCAACTAAGTCAAAAGTTAGCTAAAGTCAGCATCATATGGCAACCACCCTCTTAGGGCTTCATGATGTCTCCTTGGAAGTGGGGAGCGACATTTGAAGCTAAAATAGTATTCCATAGTTACAGGCATCTATTTGTGATTATTCATAATCAACATTCCCTCCGCCGCCTTGTGTAGATACCAAGCGGCAACCTCCAGTCTCAAAATATGTAGCCCATGCGGGCCCAAGTGTTATAAACTGCAATTCATCAATTCAGTTGCCGAAACACCAGAAACCACAAACACACCAGTTCAAAAAAGATGATCTTTGCAGCATTAATAAACATGTTTACAGCCTGGTCTACGTACCTAATTTCTTTATCGGCACACACTGTACGGGGTTGAATTTTTTTTTAACGCAACAGAAGTTTGCGTTAGAAGATATTAAGATTATGAGTTTTTGCCCAAATAAGGACATGACTGACTTGACTCCCGGATGGACGGGAACACATAGCTGTTGGCTAGGAGGCTCAAACTCCGCCTCTGTACGTCACATGTTTTTGGATGAGTTCAGCATTTCCAATATGGCTCCCGCCGACGATTGGCTTCAAAACAGCGCTCAGGAATAGATGGGTGACGTCACGGATACTACGTCCATATTTATACAATCTATGGTAGATACATGCAAATTAGGGCTGCACAAGTAGAGACAACGGCGACTCACACAACATTTAATCTATTCAATTCATATCATGTGCACTATAGGTGTAGACAATAAATGTAAAGCCTCCAGGGGACACCCGTCCTATAAACAGTTTGTTTGTTTGCAGTAGCTTTAACCTGTACTAGGGTGAGGGGCCACTGGTAGCTTCTGTCTAAATCTTTCTGCAGGTGTTTCTGTGACACAGAAGTGTGGCGTGTATGATAACATTTTAAAGCCATGCTCAGTTTTTGCAGTTTTCTCCGTTTCTTAATCTCACAGCAGCACACCCATACTTCTAGCATCTGTCACTAATGTTGTCTTATTTTGGTAATTTGATGCAGTGAGCATTCTTCTTCTGTTACTTGGATATGTAACTTGTAAAACAATGGAGAATTTTATTTTAAAGACAAGCTAATATTTAGCTTGTTAATTTTTTTTAATAAATGAATGACTATGCAAGTATTTGAAAATCATGATCCATTGTTATTTAGAAGCCAATGGCTATCTCAGACGATGTACATTTGATAGTGTATGTGAAGAACACAGCCTCTGATAGGTCAATGAGGTGTCAGATGGAGGCTCATTTGAAGGCTCGCAGCTTTCAACATTGTAATATTGATTAAAAAAAATCATAAGAAGTCATCAAGGCACAGAACAAGCTGTTAACTGTAAAACACCTGAGGCATAAATTAGTGTGGTGATCATGCCATTAAACAGTTGGCTACCACAGACCCAGAGCATCTTTCTCAGCATTTTTGATTTAAACCACCATGCAAATGTACATTTGAAGTTTGGTGCCTTCACCCTCGCTCCTTGTGTGGATGTTTACTCGTGGCTCTTATTGTGTTTTTTCACCTTCAGACGAACCTCTTTTGTGTTTGTTTTCTGTTGTTATGTGTTGGATGTTTTCCACCCCACTACCCTTGGACTCAGATCAGAAAGCCTTTCACTTTTGCCTTTTCTTTTATGTTGAATGAATCTCACAGTCTGCATTTGGGTTTTGTGTTTTATTCAAATCCTAGCTTAAGGTTTGTGAAAAGACACTTCAAACACACCCATAAATCAATTGTTGTTATGAATGCACGACTGAAAAACCAGAGAAGCATTAGTGGTTGATAATGATTACACAAATGTCTTGGCTGCATAACTTTTTCACTGATTTCAGATGCATCTTCTCATCCTCTTTTCACACCGTCAGTGTAATAACTTATTAAGTTTTAATTCATTTGTATAGCTCTTTTATCCTCACATTAATCTACAAAGCTACTCTGGCTTCAATGAACAGTTCATTTATCCATCATCAGAGTGATCCTGCCTGAAAGGCAGAAGTGTTTACTGTCGTTTTCTACTGTCACTGGACTCCAATTTTTTCCCTTTATCTTCTTTCTTTCATCTCGGCCTCTTTTTAGCCCTAATTGTTTATAACCCAGCTGCTGCCAGTGAAGTCTAATGACTGCTTTTCCTACTTGACTTGTGATAATAAAGCCTTTAACACAATACAGACTATACAGCAGACACCAGCAACTTAAACCAGCATTCACTCTCTTTCCCTTTATAAAGTCTCAATTTTAAACCAGACATGCTTCAGACCCTCTTTTTGTACTCCTATTACTAATTTAATGACCATTTAAAAATAATGATTATGTCATGCGGTATAAATAAAGCCAGAGAAAAGATGACTGACAGGACTGACTGTTTTTTTTCAAGATTTTGGTTGTCAGTTTACCTCCACAAGTCTTCGCTGTGATCATGAGCTGGTACCGACTCTGATCTTTCATTTTGCTTTCCACATCAAACGCAGAGAGCAGACTGCTGTGCCTGTTTGGTGATTGATGCCAACTTTACTGTGAGGAGAAGCAGCTCAAATTTTATTCCATGGCACGAAACATTGGCACATTTAGCATGTTTTTACATTCTGCTTTTCAAGTTGTTGTTTTGGGAAAATAAAGTTGTACATGTTAAGTGCCTTGTTTTGCAAATACTAGAAATTGTTAATGATTTTTTTACGTGACATGAATGATTTTGTCCTTACAGAGATTTGAGATCAGCTGCAGCATCAAGTTAGCAATCAGCATTTTGATACCATATCAAAGGTTGGAAGGATCTTTCTCTTCTCTATGCAGATATTTTAACTAAGTATACATCCTAAAATCAGGTGTGAAATAAAAAAAACTGTAGAATCTATTTTCTGTGAATTTAAAAATGTTGCCAGTTGGGCGGCACAGCTGCTCGCTGAGCTGCCTTTTTTTTAGAATCTTAAATATTAAGCCAAACTAGGTACAGAAATGAGAGTTAAAGTTAACAAAGTTCATCTTATTACAGTCCTTCATCCTAGAGGCATGGCCCAGATGTAGACACATTGTTGGATTCCTGTTAAGAATGTACGATAGATACCGGTTAAATTATGGGCCAATAAAAGGAATCATTTATTGTTCTTTATTCCTCCAATAATACAGTTTTATCCAAAATAACAGCAGATAAAAGTGGCTGCAAGGAAGACAAACTAGCTCATAAGTGCTTGTAAGCCAACAGAGTAAAAATGGCCTCACCTGCAAGATTTTTTTTCACTGCTTCAGAGAAGGATAACAAGACTGTAACTTGCAAAACCTGTGCTGCAGTTATTTCGAGAAGAGCAAAACGGTTATAGCAGATTCACCCCTACCTGCCCTCCGTGATGTGATCCCTACAGTCTGATCAACAACAATACCATGACATAAGCTTTACAATGAACTTTGAACTTATGATGCAAGTCCAGTGAAAATGCTGAGTTTGATGGCCAAGTGGCTGGATGAAGACTAACATGAAAAATACATTATGTGCACAGGAGTGCTTTGGTCACAGTGAAAAGATAAGTAATGATTGGCTGGGTACCGGTCCTCTGTCACTTAAGTTTGAAAGGACGCAGTAAACTCACTATCCATGTTCATCTTTCCCATGCAGAGCGCAACACTATGTTTTGAACCACCAGCGGAGCAGGGATGTGGCTACTTGGGCTCAAGCCTTAAATGTTTTCACAAAAGCCCAGAAGCTTTCAGGCTATTAATAAAGCTCTAGCTCAGTGTCAGTCAGCCAGTCTCTCTGACTGAGCAAGCTAATAAATGAAGCAAGTTTTATTAATGTGTAAACATTGCCATCTGTTGTACTCATTTACAGAAATTAATCTGTTGTAAATTGTTGTCTGATGGACTGATGTATTAAATATTCAAATTTTCAAGGAATGACCTCAAAACATCTATCTATAGAAAATGGGTTGCAGCATTTGGATCCAATCAACAGTATTTGTTTTTGTTGGTGAATGTGCTGTGTAGCTTTTTGAAGAGCCACTCCCAAGAGAGAAAGTACAATCAGCATCATGTGTGAACACAGATAGAACCTGCTGAATCCAGTGTCAAACACTCGATGAATGATTAGCTTTGGGTTCTACTACATCTTGGCCTGCTCTGTACGATAAGGTCACATGCTGCTGCTTCTCTACCTAACCAATCATAGATGGGCAATGACTTGTCATTCAGATGTCAGATGATCATCAAAGAAACAAAGAAGTGCATTTTGGAGTGGTTAGAAATAGAATAGGAGGCAGGACTGAAAATGATTCATCTTCAGCATGTTGTTTTTGCTGAGAGCTGTTGGAGATCAATAAGATACAAAATCTTTCTGGCTAGTTTCTTTTTCAAGTATAGCAACTATTTTTTCCTCCAAATTGATGTACAGATTATTTGGCATGCCATATCTATATTCAAATCTAAAATGGCTTTAACAAAATTGCATGGTATTTTTTATATGCTCGAATGACGTCTGCAAATATTGCGTTACAAGTGGGATCCTGTTTTTCTCTTGAGAAAGCAGTGAAGGCAATGTTTTTAAGATGGCTCTGAAGAAAAAGATCAAACATATTGCCATTCTTTTATAAGAATACTCTATTATCCTTTTTATTTCAGGTATTTTTTTTTTAACATACATGAATATGTGTTGTCTCTGAGAACATAGGAATATTTTATTGTACCCATTGAATTTCCCATTGACCCCCAAAGTTACTTCCTGTGGGTCCTTCATTAAAAAGCTTCATCATCACTGAACATCAAAGAAATGTTCTTTGAGTGTAAATAGTGATTTGATTAAGAACTGGTATGTACATAATATTAATAAATCAATTTGTAATCATTAAATATTTGCCTTTCTTACCCTCAGGTTTGCATAAAAGACACATTTTAAAATACATTATTTCCCGGCTTTCTACTAATCACCCGATTGTGTTAAATACTTCATTCTAATTGGTCAAAACCAGTAACAAAGGTTATTAATACTGAAAAGCAAAGGCAACACAAGGGATATACTGTATGTGAATGTGGCACTGTGAGGTCAACAAATGAGAGATGTCATGATAAATTGGACAATGTGAGTTTTAAATTAGCAGAAAGTCAGGAAGAAGAAAAGAGAAAACAGAAGAACCAGAAAAATATGTTACAAAATTAAAGTCTCTTGGAAGTGTGAGGGAATAGAGAAGAGGAAGTTTGAAATGGAAAAGAAAGTGAGTGAATGTGAGAGTAATAAGGTAAGGTCAGAAGGAGGAGAGAGGATATGATGCTATCTAGTACAGTTGCCAACGTGTTATCTGAAGATGTTTGTATCAAGGCACAATGGAGAATGACACGGCGTACTATGTACCTCGATAAAGCTGGTTATTTTTAGACACTTGGCTCTTATCTTAATACACAGCTGGCACGGGTTTGGCATAGAAAAAGGTAAAGAAAATGTGCTAATAACCTTCACTGTGCTGTGAAGGAGGAAACAAACAAGGAAACTAGAGGGAGGAAACTCGAGGTACATACAACATGCAGTGAAAAATATAAACTTCATACACAGAAGAATAAACTTGTGATTGTTCTACTTTGTCAAAACAAATCCAAACTGATATGAAATGACACGTTAGTGTATATTACCTTCTGTGCGCGCGTGTGTGTGTGTGTGTGTGGATGTGTGTGTGCGTGTGTGTGTGTATTTGTTTTCTTCCCTAGCCTAGGGGGCATACACTACCTGAAATTATAAATAATAGCAGTATGTGTGTTTATGTTTTTCATTACAGTCTCAAACACAGCTCTGGGATACAGATGCATGCCTCTCTTTTCACCTCACATTTAAATATCAATTTATATGCAGGCAGAGTTCAGCACAAGTTAAAAAGAAAACATAAAGAAATGGTTTGTTTTCATTTATGTGTCTTGTGTAGCAGAGTTTTTTTTTTCCTCGACAGTATCAGAAGTGAAGGTGATGCTGTGTTAACAGGTGCAAGTGTATCAAACAGAATATTGCAAAAGGTTTCTTTATTTAAAACATTTATTTCAATAAAGGTAAACTTCCTTATTTGTGACAAGTGAAGTGAAAATTTTCTAAACTTTTTTCGTTTTAATTTTAGGTGTTACGTCTTACAGCTCATGAAAATCAGACAACCAGTATCTCATAGTTTTAGAATATTTTCTAAGATCAATTAAAAACGGACTTAAAACACAGAAATGTCCAACTTCTGAAATGTTTGTTCATTTAAGTCCATGTATGGTTGCGGCACCTTTACTGCCACTTACTGCAACAGGCGTAACGCGACGCTGCGCATCCTGTGTAAATTGGGGGTAAGACCTTAATTTACAAATGAAATGCAATCTGTGCTTTCAACTGAAAAGAGTACTTTGGACAGTTGAGAAACAGTCCGGTTCTTTTTCTCCTCAGCCCAAGTATGACGCTTCTGACATGGTTTCTGGTTCAGGAGTAGCTTGAAAGTAGGAATGCAACAGTTGGGGTCCCTTTCCTGATGATGTCTGTGCCTGGTGGCTCTTGATGCACTGACACCAGTCTCAGTCCACTCCTTGTGAAGCTCTCAAGGTCTTAAATCAACCTTTCTTAATATGCTTCCATAAATCACTCTGTGAACAGCCAGTGGTCAGCCTGGCTGTCAATGACCTTCAGCGACTTAACCACCTTGTAGAGTTGCTCAGCCTTCTGAGCAACGGTCAAGTCAGCAGTCTTCCGCATGATTGTGCACCAAGAGATATTCACGATATTCTTAGAGGCGTCTGTATCTGCATGTATGTGTGTGCGTGTGTGTGTGTGTGTGTGTTGTATTCAAACATTCATGAAGCTTGAGATTAGAGCCATTAACCAAAATGAGCTCTCTGATTGGATAGCACAAGCAATCAACATTTGCCACTTTGTAGTAAGAAGGGGTGTGTGATGTTTATGTTGTGTAATCATCAGAGAGTGATGAGCAACACAAAGGTGATTGTTTAACTGACCTGAGCCGACGTTTGGGGTGATAACATGTTTTTCCTTAAATTGTTTATCTCTCAGTGGTGGTTTGATGAATAGAAAAGTGTTTGTGTTGTTCATCTGGAAACATAAGAGCGTTCTGTTTACATACTCAACATCATAGCATCAAAGTTGTTCATTAACGCTCATTAACACACATCATGGTTGGAGCTAATCAAAAACAACTCATAATTTAGGTGGCTATACATGCTGTATCTCTCAAAACAAAAAGGGAGACTAAAATGATAGGGGCTTTGGCATTGGTTGATTTTAGAGTTTAAATATTTGAGATCAAACTCACAAGTTATGGTTAATCTGTATGTATGTAAAATAAGATATGGGTGAATTTAGATGAGCAGCTGACCCTGCGCTAAAGTGAGAAACGGGACTCAACTTGTGAAGCTGAAGTGGTAGAAACATGCGCAGGCTGCATTTTAGCCAACCCTTCTTCATAGACTCAGTTTCTTGTACAGTTGATTATCAAACCCTGATACTTATGAATATGTGTTTCTAATGTTCTTAAAGATTGTGCATTCAGTTATTATGAAACCTATCTTTACAGTTAAGCACATGCTGCTGACTGTTCTGCTGATAATAACATATAGTCTAGGAATGGACTCATATTGTGTTTTTTTCTCATAAATGTATGTCTTAAATCGTGTACATTTACAACCTAAATGAAGTTATCAACCTTTTTCTAATAAACTTACAGCTATTTTCTATTAAATGTACCACTTTATTCTTGTAGATTTCTTAGTTTTTCTCAGGGATTTAATATTTTATTCTAGGAAGTTTATTACTTTATGTTC
Source organism: Notolabrus celidotus (assembly GCF_009762535.1). Classification (NCBI taxonomy): domain Eukaryota; kingdom Metazoa; phylum Chordata; class Actinopteri; order Labriformes; family Labridae; genus Notolabrus; species Notolabrus celidotus. Next base: position 14,088,685 of record NC_048272.1, on the reverse strand, counting down.
GTAAACGTATAACTCTATTCCTCCAAATGTACCACTTTATTAAGTCCACAACTTTATTTTGTAAATTAAAAATGTTATTTAGTTTATTGTTTGATTCCTGCAAGTTAACAACTTTGTTCCTCAAAATGTTGAACTTTATTCTTGTAAATGTATGACTTTATTCTCATTGTATTTCTTTATTAATTTATTATTTTTTCTTGTAAATGTTTGGCTTTAATCTCAAATATTTATAAATTTAATTTACAAACATTCTCATAAATGTATGACTTAACTCTCTTATAAGTTTGAGACTTTTTTCTCGTCAATATTCAACTTTATTCTGAAAATCTCAAATTCTTGTCTTTAATAATGTTGTCCTAATGCTTTTCATTAAATGGCGCAGCTGAGGAGAAACAGGAAATATGTCTTCTAAAAGTATCCTAACTACAGCAGCAATATTCAGACAAAGAACAACTTCATTGTAAGACAAATGTATTTTGGCTTCTGGCCTTTCTTGATTTTGTTTGAGTCCTGCTCCTGTAGGAACAGCTTCCTCCTAGGTCCTGTGGAGAAAAATAAGTTGTGTGAGATCCATAACCTGAAGAAGTCTTGAAATAATCAAGTACAAAACTACATTTAAAAAAATTACATTTTATAGCCAGAATTATTTAACAGACAATTAAATTAGTGTTGTACAAGAGGATGTGCTGAATTTTTCTCTATCTTGAAAAAGTGATGGTTTGAAGGATGTTTAAGTTGTTATTATTATCGACAGAATCGATCCTAACAAACCAATTAGTATCTTAGATCAAGATTTAAAAAGTAGAATTAAAGATGGAGAAAGAATATTTTTGGCTTTGATTCTTACATCTCAGCAGAGTGGTTATGAGTTGAGTTCACAGAAAATACACCTCGAGTAAATTGGGTGTGCTGGCAACTGAAAAGCTACAAACAACAACACATTCTGGCACAACATAGGCTCTCTGTTACTCAGGAAACTGAGTGAGTTCAGTAATTAAAAAAAAGTATCCTACATTGTGTAAACAAGCAACTTTAGGAACTGACTGGTCAGCGTGTACATGCTTCAATTAAAGCCATAAATAAGCTTTTCTGCACACATGCTGCATCTACAGTTACTGTAACAGGGCATGCTGGATGAATGTGTGACCTGGATTTGATGTTTGATGGCTCCAGCTGTGCTGTGTTTGGATAAAGAGTGAAGCTAACAATGAGTCTGCTTCTTTTACTCTGAAAGTCAGAAGATGCTACAGATGTGTCTCTGTGCTTGCTGCTGAAAGTGATGATCACAGTAACAGCCTATTTAGGTTAACTCGATTGTAACATTGGATCATTGATAAATATAAATAGTGTGTTTAATTCAGTGTTTTTGTTGGATTAGACTTATACTGCATTATTTGATTGGTTCAATAATCATGGTGTTGTGGACTGTAACAGATAACTGTAACAGAGATGCAGTAGTTGTAAAATTAAACAGGTTTTGACAGTTTTATTCTCATGGCCTTCAATCTGAAGAGGAGTGTGTGATTAAAGCTCAAAAATGTTCACTGAGTTGTTTTTTTTCATCCAATATTTCAACCTCAGTGTCAAGGAACCCTCTCTCCCTGTCGTTTCCTTTATTCGTAAGAAGTGCAACAGACAGAAAGGCCATGGATTTTACAAAAAACAAACAAAAACATTTTTTTTTTTAAATGTTAACTTGTTCACATCTCACTGTTTTCTGCCAAATTTGTCTTTCTTGGATTTGTTGAAAGTCAAGGGGGTCTAGGAGTTGAGATCACTCTTTTCTGAATGATGTTTTGGTGTTCTGCTTTTAGTTTAGGAGTCCTTCAGCCTCCACATTTTATGAGATTTTCACTGGGCACTGGATTATCCTCAGAGGCCAGTGAACACAGAATAAAGCTCTATCCTAAAAATAAATTCTCTGGTTTGCTTCAGCTGGGCTTTAGAGGGCTATGAGCTGAGCTGCCTCTGTCTCATCTAACAATAGGACAATCTGATGATAGTCCTTTTTTATTGATTTAGTTTAAATGAAACAACCTATCTGAGGATTTGAGAGATTGAGAAAATGAATATTTGATATCTGGCAGACAACAAGCACTAATAGTAAAGTGTTAGATGTGCATCCTGAAGCTAAAACATGAGACTTGTGTGGTTGTAGAGAAGTTTGGTGTGATTCAGAAGTTCAGAATGATAGTCATGGTCGAAGCTTTGTGAGAAATATGATGGAAATATCATGTGATTGTTTTTTTTATAGTAGATGGGAACCTCAAAGGTACATAAGGGGTTCCTACACCATAACAATCTACTCACAATACACCATCCCACTATTACATAGCTGCTTACTTAATCAATCAGTCATTTTACATCACATAAAAACTGAAAAAAGATTTCATTCATTCAAAGCTTATTTCTTCCTTGGAAAAAAGTTTGTTGTTATCACTCACATTAAGACGTAGGGATGTGTGCATTCAGTCGATCAAAGTATTAAATGTCATCACCCTCTTTGCAGCCAAATTCCATCGGATTCGTGTTCGGTCAGTCCCCCGATCCGTCACGTCCCGGATCTGATAGGTTTCTATTCCAGTCTATGTGTTAACTCCCACTTGATCTGCTTTGTTGTGTTCAGGCTCCGTCTCTGATCCGGCAGGTCGGAGCCCTCAAGCTCAGATATGCAAGACTTCTATTTTTGCCAGATGCCGGTGCATGCTGCATAAATCTCAACAGAGCAGATCGAAAACAAATCACCAAAACAAAATCCAAACATTTAGTTAATTTTCAGAATGTCAGAATCGTCATGAGCGAAGCCAGGCCTGGAATCAACAGGTCAGAGGTTTTTAGAGGCCAATAAAGACAACATGGATGAGGAGAGGAGTCAGATAATTGCTGATTCAGTAATTACCGCGGAAAAACCTCGGTCACATGATTCTAGTTGTCCGGCGTTCTGAAAACGCAGCCAGTGGTTGTTGATGGACGAAAGAGCGTGGAGCTGGACTGCAGCGTATCGGAGATGGACCGGACACAGCTCTGGGGGAAGTCTGATGTTAGTCAGCAGCAGCATTACCAGTCCGTTAAGAAAGTTGACTATATTTTAATTACTGTTGGCACAAAATGACAGTCATATTTTGTGTCTAAGATAGTGTAGCCAACTGCCTCAGCTGGGGCTGTAACTGCCATAATGCTATAATGCAAATATAGTCAAACACTGAGTTCTCTTGGAGTTGACTACAAACTTGTGGGCAAAGCAAGAGCAGTGTCTCTGGTACACATTTAATGTCCATCCTGACTGTAAGTGTGACACATCACCTCACTGTCACTGGTGATATCACTCCGTAACCTGAAATCAACAGTAACCTTAAAGGCACATGCCACCTTTTTGAAACTGACAGTTATCAACGTAAATATATATTTTTTTACCATTGAATCACATACAGCTATCTGAACCTGAAGAAAATTGAGCTCTACAAAAAACAACTTAACTAATCTATCATTAGTTTGACATCCACTGACTGAACGTCTGTGTACACTACTGCCAGCTTTTTGCTTATTATGGAAAAACTTCATGGCAATAACAGAATTCAAAGCAAAATAAACAACCACAATCATTTTATACATTTTACCATTTCACAGCATCAAGGCCTGCATGAAAGGATCCATTCAGAGCTGTTTTCCTCCATCAAACGTGCACGCTGCTCCATTCTCCACCACACCAACATGACACATCTCTCTTGAAGTGAATCAACAGCTCAGGATGCCAATTATGTTGACATCTCAGGGCTGTGGTGACCTCTCTGTGTCCTCGCAGAAAAAGAAGCCTGTGTGAGGCTTGTTATCCTCACACAGGCTCTATTTCCTTCTGCAGAACTGCTGCTGGGTTTGAGTTCAGGTGCTGGTAGAGCCAAGTGCAGAAACATAGTTACTGAATGGAAAAGTGCCTCTGTTTGGCCACTATTACACTTCAAACTTGTACCCCTTTTTTACATTTTGTTCAGCATAGAGATAAAAACTTTTTGAGAACAAAGTCTGCAAAATTTATATTTAAAAAACATCAGTCAGAAGATTTTCTCACCCCTTTTTGGATCTGCTAGCTTGAAAACATTTAATCATTTTGCTGAGCATTAATTTTCAGTAACAAATAAATATTTCAGATGCAATATTTTATGTTTTATTATCTAACATCTTGATGAAACATTTCCACCAGAAATTGATGCTGAAATATACTCTTTTGTGAGCAGTGTGAAAAACTTCACACACAAATATTCCTTTAAAAAAGAAGCTCATTGTTGGTACACCATTCAGTGTTCCACAACCATACAACAAACACAAGTTTGAAGGTCAGGAGCTGTGATTTTCACTGAATGCATTCATTATTGTACAGGAAAACATTCATCTGGCTTTTATCTCACAGTTTTCCAAAACCCATAGTGCCAAACACAAAACATCTAGAAGTCATTTTACTGGATTATTATGTCAAATGCTCATGTCCAATGATTTCATATGATCTTTATTGGCTTTAGCTGATAGTGGTTCAGCTTTTTAAAGACTGCATAAGTGATGTTTCACCTTAAAGGGACAGCCAGACAAAATCAGCAGATTCATAGACTAAAAGATAAATCACAGCGTCAGTTATGAGAGTGATTGATTTCTGTCAGTGCACCAGGTGACTACATGTTTATTTTGAAGATGACAGCTCACACAACATCATGTCAGAGAGACGTGAGTTTTATGTATTTGTTGTTGTCCTCTAAACATACTGTATGCATGTTGATCAGAACAGCCATTAATCTCTGTCTGCCGTATAATAGACATTGATTTTGTCTAGATCCAGTCAGGTTCATATTGACAAGGAAGCTTACGGGCAACAAGTGAGATTAAGTGAGAATATTCAAACATAGACTATGTATCCCTTTGTTGATCTTTTATAAGTCTCAATTTTTCTACACTTTTCTAGAGTCATGTGAAAATTAACCCCTGTAAATGTAAATTTATATCAAGATGTTTTCATTATCTTGTGTTGTTGGCTTTTTCTTTGTTATCATCACTTTCACAGATTGTATCTTCGTGTGTTTCCCTTGCCTACACCTCTCTCTTCTACACTGTATCTCTGAGCTGATGTCTAATTTACAGTGTTTGTGTAGTGAGTGATTATGCACATTTAGAATCCCTAAAGGGTGAAAAGACCGTAACATGAATTATCCTGCTTATTACCCAGCTTACTAAAGACTTAAACAAGTTGACACAAGAAGATTTGATTGATTTAAAAATTGTGGAAATGTAGGTGTTTTTTACCCGTCCGATGACAGTCAGGTATTGAATATAGATTATTTTCGGCCCTCTTGATGTCTCAAGATATAAGGTTTAATTAATAGAGCTTCTCATGAGGGGAAAGGCGGCTTAAAACTCTCTGATCATCAAACTTGAAAAGTATTTCACTGCTTCTATTGAATTCAGTCTGGCAATTTTGTTAGACAGTCTGAAATGTCAAGGTGAGCGTAATAGAAGGAATATTGAATTCTTTCAAGGACCAAAGATTAAACCAAATAACACATCTTCACAGCAGCAACAAATGCTTCCATTTCCAGAAGCAGACATGAGGAAAATGTGTTTTACACATCACTATGTGCCACCTTCACGGCATGGTTTCTCACTCTGGGTTAAACCGGCTCTTGATCGTGTGAGAAAGGACAAAACTCAGAGGAGTGAAATGGAGAATGCAGATGAAGGGTGTCTTCAGCAGAGTTTGTGCTTTTGAACTGCAAAGTGAAACAGGACCACGGAAATGTCACCTTTGCATCTATGAGTCAGCCTCAGATTTGCAAACTGATATCAATACAGTTCTTGAGTACCAGCTGTCAACCTCTAGTAAAATAATTCCACCTTTTTTTATTTGATCATTCAACCAGATGAAGGATTTCAGTCTGCCAGGGATCTAAAGCTAGCAAAAGCCGCCTCTCAGCTAAGCTAGCTCCCTTCAAAAAGCATCAGAGAGACCGTGATTTGTAACTTGACACTGAAACTGTTTGAAGTTTGTTCTAGGTGGTAGAGACCTCTGCAGAAATCTGTCTTCAATACCCTTTGAATGATGAACACTGTAGAAATATAACCTTGAAACACTGGGCATAAAGCAAACAAGCTAGCAGCAGCTTCGCCTGAGACTCTCCTAGCGTACTGCATCTTTAATGGGTGACAGTTTGTTTTTTTTTAAGAGTTCAACAATTTTTATTCACCCTCTCTTTTGTTTTGAGGATGAGAGGGCTGTGTTACTGTTTGTGAAGTTATAGCAGACATTGAGATTATTTTAATACAAAGAAAAGGGAAAAACAGAAGCTTTTATTTGTTACAGAACCCTGTGAAGCATGCAAGAAATTATCCAAAAGAAGAACAAGTAACTCCATAAATGAACAGATGAAAACAGGTTTCAGAAACATGATGAAATATCGACACAGAGACAAGGGTTAAAACTTTCAGACAACGAAATTATGAAAGACGGAGAGCAGCAACAGTGTGAGTACAGGTGAGAGAAATAGGATGCAGATGAAAACAACAAAAGGTTAAGCAAGAATTATACACGACAGCATACACAAAAAGGAAAAGCAAATGAAAAGAAATCAAACATGAAAAGATAAATCCTAAAATAGACCAAATACAAAACTGATCAAAAGGCATGAAACCCGACACCACTGGAAGTTCACTTCATGTTCCCTATTACCATTACTAAGTGTGAGTAGATTATGTGATGTTCAGAGACTAGGACAACCCTTTCAAAGTTATTTGAATATAAATGTGCCATCGACAGGAGCTAATGACAGAACAAATGGAGGAGTAAATGGACCAAGCAAAGTGCATATCAACTTCAGAGCTTCCCAGAGCTCCCTGCATTTCTGAGCAGCTCATAATAAATAGCAGCTTGAGCCGCCAGATTGGTTCTCCAGTGAATAATGAACAATCATGTACCATGAATGTCCAGTACATTCATTTGAATATCACAAGCCAACAATAAAAGCACGACAGGTTTTCACACATCACGTGACACTGATGGACGTCTGTTTGGCTGTAGAGAGATGAATCTCTGTAACAAATGTGTGAAAATCAGTGAGTATTGTAGAGATCCGGTGGGTCTCCACGGGTCGGTAAAGATGAAAACAAAACTCAAAACGACTCTTTACCGTCACTGCACGTTTATTGTATGCAGGGGAAGCTTCAGCATAACTCATATGACGTTTCATAAAGAAATAAAATAAAACATAAAACGCTCTCCCTGCGTTCGGTCCAACAGCATGCTGCCCAGGAAGATGACTCAGATCTAACCCCAGTCTTGACCTTAGGTTACCATGGTAATCGACATACAACAAATGTCTCTTAAAGAGACAGTACAGAAGGTGATCATTACATAACCCCCCCTCTCAAAAAAAGGGCCGTCCTCGGGCCACCAAAAGGTAATTCTGAGTCCATTTCAAAACAGAATAAAGACATAGACGAAATGCGTTGCAGCCTGCAAGTTACTATACAGTGACCGATATACTTTTGCTTTTCACAACAGAAAAGGAGAACATTCACATCAAAAGAACACAATACAACAATGTAAAACACAGACCACAAAGGATCCACAACCTCCCCATATTGAAATACCTTAGGTACAAGAGAGTAAAAGAACCATGATAGAATAAACAAAAACCGTTAGAACAACCTAGTCCAAGTCAACATAAGTGAGGGGCCACCTAGTGGCCCACTAACCCATAACTACTTGCGGCTTATGTCTAGGGCGAAGAAAGTAGCGCGAGTTTTGAGTGTGAGGAGTAATGTAGGAATGTTCAACAGAGCCCGATGCACAACCATCAGGGAGATGAGGAGGACTTTCGAAAAGGAAGTCGAATCCATACTCCTCCACCTCCTCCGGCTCCTCTGGCTCCTCCAGGTGAGGGACTGCTGGAGCTACCTCTGTCTCGCAGCCTTGGACGTCGAGTGAAGCTTGAGCGCCACCATCCCAAGTGAAGAAGGGAAGCAAGATGCAGACATGATGCACACCAATGTCCTGTTCTGACAATGCATCCACCAGCCTGTAGTCCAGATCTGACATCACTTGAACAACCCTGCAGGGACCTTTGAATATTGGTGCCAGCTTGGCAGCAAATCCAGCAGCAGCGTTAGATCTCGGATGAGACTTCAGTCGCACAAGGTCACCGACCTTGAACGTAATGTGTCGACGTTTTTTGTCATAGTGCTTCTTCTGTGTGTCATGACTGAGGGCCATAGTTTGCCGCACATGGTCGTAAGCATCCTGCAGCGAAGAAGTCAACTCCGATTTGTAGTCGTCTATGGACTCAGGTGCACACTCCGCATCTGGCTGAATCCACAAATCCAATGGAGTGTTGAGATCTCTGCCATAAAGGAGAAAAGCAGGGGTGTCTCCCGTACTCTGATGTGGAGCTGTTCGAAGTGCGAAGGAGATATGCGGGAGAAAGAGGTCCCATTCTCTGTGCTTGGTGCCCACATAAGCCCTGATGGCAGTCTTGATTGTGCGATTGACTCTTTCTGTCTGGTTTGACTGTGGGTGGTAGGCGGTAGTCAGCCGGTGAACAGAACCCAGTGATGCAACCACTGACTCAAAGAAAACGCTGACAAACTGCACTCCCCTGTCAGACACCAGGTACTTTGGAGCCCCGTGTCTTGCAAAGACCTCTGACACGAATTTCCGTGCAGCAACATCCGCCGAAGCTTCCCGTACTGGACATATTTCGACCCACTTCGTAAAATAGTCAATGAAAACGAGGATGTACTCATTTCCCCGCGTCGATCTCGGCAGAGGGCCTACGAAGTCCACACCAACGAACTCCCAGGGATGTGAGGTCACAACTGGCTGCATGTAACCCGCAGGTTTGCAATTGGTCGGCTTCGTGAGCTGGCACGTCTCACAAGAGAGGACATATTTCTTCACCTCCCCTCTCATCCCTGGCCAATAAACGCGTTTCTGGAGGCGAGAAACAGTCTTGGCAACCCCGAGGTGACCCGCAGTTGGGTGGTCGTGAAAGTACTGCAAGAGCGTGTTGCGGAGTGAGCATGGAACATAAAAACGAAGATCCTTGTATGGGTGAAGGCGGCAGGAGGATCTCTTGTCTCTGAAGTAAATCATGTTGTTATGAAGACAAAACTCAGAAGAGTCAACACAGGACTCATTTTCCAGTTTCTCACGTAGAGCACTGATGACCTCATCACTTTCCTGGAGACTGCGTAGCTGTACCTTGTCATCCAGTATTAGCAGAGGCTGGTGACGAATGTTCAGAGACCCCACAGTGGCGTAAGGGGGAAGCAGGTCCATAGCGTCATCCGACGAAGTTGGGTTACGGGAGAGTGCATCAGGGACAGAGTTTGAAACACCTGGTTTGTGTATGATCTCGAAATCAAAGTCCTGCAGTCTAAGACACCAACGAGCCAGCCGGCCAGAAGGTGATGGGCGTGACATTAGCCACCTTAGGCTGTTATGATCAGTGACAACCTGCACATGAGAACCTTCAAAGTAGGGGCGAAAGTATTCAAGAGCCCAAATTACACCCAAGCACTCTTTCTCAGATGTAGAGTAGGCCCGCTCAGAGGAGTGCAGAGTGCGGCTCGCGAACGCCACTGCTCTCTCCCGGCCTTCACTGTCACACTGAACCAACGCCGCACCCAAACCAACGTCACATGCATCAGTGTGAATAGCGAATTTTCTTTCAAAGTCTGGGAGGACCAAAATAGGTGCAGTGCACATCCTAGACTTAAGCAGGTCCAGGGCATTTTGACATTCGTCATCCCAACTGAAGGGGGTACCCTCTCTAGTTAGAGAGATGAGGGGCTCTGCGACCTTGGAGTACCCAGATACAAAACGTCTGTAATAACCTGTCATCCCCAGGAACTGCTTGACCTGTTTAACCGTAGAAGGTGGGGGAAAGTCTTTGATGGCACGGATTTTGTCCTCATCAGGACTTAAGCCCTCAGCAGTGACAATGTACCCCAAGTAGCGCAGAGAGGGCTTGCAGAAATGGCACTTCTCAAGCTTGAGGGAGAGGCCTGCATCTGACAAGCGGTTTAGCACCTTGTTGAGGTCTTCCAGGTGCTGCTCAAAAGTTGGTGATGCCACCACAATATCATCTAAGTAGACGACACAACAGTTGTAAATAAGGCCAGCTAGCACTGTGTTCATGAGCCGTTGGAAAGTCGCCGGCGCATTTGACAGCCCAAACGGCATGACCTTGAACTGATACAAGCCTTTGTGCGAGATGAATGCAGTCTTCGGACGGGACTCAGGGGCCATAGACACTTGCCAGTACCCTCGTGCTAAGTCCAAGGTTGAAATGTATTTCCCGCGAGCCAGAAAGTCCAGGGAGTCATCAACTCTTGGAAGAGGATAGGAATCCTTGACTGTAGACTTATTGACTTTACGGTAGTCAACGCAGAACCGGGGGTCCTTAGATGGTGCCTCCACTATTACTATAGGTGATGCCCATGGTCCCGAGGCTGGCTCGATAATGTCATTTTTCAACATCTCTTCGATTTGTTGCTCTATTATCTTTCTCTTTCCCGGGGAGGCACGATATGGAGGTAGACAAACAGGTTTAGCCTCACCAGTGTCAACACTGTGTTCCACCAGAGACGTCTGCCCAAGCTTTCCCTCAAAAAGGTGAGAGAAGCTGCTCAACTCCTGAGCTAGCTGAGTCTTTTCATCCTCTGGTAGGGCAGCGTCCCCAACCTTTCCTCGAAAATCGACCACAGAGCCTTTTGACCACAAGCAGGTGATGTGACCCTCTAGTTCCTCGATGTCCCCAACATCAAGATTTGGAGTCGGTGAAGCATTTTCTCCCAACCAAACGCTGCCTGAGGCAGGGTGAATGTGCACATCAGCAGGGATCATGAAGTCAGTGGCAAGCAAAAGAGAGCAGGAAAGATTTGGGATCACAGCAAAGCGATGAATAAATGATTGCCCCAGCAGTTGAAAAGGAAGCCAGACAAGTCCAGTTGGGGTACAGCAAGTAGAGTCTGCAAGTTCGAGTTCCTTGAAGTTATATGGCAACACTGCATCATGTCCAACACCACAGTCTACAAGGGTAGAAGCGCGGACGGCTGACATGGAGGCACCAGTGTCGACGACTGCCACCATACGAACAGCTTTAATGTTCACATCGCAGGTAACTGGTTTCCTGGGCCTGCGTTGCATAAGCTTAACAGTGGGTGGGGCATCAGGGGGGTTATTGTCACCGTTGCCAGCCTGATTGTTATTACTCCGACTGTTTCATTGGTAATTGCGTGGCCGGGCCCCTGGGTCAGTTCTCGTGTTCCTTCCATCTGCTACTGTGGCACCAACACCCATCTCAGGGTCAGGTATATCCCGCGCTCTCTCCCTGTACCGTTGTCTTTCTGCACAGTTCTGGCAATTCTTGGTTGTGACTCCAGGAGCTGAACAGTTAAAGCAGCGAAGGTTTTGGCGCATAGGTGTAGCCGGGTTAGAAACCTGTCTCGAAGGGGGTATTGGGCCCAAAGCAGAGTGTAGCTCATGAGCCTTCAAAAGGAGGTCCGCAATGGACATTACTGCACAACCGTAAAGCGCCAGCCTATAACGGTCAGACACATGGCGGCGTATTATTTCCACTTGCTCGATCTCAGGAGGAGGATTTTTCATTCTTTTGAACTCTCCGACCAAGTGAGTAACAAAGGTGGGGAGGGGCTCATCTGGTCTTTGAACCCGATCCAAGATGCCACGCCATATCATTTCCTGATTTCCAACAGGCAAGAATGCGAGGCGGAAAAGCTCAGTAAACTGTGCCCAAGAAGACAGATGAGGCTGCATGGCGGCAAACCACTTCTTTGGTTCTTTATCAAGCAGTCTTGGAAGCTCTAAGAAAAGCTGGGCATCAGAAAGTCCACATGCACTCTTGTAGATAAACACAGATTGGAGCCAATCATCAGGCTGAACATCACCCTCTGCACTAAACCTCTCCGGCATAAGTCTTGGATGATGTGCAATGGAGCTGACGTTTTGGCTCGAGGTTGACTGGTATGAATGGCTCTGGTTAGTCACGTGTTGTGGTGTAGGGGTGGAGGCGAAAAACTCAGGAGTGGCACGAGTTTCAGGTAAAGGAATGGGTTGTGTCTGATTCTCTAATCGCTGTAGCAAGACACTCTGTAATTGAAGTGACCGATCTAAACCTGACTGTAATGTGGCTACCTGTACCCTTAAGTGGTCAACTTGCTCAGTAAGGTATTGCACACTATTATCATCAGATCCCCCTGACCCAGCAGCCTCATGAACTCCTGCCTCCTTCTCAAACCAAAATGAGTCCCGTTTAGCCATATTACACTCCTGAAATAAGCCTAAACAAAATAATATTTCTCCTCTCTATCGTTAATAAAACAATAAGACCTGCAAAAGCCTCAGCAAAAACAAAAAGAGTGCCCAAAATAACTTTTACAGATCAACAGCATTGTAAACCAAAAAGCAAACCTACTAAACAAGCTTATTTGCCTAATGAAGATACAACTTTAAAGAGTAAAAGTGTTTTCTGTCCATTTAGAAAATAATATCACTTTTTTTTTTTTTTTTTTCTTTTACTTAGCTGACATTAGATTTCAAAGTCCGTGGCTGTTGAAAAACGTCCTCTTCCTTGCTTCCGTCGGAGGGGCCTTAACTGTAAAAGTCTGTATGGAGACGTCTACCGCAGCTTTCTGTCCGTCCAGAATGTCCCAGCTTAACACCGTCTTGTACGGCGGACTGCAGCGCGGAGATTCAGTCCAGAGTTACGTCCGGCGGTACAAAGTCCGTCTTCCACGCACAAGCACGCAGAAACTCCGATAAAATTCCCAGTGTCCGACGAAAAAAACATGCAGCAGCCACAAAAATAACTTTGAGGAGGAAAAAACTCACGGAGGTGATCCTATATCCAAAGATGCCAGGAATTCAGACACGGTTCGGGCGCCATTTGTAGAGATCCGGTGGGTCTCCACGGGTCGGTAAAGATGAAAACAAAACTCAAAACGACTCTTTACCGTCACTGCACGTTTATTGTATGCAGGGGAAGCTTCAGCATAACTCATATGACGTTTCATAAAGAAATAAAATAAAACATAAAACGCTCTCCCTGCGTTCGGTCCAACAGCATGCTGCCCAGGAAGATGACTCAGATCTAACCCCAGTCTTGACCTTAGGTTACCATGGTAATCGACATACAACAAATGTCTCTTAAAGAGACAGTACAGAAGGTGATCATTACAGTATACAATAAAAACCTCCTGTTTAAAAATCCAATGCACTTTAGTGTTGAAGTTATATGGTTTGATTTTACTCAGGGCTTTATTCTAGCAACTTTATATTTTATAGCTTTGGCCTTAAACACTCAATACAGGAGAGATGCAATAATAGTTTCTCTTCAGTCAATGGAAGCACAACCAAGTCGTTGAATCACTCTACTCGGCTAAAGTGCAGATAATGTAAGTGTGTAATACTTTGTGGACGTGTTGAAACTGATGGAAGTGACACTCTATTCATATAAAAGGATACGTTTGGTTCTGTATCATAAAAAAAAAGAGAAGTACTGTGCTTTCTCACTGATTCATCACAAAGATTGACCAATCAAATATTATATCCTCAGATTTTTGAGTATTTTGTTACTTTTTTCATAACTTTAATAGTCAAACTGTATTCTTGCTGCAGCTACACACTTCAGTCTCCTCTGAATGCTGAGATTTGGCACTGACCTGGAACTGCTTTTAGGACCATTAAACGTATCGTTGGTCTCATTAGAGGAGCGTGTATTCTGAAATAGTCTGTTTAGACACCACCAGTGTTTTCTAAGTGGCAAATAATGAGGTACCATGCTAGCTGCACTTCTGACTAAATTTAATGACACCTCTCCGTGGCAAAGGGTCGGATACGAAGAACCATGCGGGTTTACAGCGCTCATGATATTGAGTCCATTTTACTTCCACTTTCTCTGCACATGAGAATTATTGTCTGTCAATTCTTCAGGAGGTTGCATAGATTTGTTTTCCCACACAGATGTCACCTCTCATCTAACAGTGATTGCCACTATTGATTTCCCGTGTCTCTTGCCTCAGGAGTGCTCATCTAATAATTGTGCTGTCTGGCAGATGTCACTCAGTTTATATAAACTCATATCGAACAAGTTTGGAGTTTTGAAAGTTTGATCTTTTTTTTATTTTGTTGTTCAAACTGAAGTTGAAGCCCTGGAGATATCAGTCAACAATCCCCTCAAATCTGTAGATTTTGTAGATAACAGAGTTTTCTGATCTAAAGCCCTAAAAAACAGAGACAGGAATTGTTTGTGCCTTCAGAAATATAGCAGTGTTGAAGATCAGTTTTCTGCTTTGACAATATTAAAGTTGTTAAGGTTTACATGAAAGCTTATTTGAGGTAGGACTAAGACATACAGACAATAAGATGAATAACCCAACTCACTTAAAGGGTGACAGCGTGGCCTTGATTTGTAAAATACTGGACACACTGATTCCTGTGAATCATTGTATATGAGTAAGATTTTTGAAAAGTAGGCTTCTCAATGAAAACCACTATAGTATTGATGTATCTATCTATGACCATCTATGATCCATCTCGACCTCTGAGGTCATCAGGTACTGGTCTGCTTTCAGCCCCGAGAGTCAGAAGCAGCGTTAAGTCGTTATGCACCACATATCTGGAACACACTCCCTGAAAGCTGTAGGTCCAGTCCAACTCTCACCTCTTTTAAATCAAAGACTAAGACTTTTTTATTTGCCACTGACTTCCTATCTTAGCTTATTTTAGCTTGCTTTAAATGCAAATTTTAATGTAATTTTTAATATATTTCTAATTTTCCTTTTCTTTTCTTTGTTTTAATATATTTGTCATTTAAATTGTGTTCTTTTATGCTTGTCTGAATGTTACCAATGCTTTTAATCTTTTAAAGTAAAGCACATTGAGTTGCCCTCATGTATAACTAAACTTTGAAATACTCAAAATGTGCCACATTTAGATGCAAAGAAAGCTACCAGCAACTCGTTTTTAACACAGCTCAGTAAGATTATTTAGGAATTTTGAGTGGTGCGTGGGGTGGCCTATCAAATTTCAAGTGGGGCCTGGGTTGTCCTTCCACTGGATCCACCCCTGCCCTTTAGGCAGAATTACCTGAGCCCATCCAGCTTATTACGCACACCACTTGGTGTATTATTTGCCATTAGGGGCACCTATTATGCAGCATTATGGACGCAAACCAAGGACCACTCAGACAACTTTGTTTGCACGTTGCAGAGCTTTTTCAAGGTGTTTCCACACCCCCCAACTTGAGCACATGAGCATGAGTTTAGCCAACCATTACTGCCATTGAATTCAATACAATGAAGGGTTTACCAAGTGTAACAAAAGGTGTCTTTTTACTGCCTGGCATACATGTTCCTCTTTGAATTTACAGATCAGATTGCCCAACATGCATGAATTGTAAAAACATGTTGTGAATGACTAGATAACAAGTTTTGACCCTCAAACTTATTATTCGGCTATGCAGCACAGTGAGAGGACAGATGCTTTATAACAATCTGGGAGTTGATGCTGACCTTTGCCACGGTAAAAACAGACTAGTCTGTAATGCAGTTCCACAGAGCTGTATGGGAACATCAACCTTCACGATCGAAGTAAGTTTTATATAATGTCCCACTTAGTCGCTCTGGTCTCTCGTTCTCTGCTGCAAGGCTGCATCACGGTGTATTACTGTGGGTTAGAATATAAAACATCTCTACACCGATTTCATGCATGTAAGTGTAATGTTGAAAGCCCATTTTTTATACAGAACTGGGTCAGTTTACATTTACAATTACATAAAATATAAGTACTCCATCAAATGAATAGGAGTGTAAAACAAACATAGAAGTACTCATGCATACCCTACTATAGACACAGGGAGTTCTTAAACACCATATTCAATGTCATGTTACTCAGTCTGGTTGTAACTCAGACTCAGATTAACACAAGGCTGATAATGCCAAACATATACCAGGCTTCTACTAATGTCTTACTCATGCAAGAAAGATCAGAGCAACACTGAAATCCAGTCTGCTGGTTGTTCTGATACACTCTGCCCCAGTGATGACTGTCAATAAAGAGGTTTATTCTACTCCTGTCCATTGTCTGATTCCAAAGAGAGAACTGGAATACCTAACTATGGGAGTGTAAACTCTGTTTTTGACATAACAGATGGTTGAAAGCATTAAAATCTGAGTCTGACAGATAGAATCAGAGGCTCATATGGGATTATATTGGCTGTTTTGTCTGGGACTAAAATAAAAAGTAAAGAAAGAACAATAGTCAGGGGATTGGGTGTGTTTAGATGAAGAGCTCACTGGCTGATGAATCTCAGCTGTTGTCAGGTGTTAATGGATATTGGGAATTCTTGTACAAAACACATGATATGAATGTTAATTTTCCACAAAAAGTTTATTTCACTTAAAAAAACTGTGAATTAGTAAAAGATTGTTTAGCCAGACTCAATTCAGCTGATTGTGTAAACATTATTACATTTAGATCAGATCAAATGCACTTTTGACACCCTCTCCTGTTATTTGTGCAACCTTCTCTTTAATGCATGGAAGATCTGTGCTCTTCATAGATGGCAGATGTCATGCCAACTGCTCTTCCAGGCTGGTGTGTCTGTTTGATAAATATAACACATAGAGAAGGGCTGGGACACAGACTTAGTCAACCTGGCCTTGATTGAAAAAATAAGCTTAAAGTGGAATCTAAGTTTGAGAGCACATGATGTGGTACCCCTTTGAGATGGGATAATCATCTGTAGGTAATATGATAATGATCTGGTCAACCTATAAACATTGCTTTGGTTGGTCACTGGTAATATGCAGACATCATAAGACATTGAAAAGCTTTAAATAATATTGGCAAGGAAAAATAAATCCAGTCTCTCTTCCTTAAGAGAGAGAAGAATAGTTTGAGCTGTCACTAACTCTAACTAAAATGCTCATTCTGACTCACTACTCAGAACCACATATTTTGTGTCAGTCCATTTCAAAAAGGCACTTTTGTATTTCACTCTCATGGCATTTCACTTAACATTTCTTTAATTTAATTTTTTTTTGGAACTAGGTCATGGATCCACTGTTATCGTACCAGATCTGTATGGTGCATTTCCAGAGCCAGCATCAGCAGTTTTTAAATTATGTTCAGAGGTCCAGAACTGTCACTTTTCTCTTCAGATTTAAAAAGAAAAAACAGTCCTCCTTAAAGAGTATATAGTGTATATATATATATATATTGTAAATTTAAAATCAGTGGCTGATATGTCTTTAATCCGACTCTATATGCTGCTGTCACAGTCAGCAAGCAGCAGCAGACACTGAGTTGCCAACGCAGTAATGGGTATGTAAGATGGTCCACATGAATGTTCACTTGATTCGTCTATACCTCGTGGACATGCACCTATTAAAGGGTCCAACTTGTTGAGCCAGTGTCCTGTGTTGATTTATTTTTTTTCTTGTTTCTGTAAATACCTCTCCATTTCTTTTTTGTTTTCCTCCTCAGCTTTGTCTCATCCTGGAAATCCTTGACACCCTTTTTATGAGGTAACATGAGAGCTTCCCTCACCTCTATATTTAGCTGATTCTATAATGATGAAAATTTAATTGTGTAAACATAGCTTTTTATGAATCACTGTAATCTGCAGATTGATTTCTCGAGCTGTGGAGGAATACGGCTCATATCACTGATAAATGAGGACGCTTAATATTAGAAGTTGTCGTGGGAGCACAATTTAGAGTCTATTTAGAGGATAATACGGTCCTCACTGACTTGTGTTTGGTCTGTTGTTCTTATAGAAATCTTACCTTTGAATTGCTCTTTACATTTTGTCCTTAATTAAAAACATTAATGACTTCTAGAATAGTGCTGTGACTTTTACTAGGCTATAGCTTTAACATCATAAGTATACCAGCTATTTAATGACAAGATCTTCATTTCTTGGCAAGGAATAAGCAACATCTCAGAGAAAGCTTTCAGGATGTCTGCCAGCACTATTGTGCTTTTCTCCGTTTGGGTCAAAGATTTCAAAGTGGAGGGGTCTTGTCTCACCCTGAAGGGATTCTATTTCATTTAACCACATGCTGACCTGACATTATCCTGCTACCAATTTAAAACAAAAAGTATTGATCAAAGATGATTTTCTTTATTTAAAAATGATTTATGTATACAGCTTTTAAAAAGTAGACCTTCTGATTCCACAGTAGTCAGTGCTATGGTTTTTATATCTTATCTCCCTTTGTGGTTTACATAAAAGAGAACATTTCAATTCACAGTGATGTCATGGTCAAACGTTAGCCGCCTTATTTTTTGTTTTTCACATTGCACTTATCATTGCCATTGACGGTTGAGTAAGACAAGGTGAAAGGCTCTTCTGCAAGATTATAAATGTTAACTTTTGTCCTCATTCAGCTCTCCTACTCTGGGTTTTGCGGTTGACTCACCTTTAAGAAAACACAAGGCAAATGTCGCAACTTTTAACACTTTGAACGCTGCTATCATCACCACAGTGTATGGTTTAAGTTTCATCATTGATCCATTACTTAAAGATGTACTCACCTGCTCAGAAATCTTGGAGTAATATCTGATCAGTCCATGTACTTTAATCACCACTTAAAACAGTTGACCCGGTCATGTTTCTTCCATTTACGAAACATTGCTAAACTTAGGTCTGTTGTGTCACAACCTGAACTGGAAATGATCATTCATGCTTTTATTTCATCCCGACTGGAGTATTGTAATTCACTTTTCACCTGCCTTAATAAGTCATCCCTCCATCGTCTTCAATTAGTCCAGAACGCCGCTGCAAGGCTGTTGACCAAGTCCAGCCGGACAACCCACATCATTTAAATTCTATCTTCCCTACATTGGCTTCCAGTCAGGATTCATTTTAAGGTTCTTGTTTTTGTGTATAGAGCTCTGCGTGGTCAGGCTCCTGCATATATTGCTGACCTGCTCCACCCCTACCTCATCAGTAGGTCACTCAGGTCTTCTGACTAGGGCTTGCTTGTTGTCCCTCAAGCTAGTCTAAGGACAAAAGGTGACTGTGCATTTGAAGTGGTGGCACCAACTTTGTGGAACCCTCTTCCTCTAAATATTCGCTCAGCTGTCTCTGTTGTCACTTTTAAAAAACTGTTAAAGACACATTTATTTAAACAGGCCTTCGACTCCCCGTGTAGAGACTAATGTGTTAATTATGCTATTGTATGCTTCTTTTACTGTTTTATGATTTCATTTGAATATTTTTCCTGAGAAGCGCTTTGTGATTTTATTCTATGAAAGGTGCTACACTAAATAAAATGTACTTATTTACTTACTTACTTACTTTGCTGCTGTTGCCAGGCTTGCAGGATAGGATCTGATATTAAAATATCCATGTTGTTTAGCTTACCAATTAGCAGGCTAATGGTATTGCCTCAGTGTCAACAAGCAGAAGTAAAATGTGTCAGAACTATTTTCTGTGGATTGATTTGACATGACATGTGTGATCTAGTTGTCACTGGTGTCGGTCTTAATAACCATTGTCAAGGGGTTGTTAAAGGGTTTTGACCAATCCGAATCATGTATTTAAGACAGCCGGGTGATTTTTAAGTCAGCCAGGTAATAACAAGAGGTTAAAGTGGGGTGAAAGAGGCAGTAGAATGAAACAGAAAATCTAAGCACATTATGACAGAGCTGTCAGTGTGCATGTTGTAACAAAAAGAGGGAATAGTAAAAGCTGCACAGATGAAGGAGTAAATGTGTGCAGCCCTCTCCTCCTGGACAAACTGTCCCTGAAGGCTGCCACAGGGTCTCTTTGGCCTTCACATAATATCATTGAGTGTTTCTTTCACCTGGCAATGACTCTCCGAGGAGCACAGTTTCAAGGTAACCAAATGTGTTATTTCTTCAGCAAGGTCATATCATATAATGTGTTGTGCATGCAGCAACGAGAACCTGCAGCATGAGGATGTTAGTTTCATCTCAGCAGAAGTTTCATAGTGCATCGCTTTAAAGAGAATGATACTCCTGTCTAATGCTCTGATAATGTATTCCTCCTATTCCCCCACACATCCCTGTCCTCAGTCCTACTATAAAGCCAGTGCCCTGCCTCTGAATCATGAAAGGAGCACAAAAGAAGTTCAGCATATTTTTGCCATCTTGTGTTGCTGAATCCATTTACAGTCATCCTTCACATTTCTGTTCTAGAGATGAGAGTCTGAATCATTATGTAACTTAACCATAGTTGCACGTAGAGCTGCTGTGGATGCAATTTACAGTAAGGCTGGAAATTATCAACAACTACAGTTTTTACTTTGGCTGCAAAGACAGATTCTGTTTTTCAATTCCCGCCAGCGTCTAAATAATTAGATGCCATCACACACAAAAAACCTTCAATGTTTTCTGCTCTTATGTAACACCATAAAAATGATGATTTTACTAAACAAAATTCCCACTGAGATAAAAATGAATAACACAAACTTGGACATGTTTCCTGTCCAGGTGTTGAGAATTGAAATTATTGGCTCTCTATGCCAATACAATTACACTCTTGCTCTGTATAACTTTTAAAAATGTTTAACTTTACTAGCCTGCCTTTAGATAAGTTAGTTATGAGATACAAGGTCAAACTTTAAAAATTAGATACACGTTGTACGAACGTTCACATCACATCCGTATGCTGGGGTGATATGTAGTTAATATTTGACTGTTTTGTGTTCAAGGCCTCTTTTTTTCTGAAAAGCTATTATAGGTTAACTAACAGGGTTTTACATCCGGAATTTACTTTGATTGACAGCTGCCGTAGAGAGAAACTCCGTAGGACCTCGGGACGGTACGCTGTAGGGTGGAGCTTGTTACTGTGGAAACACTCAAATTCCCTTCTGTGCAGACTCTGGCTGCAGGAAATTTTCAAGATGTCAGCTTTCTGGAACAGGACATTTTGGCTTCAAAACTGTACAATGGGAAAAGGCAGAACAACACTGTCCATTATATATACAGTCTATGGTATATACCCACATTATGTGAATAACAGTCGCCTCATCTAAAGAAGCTGTAGTGGTGCTCTTTGTGTGTGTAAGGTCCAAGATGACCCCTTTTAAAATTCCAAATAACTCAAGCTGATCCCAAATACTCATCATTGGATGGTACTGGCTATGTTTAGACTTTTCTCAAAATATCTTGTGAGCACCAAATCAAACTGGAGGAACCAGACCAGCTCTTCAAAGTGAGGAATCACCATGGAGACAAACCATCTCAGTCTAAATTGTCTGCTGTGGCCTTTTTTTCCCCCTCTTCTGTCATTGTCTCTTCAGTCGAAGCGGCAAGACAAAGCTTCCTTCCCTTGAGCTGTCAGCAGTGTGTTCCTCTACTGTCCTCAACACAAAGGCGGGCTGTCTTGTTTGGTATTTGTCCTAAGAAACCTTTTGGCAGTGGGAGATTTCTCTGAGATAGTTTCCCTGTTGCCTTCGGATGGGTTTATAGACATCCACTTTCAACAAAAAGGGCAATTATCTGGTAAATCTGACAACATGTTATTGAGTCAGTCTTGTTGTGTCTATATTTAGCTCAATGCGCATGTTCAACCCCATTTTAAACTATTTAAAAACCTACTTTTTCTGTATTGATTCTGTAATTACATGAAATCATTTTTTTGACAGCACCTTAACATTTCCTTAAAGAACATCCATCTTTAGTCATATTCCAAAGTGGACACAGCTATCCCATTTATCACTCATCTACCTGTAATTTCCCAGCAATTACATCACCATATTTGTTCTTTGTTTAGTTTGATCCCATATGGTAGAGATTATACACTTTGGTTTGTCAGGTTTGTTTGTGTTTAGCACTATTTTTAGCTGAGATCGCCATCATCCTGTAAGGCAGGATGCCGCGGTAATGATGGACAAACATGGCTGTTGTTTCAGTTACTTCAGCCCCTTTGTCATAAGCTCTTCCCCTGAAACTTTCTAGAGTTGCAAACCAGTATGGATACACACGTTGACAAAATTGTTGATACCTACAGACCTTAAACTTCCTAATATATGCAGCTGTAGTCACAGGAACATGAAGCTGCTTGGAGATGGTCTGAAAGGCTTTACGTTTAACATGCTTGTCTATAATGTTCTTTCTAATCTCCTGGGACCTCTCGCTCCTTAGCTTTCTGTGGTCCATGTTCAGTGTGGCACACACCATAATACAAAACAGCACAGTGACTACTTTTCATCCTTTAAATAGGCAGACTGACTGATTACAAGTTTGAAGACACCTGTGATGCTAATCAGAGGACACACCTGAATTTAAAATGTCCCTATGGTCAAATTATTTTCAATCTTTTCTAGGGGTACCAACATCTTTGTCCGGGCCAGTTTCATTTGTTTGTTTATTAATTGATTCTGTTGGACAAAAATTCAAAGCAATGTCTGATTTTCATTCGTTAATGATCAGTAAATTTGAATTGTTTATACTTTTGGCAGTTTCAAGTTATTTCAGTGACATTTGTTGGGTTTTTGTCTTTAACAGAAGGATACCAACAAATTTTTCCACGTGTGTATGACTCATACAAACACCTTGATCAGAATAACACTGCTGATCCAATTGGAATTGGACTAAGCGGATGATACCACCACTTGTGTCAAGACAGCAAGCTATTTTGTTCAATCGCTGTATCTCTTCTGTAGATTTGACCAATCAATATACTCCCCTCTGGGTCATGTACATCACTTGATTCTTTAATCTTTCAAAAATTGATCTCCATTAATATGTAATGGTGTGTAAACATTTGAGGGCATGGTGTTCTGTGTTTTTTATATCTCTAGAGAATAACTTCATTTTTGCTGTGAAGCAGACACCTGTACGAATAGTACGAGTGTGCTGGAGCTATTTTTCTCTTTTGTACGCTACTCTATCTGTGTCTTTATGGAGACTGAGCAGAGAATCTTTTATAAAGCCACTGGCTGTGCTCTTCTACATTACTCCAGAAACATACATAAAGACCTTTTCTATGTGCAGCTTTCTTTTGACAGCAGACTTCTATGAGATACGAGGATGGGATATTAAACAAACCTGATAGAAATGACAGGTTTTTTTTAACAGTTTTTCAAGTTTTATGAAGACTTGAGATGTAAGAAAGCCTTACAGCAGTTAACCTTGAAGAGGAAGTGTTGTTTTATTTACCAAACCTGGATGTGAAGATGCTTTTAGTTGGAATGAAAGAATATATTCAAGCAGCAAGTGTATGTAAAGAAAAGAAAGAAGAAAAGATTGGAAGTCAGTGATAAGTTATTCAGAGATCAGCGTGTGAGATTTCTTTACAACTTTTTGTCTCTTTAATTGACTATAGCTTGAAAAGAGTGTGTCTCCTGCTTTAACATAATTGATTGAGTCTTTAAGACTTGTGAGAAAGAAAGTTGTGTTAACTATTAATCTTCTGTTAGGAAATTCAGTAAAGCATATTTTCATTTTTAGTACATTTTTAACAAATTCTTAACTGTGGTTGTGATTTCACAGAACTCTAATTCAACACATGTAACTCTTCAGAGCACTTCATTGTTGAGGTTTTGCATCATCCGGGCTACTTCAGTGAAGCCATAAAGCTCATGAGCTCAGTGTGACGATTTTACATGCTTTATGTCCCTCTTTGTGTTGTCTCATTTGTGAAACCCACCTTCTGTATCTGGTGCTTCACATGCGCTGGTGTTGTCGAGCAGCCTCTTTTCTACATTTCTAAACACTCCTGATTTACACTCTGTAAAGTGTCAGCAGGCAGAGATGAGAAACAGGAGGACTGTATTGTGTTTTAATGGTTGAGTGGCTGATGATGATGGCTCGGCCTTTTTCATAAGTGAACCACAAGATGACCACTTGAGTGCAATGAATGTTCCAGGCTTTCAGATGAACTCATTGAGCCCACCAACAACAACTCTTCACACATCTTCCCTCCCTCACACTCCTCATTCAACAAACAAAGCCATTTTACTCTTTTGAGTAATGTATCATCATTTAGAGAATACAAATAACATGA
This sequence comes from Notolabrus celidotus, assembly GCF_009762535.1. Classification (NCBI taxonomy): domain Eukaryota; kingdom Metazoa; phylum Chordata; class Actinopteri; order Labriformes; family Labridae; genus Notolabrus; species Notolabrus celidotus. Next base: position 14,064,644 of record NC_048272.1, on the reverse strand, counting down.
TGTGTCAATGGTGCAACAGCTTTTTATGACAAACTGGTGAAAACATAAAACAGCTGATGTTTGAAACACATTAGATCTGACATTTAAGGCTGATTTATACTTCTGCGTCGCCCCAACGCAGCAGGGGCTGACGCGGACATGAGCCCCACATACTTCTGCGTCGATGTGTCCGTGTCGCGCAGCAATTCTCCTCCGAAACGCTTGAGGGCAGTGTGGTCTCTCTGATAGCCGGTCGCCTGCTTCCGGTCCTGCTACGATCTCTGTTTACTTTTCCACATCGATTCAGAGCGTGTTAAGTTAATCTACAGCTGATACATGTTGCTGTTTATCATGCAGACATGATTACATGAAGAATAGAGAGGAGGAGATGAAATACACGGCCGATGTGTGGCCGATGTGTGGCCGATGTCCGGGATCCCGGAAGTGCTGTGAATGCGGGAAAGACAAAGCCGTCGAGCGGACCAATCACAGAGCTTGCGGTCCGCGTCGGCTCTACGCGTAGTTACATTTTGGAGGAGGTGCACGTCAGCTACGTGCGTAGGCCTCTGCGTAGGTACGGGAGCTACGCGGACCTACGGCGTAGGCTACGCCGTCGATTCGACGCAGAAGTATAAATCAGCCTTTAGACTTTCATAGTCACTCAGCGGACCAGTTTCTTAGCAAACAAGCCAGCTGCAGTGATGTTAATGGATTAAACTCAGAGGACTTTTTAAGTCACAGGTATCATTGCTGTTTCCACAGCAGACCATTTAGTATGTAGTGCAGGGACCAGGCAGAGAGCCAACACTGCCTGGAGCCTCAGCATGTATTGTATGTCACAAAATGCTAATGTGACTGCCTGGTGTCATTATATTAAAACAGTGATCCAGAGGAGGGAGAGGAGGACTTTAATGCTAATGATTCTGTATGTCAACATCAGTGATGGATGTCCACCCACACCCAAACAGGTGGCATCCTGCAGGAGCAGCTATCACAACCTCATGAATATCAATGTCTCTGTTTGCTTTTCTGAATGTCTTGAAAAGGCGTTCTTGTAGATTTCGATGGATAGATGGATATACAAGCGTTATCTTGTATACTCACTTGGCTTCAACTGATTCAATCTAAGTGAATAGTCCTGCAATGATTCCTACCTTCCTACCTTCCTACCCTTACTTTAAAAATTTAATGAATGGACAGTACACTGCAAAGCAATTCAACAGAGCTTCAAAATGTAGCCTACAAATTCATCACAAAGTCTAAAAGTTGATTCAAAAAATGACATAACCCTAATGAAGGTAGGATTTTAAAGCCTTATTGTTGTATTAAACTGCAAATGTTTAAGGAAGATGTGCCTGATAAACTGGTAACTGAGTGTATAGGTTTTCACGCAAATCAAATTAATATAAACAGAGAAGCTTTAAGGAACTCTGTCTAAATCCTGTTGCTCTACTGAAAAGCACTTTGGTACAAATATAAGCACTTGTAGTGCTGCGGTCTTTAATTGTTCCTCTCATGTTTGAAACAGTAAGAACTGAAGTGATGACAGAATGTGCCATATGTGCCCTAAATCTAAATGATTTATGTGCAGTTGCAGAAAATCAAAACTCATTTTAAATTCCATCAGGTCAAAAGAGAAACAAAATCTCAGGGGCCATGTTTGAAATCAGCCATGAGCAGATGCAAAACAACCTTCCATATGACAACAGAAGACCCACAAATGTTATTCATGGAGTTTTGATGGAACATAAAACCTGATGGAAACTGAAAGCCACATTGGTATTAATTAAAGTGCTGCAGTAAAATAGGCCATCTGTTAATCTGAGTTAAACTCTGTGGTGGAGCAGTGTATGTACACTATTCTTACTTTAGCACAAGGCTTTGGTCCCCAGGGCTGCAGGCAGAGGCTGAGCCAGATGAGAGCCTGATCACACTGCTCAGCAGTCCTCCAGGGACCCAAAAGAACACCGAGTTCAATGTGGTCAGAGTTTTAATGTGCAGTCTTCTGTAACGACCCAGTGCCTCGACTCCTCTCAAAATCAGCGTGATTCCTCAAAAGCTGCAGCAAACATGACAACCTCAGTTTAAAAGAAAAATCTTAAACATATGTTCTCAGTGTTGTAGTTTCTACCACGGTACAGCTGCACATGCTCCAGACAACATGAGGAATGTCACTATCCTACAAAATATGTGCATATTTCAGCACACTGAAAATGAAAGTGTAGCCACAGTGCTAGATATGCTGTCAAATCTGGTATTGAGCACACTGTACCCTGCAGGCCAGTGGAAGTTAAACCCAGCCTTTTCATTTTAAAGATGTATGGCTGAGCTTAAAACTCCAGTTCCTTTCCCCCGATGCTAGCTGGTCGGGTCCATTATGTATTTATTAATTGCAAGGGAAAAATGGTAGAAGAGAAGTGCAGTACCTGTAAATTAAGTATGAACTGAGCTCAGATATACCCATCATTCAAACTTTTCTGTCTTGAGAATTTCTCAATGGGTACATGAAAACATTTGATGTGGAGTCGTTTGCAGTGTGATCAATACTTGAGGAAAACTTTGTGAGGAACTGACAACCACTGGAGAACAAAACAACATTTTTTTATCTCTTAAAAAACTGACAAGACCAAGAATCAATGTCTTTTGTCTTCAACTAAATAAAAAAAACAGAGAAAAAAATACTGGAACACAGCGGCCTGTGTGTGCACCAGGGTGTCAAGTAAGGATAATTAAATCAATGAATTTCTGAACATTAAAGTGAAGTGTGATATATGGCCAGAAAATACTACCCCCTCTTCTGAAAGCATTAATGCAATGGCTTCCTCCTACGCATCGTACCCAGTCTGTTTTAAGCTTCAGTGGGCGTTCAGACAGTAAACAGAACTATTTTGAAGTAGGGAGCTGCTCTGATGGGGGCGACTTATTTCAGGTACTGATCAGACATATAATGCATTTTTGGAAAGCCCAGTTTGTGTAAAAGAAGGTGTGTGAAACTCTTCAAGACATCAAAACTCTGCACAGCTCATTGACAGGATCGCAAAGTCCTGCAAAGTTATCATGTTTGATGTTATTTTATCCTGTCTCTAGAAGCAGCCTTCATTTTATGAATAACATTAGATATAGAACATTTCATTGAGTGACCAATGGAAAACCTCAATAGATGACATCACATTGCAGTTTTCAAAAAGTTGAGCCAGACTTGTTTTCATCTGACAACCTTGCTTTTTTTTCATTAATGCTGCTGGTGGTGCAGAAGTAAAGGGGTTCCTTCATGCTCTGTCAACACACACTCTGTACAGTATGGAGTTTATTGCAAGGTTATTTTACTGACTGTTCACTCAGTGACGGCTCTTTTTCAGGGGTGCTCTGCAGCAATACAATTAATACAATTAACAGTTAGACCCAGTAGCACACCAGCAGATGAGGAGAGAAAAGGGACAGAATGCTCTGGAAGGACAGACTGGCTTGAGGCTGGCTTGAGGTGGATGGCTTAAGTTTGAGCTGTGAGTCTGGCTGGTGAGTCTTGAATCAGTGGTGCCGAAGAGGGGAAAGGAAGGTGAAGGAGTGAAGAGGCTCTGCGGCTTGATGGTGGCGGGTAGCACACTGAGACAGGGGCAATCATCTGGCAGTGTGAATGAGCAGAGTCTGGGTAGAAGTACTGCAGCTGGTGACTGTGAGATGAGAGGCAGGTGAGCCAGCAGGGAGTTGCAGCACCTGGAAACCACACCTCTAAAGGACAAACACTAAAAGGTGTAAGGTGGTGTAGGTGTAAACACAAAAAAAATTATGAAAAAAGCTCTGTTGACAAATGAGGCTCCTGTAGAGTGATGGACCAGATTAGCTGTGTAGCCATGCAACAAACAAAAGAGTCATTGAACTTTCCATAATTGTGAGTTTCTGCTTCACATGCACTGGAGAAGCTGTTAGGTTGTAGACTTTGCTTACTCAAGAGTGATTTATAAACTGTTCTTAGTTTATTTTCATCATTTCATATTTTGGGCCTTAGTAGTTTGCATGAAAGAGCCTCTGGATCTTTTTGCACAAATACAGCACACACACGGTAAACACAGGAAAATATTTGGTAATCAATTTGTTCATCAACGTTTCAAGGTAATTATATGCCCACCAAATTCCACAGAGGCCTGTCTTTTATTAAAGAAGGAATGTATTGAATTCTGGGAAGAGACAGGCTGATGAAAAATAGAAAGATTATTACCCACATGACTCAGTCTGTACAGCAAGTCCTGAGACTTAGTTGTCTGTGTGCCACAAAAAATATAAGTTATTCATTTCCCTGCCTCTGCACCCACTACAGCCTTGATCTAAGTGTTGCCTGTTGATCCAGTACAGAAACAGAGAAAGAGAGAGAGAGAGAGAGAGAGAGAGAGAGAGAGAGAGAGGGGGGGGGGGGGGGGGGGGGGGCAGCTTAGTGTCTGGATGTAATTGTGGTATCTACAGGGCTTCTGCTCGCTCTGTTTGATTGTGGTAAACAAACGTCTCTTTCAGTCACTGACAGCTGGACGCCAAAGATGCCCCCAGACAGCAAAACAAAGGTGATTTGTAAATTACAGGGCCTTGTTCGAGGTGAATTGCACTCAGTAGTCGTGAGTGGTGGCAGAGGTTGAGTTATTTCATTTGGGCAACAGCCGCTTGTCTCTCAGTGGAGCAGCAGAGAGCAAACTTTTGGTTTAAATGCTTTTATTGGATGCCATTACCTGTGATAAAACAACATCAAGCCCTTTGTATTGTTCCACTTAAAGGGACTGTCAGTATTTTTTAGAGAAACAATCATCCACTCATGAAAGCCTTCAATTAACAGGGAAATTAAACAGTCGTTCAACCTGAACTCACAACTGGGTTCTGCATGTTGATGCATTTTTATAATGGTATTTTTATCATGTTATTTAATTGGATGACTGAAGCACCATTTTAAGTCAATCTTAAAGGCTGCTGTGCTGCTGTTTCTGTGTGGCTCCGTATTTAATGAGCCGACTAAAAAGGATGATACATATATTTGGCTGATGATTCAAATTGACTCAGGGTCTTCTCCACTGATGAATGGAGTTGTCAACATTCAGAAATACCGTATTTTTTTTGATGATTTCAATAGAGCCTTCATTATAGTGTGTTTTCTGCTAACTATAGCATTAAATTAGCATTAATCTTAAATGTTATACATATCAAACATTGTATTGTACATGCTCAATGTCCATATGTTTATTCTCTCTCAAAGTACTGTGTACAAGTCGGTCCCTCCAGGAAGTTGCGGTTTCGCGATCGCAACTATCAAAGCAAATTCAACCAATCAGCGCGATTTTTGCACAGCCTTGCTATTTTATACAATCAGCGCAACTCTCCCGCAAATTTGACCAATTACCTTAAGCTCAGCCCCTGTATGTCATCGGTTTCGTCATCAATTTCACTTCCTTGGAACATAAACGTAAGTTCTCACTTGATCGGCACTTTTCAACAGCAAAACACGCACAGGGAATGGGTGTAAAGCGACGACAGCAGGCAGGACAAGTGACGATGACAACGTTGTTATTTATAGATACTAGAGTTATTATTTGCCTGCAGCAGGTGTGCTTTATGAACCAGCTCTCGCCGCCTCCATGCATCTGTCTCATCTTCATTGATGATTTTTGTCCCCGGTGTGCGTGAGTGACAAAGACACAACCGGGGGACGTCTGTTTAATATTTGATGTTTGACGTTGTTGCCGCCATTACCGTAAAAAGCTCCTCGTCTTCAGCTTGATTTGTTTGAGTTTGGTGATACATCAGACACATTTACTGAAAGATGAAAAATGCATTTCAGAGTGCCGTGAACTGACTGTCTGTCTAGTGCGCCTGTCACTGCAGGTACATTCAGGGACTGTCGTAAATGGGCAATTCAGCCCTTTCATGGCATTTTTCTGTGAATCAAGATAATCAAAATACAGTCACAGTGGCCACATCAAGAATGTTTTCTAAAAACAACTGTAATTTAGCATATTTACTAAAATAATGTGTATAATGTACCAAAATCAGGCTTTTTGGGCGGCAGCAATCACAAAAAAACCTGCAAAATCCTGGAGGGACTGATAAGTGCAGCTATGCAGGGTGTCTAATGCGGCTCTTCCTGTGAACTCTTTACATTTCGATGAACTGGAAGTTTAAACAAACATCCTGCTCTTATTGACTGCTATGAAAGTTATTTTGGAGATAGTGAGAGGCTTTGGAGAAACATGTAGCGGGTCTCTTTGTGCCTTTCAGCAGACTGCCAAAGGTTGAGGTCAGTTTGAAAGTACATGAGCCAGAGCCTCACAGTCTGAGCAGGACTGGCAGGTAAGTTGGGCTGCAGACTCCCCTGCTGGGGCAAGCAACGGGTGAAGAGCTCTGTATAGCACCACTATGTTCTGCTTTCTCTCTCTCAGTAAACCACGCCACCATGAAATGAAAGCAGAGGGATGATGAAGAGATGTAAGAAGAGAGAGTGAAGTTTCAGAGGACTGATAACATTTCTGTCGGTTGTTCTGGGGGGAATATTTGTTTTCTCTTGTTTTATTTTTGTCACTCAGCCATGCATTCACATTTGCAACCTTTTCCCTGAACACTGAATTTGTTGGCATTTGAACTTGTCATCTTCCTGGCAGTCATATCATGAGGCCTGTCATTTCTAACATCTTATCTCCTCAAGACTCGAGCTGTTATGGAACTGATTTTATTAAATCTAGTCTCATGCTTGCTCACTCCCCTCATGCAGCATCGCTTGCATTGCCTAACAGTTTCAAATGTATCAGGGGTTAGCACTGATCTGATGACATGAGTATGGACACCTTATTCCCTGCCACACATAAAAACAGCAGCCTTGCAGAATGCCAACTAAAAAGCTTCTCCTCAAAAGTAACGTTTCAGAAAGCCTGCACCTGACTGTAAGAAGTTTAATACTTGGCATAAACTACAGAGCCTGTAGGTTTTCACACTTTAATCTCCGGTCACATCATCTTTACTGCAGCAAAGCTCTGTGTGTACATACAAGAACAATAGTTAACACAGCTGCTCCAATGAGTGCTGTGATTAAATGATACTATAGGTTGATCAGTACATTAAGCTGTTAAATAATATGGTGCATTGGAGCCATTATTATTCTGTCCAGAAAATTGAAAATGCAATCTTTAGATACCTTAACTTGATTTCAAGATGAAGGGTTATTTTCTAGGAAGCTGATACTTCTCAGATTTAAAGCAAAACAAACTATGTTGATTACACCTCTGCTCTGACCAACGTAATTTCCCTAGTAACAGCTACCAAGGCTCATGGGTATTGTAATCTTCAGAGTAATTTCCCTTACAAGAATGAAAGTAAAAAATATTATCTTTTGGAATCTGATTAGCTTTATTGAATTAGTTTGCTATAAACCAAATGAAAAACAATAATTACAACACCCAGAGGACCCCTGGATCTGAGTTGTTAAGAGTAACATTGAAATGAAAATGAGAAATTTCAGTACAGGAAAGAGAATAACCTTCCCTATATGCAGAAAAGCCTCACACTTCTCAACACTCTGTTTAGATGAAAGTCTGGTTTGGATGAGCATCTTTGCTACTGTCTGCCAAATCTGAGGGACTCATTCATGGAAAACCATCATGAGGCATAGAATTTAGTATTTTGGATATCACCATTTTAAGTTATTGCATCAACAACAATAAAAAACATTTGTTATGTTTATAGCTACGTAAATTGTGATTATGAATTTAACCACATATATAATGTATTATTTACATCCAGGCATTTCTTACATACACCAAATTGCATCCTTTGAATTTGGATCGTACCACATACTAATACTTAGGGCCCGATCTACTAAAGGTTTGCATGTATAAAAACACGTGCAAACTTGATAGCGCGCGCAAAGCAGATGTACTAACCGGGTGCACCGAGGATTGCGTCTGTCAAATGAGATAAATAGCACTCGCTATCCATTTAGCGTGTTTGCGTGAGGAGATGCAAATGTCATCATTTAGCACACGCAGTGTGATGTATCAAACCGGAAGCAGATAGCGGGCGCTGTTTTTGCGTGTTTATTTAGCACGTTTGAAAGGCAGGTGCAAACTGGCACAGTGTTACGCACACGTGGCTGTGGTCACTGTAAAGCTCATCATAACATCGCTTTACAACATGCCCGCAACAGCTGGGCTTACAAGCATTACTACATTTTGTACACACAGTTATGTCATTTTGAAGTCAATCAAATGGACATGAAGTCTAACAAACCAAGAGAACAACAAAAATGAATAAATAAAACAACACAAATTCAAAGCAGTTCAGCACCACGGATAGCGACCGCATCATTCTGACACCCACTTTAGCTTGTTCAACTAATGAGAGCACAGTACGTCACTGTATCAACAGCTATAAAGTTTAGTAAAATTGGCACAGCGGCCCACAAGTTCACATACAAACAAAAAATGAATATGTCCCACTCGGCTTACTGACCACTGTTTGGACAAGCCTTAAGCTCCACAGACTTGTCAACGATGCACTGTATGTCCATTTTCTTTGCGCTGTCATTCTCAGTAGATAACATGACATTTCCTCAAACATGTTCACAGTTCCATTTAAGCTGGTGAATCTTTGGGGCAGTTGCTGGACGATGATATCAAGACAGGTATTAAAAACGTTCACTCGAACGTTGCTCTCTGCGTCATTGAGGCGGCTGTCTTCTCAAAGTGATGCCTAACTCTTCTGGCCCTGGTTGTTTCAAAACTGCGATTGACTTCCCAATTTAGTAACTAGAGCAAGAGTGGCAGACTTAGCCTCATCAAATTACTCTCTAAACTCCATCAAAACACTGATTGTGTTTTGGAGTAGAATAGATGCCTTTATTTCATCGACAGATCTTCTGTTTTTTCTCACAACATTCACCTTTTCACAGATGGTCTCCCAAATCGCGTTTCTTCTGGCAACACTTAGATGTCTCTGCTGGAGTTCACCGATGTGTTTATTTCCCTTCACTACAAAGATCTCTAACTCCATGGCTTCGAACTTCATTTATCGCTTAAGGCCACTCTGTTCTCTCAATCTCTCCATGGGGAAAGTCGATAGCACACGCAAAATCCTCATTTAAAGGCGATCCGCACCACTTTTGCACTTGTTACCATTTGCTCATGCAGTCATAGTAGATCACCCACAACACGCCCAGAAATAACATGTGCAAAATTATATGCACACGCAACTTAGCGCTCGTTATTTGGGATCTTAGTAGATCAGGCCTTCTGTATGCAAGTATGACTATGCGATTTCGGACACAGCCTATCTTTGACCAGCAAGTGCTATACCACAGAGGTCAAGCTCATTGACTCTAATTAAGGTCACTGCCATTTGGTGCCACCAAACCCTGTTATTTGAATGGGCCTTGACATGTTTCTCCAAGCCTTTAAAAACCCAGACTTAAAGCTGCTGTTGATAGTCGTGATATATTCATCAGTTCGGAGAGAGATTTTGACGCTTTGTTGCAAAAGCATCAAGCAACTTTGATAGATTTCACAACGATCCAACTTCCACTAAACAACCAAGCAAATTTAAAGTTGTTTTGTTCTTTTGCATAAAGTCAGGATAGAGCATCACTGCTTACTTATTAAAATCTGCATCAAGATGTTGCTTTCTAGGCAAAGCTTCAATTGTAATTTCAAACACATCAAAGAAAGTCTGGTTTATCTGCTTCAAAGTGCTGTCGTAAGCCTCAGAGAGGCCTAGTATGACTTTCAATTTACAATGAAATTAGACCCAAGCCGGAGGTTTTCAGCAGAAGGCAGGTAGTTTCCATCAGAAACGTGTTCTCTAGGGAATGTTATGAACCAAGAAAGGTTTCATATTTGCTGAGCAAGCTTTTTGCAGCTTCTGTTCTGAACTATGAATATGCATTTTTAGTCATCCAAATGATTAAACTTTGTCAACCCCGCAAGTCAGCGCCAGAATTATTAGTCAGCTAAACAGATTATTGAAACAATCATTATAGAAGGCCCAAATGTTGTGTCTAAGCTGTAGCGGAGCCACCCACCTGTAGGTCTGGTCATTGGCTAAAGCCATCGTGCTTTGATGCTCTACCACTATGATGTAAACCAGCACAGATGACAGAGTGGATCCAGAAGTGAGATTTGGCATTGTTTTGATCCAGAAAATGGAGATAAAGTTGTTATTAGGCTTTGTCTGGTTAAAACCTGGCCTAAAAAGGCTGGTGGTGCTAGCTCTGCTAATGGTAGCCACACTTGGTGAAACATTTTACCACTGTTTACCTGCAAACCTGCTTTCTTAGAATGTTGAGTTTAACCTTGATTGGTAGTTCTTTTGTCAGTATTTATTGTCCTAGTAATGTCCAGAATTTGCGATGAGTGTTAGGTACTTTAAAAAGACAGAATCATTCATATTTAACAAAATGTGCATCCACATTCTTGCATATTACTTGTTCTTTCATATTTTCTCAAGATGATGGATAATATCAGCACAGTATTAAGTCTAGATGGTCATTTTCATGATTCATAATCACCCCACCGGTAGCTTCAGGCAGGTTATATCCATCCTCATGCCCTTCATACTCCATTTCATCATGATGTTTACCTTTCAGTGTGTTCACATGCATTCTTCCAGGTGTCCAGAGCTGAATAGCACCCTGAAAACACATCATGATATGTGACCGCTTCATGATGACATTATTAGATATAATCAGTGTGAGGCTGTGCAAGCATGACTCCAGCTTGTACAGGTACACACAAACAGATGTTCTCACACACAGGCATTCACTCATCCAGGGAATCTAAAGAGCTACAGAGATGACAGTAATTTCTTTAATGGCCAAAACAGTGTGTTCTCTGATAGATTATTTGTCATGTTTAGAGTTATCTCATGACATGCTCTGTTATGCTGTTTGTTTGTCATGGTACACATAGCATACTCTGGGATATCACTTAAGGCTGTTTGTCTCATTTGAGGAATCCAGGAGAAAGTGGTGTAATCTAATTTATTGTAAAACATCAGATGTTAAAGATCAGTGAAATAACAACCCTTTTTATTCTCTGTCTGAATTCCAACTGAATAGAATGTGGTGAAAAAATGATCATTGACGCAGATAATAAAGGGAGCTCTTTGAGTTTATGAAGATTGACATGTTCAAACACTGCATGGAGGAACTCAAACCCGAGAGTTGGCTTTATTAGAGAGAGATTATTAGAGAGAACAGCTGAAGAGAGACAGGAAATGTGGGGAGAAGAGAGCGCAACAAGACATGCAGCAAAGGGTCGAGGAGGCCAGAAGTCGAGCTTACAACCGCTGAAATTAGGACTATAGTATATCTATCAATCAATCTTTATTTATATAGCACCAAATCACAAGAAGCATTATTTCAAGACGCTTTACACACAGCAGGTCTAGATTGTACTCTATGTTAAATTATTAACAAAGACCCAACATCAAGACAGGGTAAGATCCAGTCCCATCTTACAGACAGGACTCAGTCTGATCTCATCTTAATCTACCATGAGCAGAGCACCTTGCAGCATTTAGCAAGTTACAGCGGCAAGGACAATCTTCCTTTAACAGGCAGAGACCTTGAGCAGAAACAGACTCATGGGAGACAGCAATATGCCTCGACCGAGTGGGGGTTGGAAAGAGGGATACAGGAGAATGAGAGAGAGATGATAGGTAAGATGGATAGTAGTAGTTGTAGCTGCTGGAGTCTGGCACATCAACAGCAGCAGGCCGTCTACGTCTATAGTCTCTGTATAAGGGGTGCATGCTTTGACTGCTAAGCAAAAGAAACAACCTGTTCTCAAGTTATTTAATTCAGACCAACTAAGGTTAGGAAAAAACACATTTAGTTCATCACTATAAAACTTAAATAATCCCTTTTTTTTCAGTTCAAACGGAATGCTGTCTCAATGTCGAAGCTGTACGGTAAAGGCCCTAAATTGAATACGTTTAATGTAACCAAACATATTGTTGGAGAAGACTTTAAATGTGTTTTTTTGATTTGCATATTGACACTAAAAAACATAAGACCAGAGCTGCATCATGGACACTTTGATCTGGCACTCTTCCCAGGGATAATTTTACCAAATTCAACACCTGAGAGGCAGGAAGCCATCTTTATTCCGCACATGGACAGTATCAAATTTCAGTCTTTTTTGCCTCTTGGGTGCCTCACATATTACATTACAAACTGCTCACACTACTGCTTACATCTTTAGGGACTCAGAGGAAGAGAGTGAATGAGTAAAACAAGTTACAAGGTGAGGCACAAAGTCAAGAGATACAGGAAATAGGAAACCCTCAGGACTGTTTATATTCGGTTTCATTCATTCATTCACAGTTTAGTTGTAAGAAGCTCAAGTATTGCATGTTTTGTAGAGAGAAAAGAGAATCAACCGATGAGTAAATAGCACAAGGAAATATAGCATTCTTTCCACTGGCACAGAATTCCCACATTATCAACTCCTGTGGAAAATGTCAAATATAATTTATTCTGTGACTGCCAGGTAGCTCGGGGAAGCATCGCCACCTAATATTTAAAACATATCGCATCAGAGCAGATGTTTGCCCAGGGAGACGGCGGAGTAGAAACTGTTTGTTTAAAGGCCCGCTACACGGAGAGACAAGCACAAACAGATGGTAATAGTCTCTGAATTACCTAAATGTGCATCCAAAACTGACATCATAACAAAATCCTTGTCTGGGGTGCATTTCCACCTCACATTTAACTGGTTAATGCCTTTGTGACTGATTGAAATGTCTGCTGCTATCACTGCCAGCTGACCTCATCTGACAGAGCAACGTCAGATGAGTCCTTTAAGCTCTGCTCTTCAAAGACAACACGTACTGTGTAATCCACATTTACAACACCTTTATCCTTCCCGTGCTGACAAATGTATTGTCTCTTTAATACTTTTTGGCCTCGATACAGCTGCACCCTGCCTGACCTTTATCTAACAACCAAATAATAGTGATATATCAGGAATTAAGACGTTTCATTGATACCTTACAGTTTTCTTTAGCACACTGTCATTATGAATATCATATCTGATTTCTTTGGTGTGAAGCTCTCAGTATTGATTTTCAGAGACTAAATTTGTTTCAATAAACTGTTTCATTAAAGTTAAAGTTATTCGAGAATCTGAAAATCTTATGTGTTTCTTAGAATCCAGCGTTTATGACTGACTGTGAGATATCAGATCAAACATAATGAATCCTCAGCATCTGCTTTGGATGTGTGTCTCTTTGTGCACATACTTAAACAAGCAGTGTGTTTTCTTTTCTGAATGGCAACAGAGTAATCTGTTAAAAGGACTAATGGAGATATAATGTGGACTCCCTGGGGTCTGACGGAGGCTCCTTTCTTGCTCTGGCAATGCTCCTTCTTGTTTAGATTGCTTCTCCAGAAATGGATGTAACTTTTTCCAGAGGAATATCTGTTTCCACACATACATACAGCCACTAAGAAAGAAAAAAACTCACATATCACTTCTGACAATGTGTTGGCTTAAGGGAAAGTTTGCTAAAGTGATGAGCTTCTGCTAGCACACTGCCTCTCTCTGTTTTTGATTGTAGGTGGTCGTTGCATGTATTCTTTTGGGTCCACTCAAGCATATGCTGACAAATCTTAGGGAAAAGTTGCTCTCCTGATTCATAGAAGTCGTTCCGATATTATTCTATTCAAAACATGGTGCAGAGTGGGGCGCTGGTGGCCTAGCGGTCTAAGCGCCCCATATACAGAGGCTACAGTCCTCGTCGCAGGGGTCGCCGTTTCGATTCCCGGCCGGTCGACCATTTCCTGCATGTCTTCCCCCACTCTCTACTCCCCACATTTCCTGTCACTCTTCAGCTGTCCTATATAATAAAGGCAAAAAGGCCAAAAATATAACTTAAAAAAAAAAAAAAAAAAAAAAAACATGGTGCAGAGTGTCACATTTCTTGAATAATCATGACTTTGACATCTTCGATGGCCTTTTCTGCATGACTGTCCATGTGCGATAGACTTAAACCATGATCAAGCTGTAGATGGTTTGCAGTTTCCAGGAGCCACAGCGTCCAAAATATGGTATAGAATCATAACATAGGTTTTTAATTGTTTGTTTAGCTCAGGCTGTTTGAATTACTCTCAAACTGGCAGGGTAAACCCACATGTTTTTTTCTGAATCACACCCACAGTAGCAAATGTTATGATTTTCTGCTTTTAGTTGATTCCATTTTCGTTGTCAAATTTAGTGTTTCCTGCATCATGTAAAGCTCTAGACAGTGGATAGAGTGGGACACTCAGAAGAGAGACGTGGGACGGCGTGTTGAAGGACCACAGGTCAGATTTGAACTTGTGCAGCCCACATAGAGGACTGTAACCTTAGTGCATCAGGCACATGATTTCTCTGCTGAGCAAAACCAGTACCCAAATTGGACCAATTTTTACCCAAACTAAACATTAAGAACTCCATTGTTGTAGTGTTTTTGCAGGCGTTTTGTACCAAACTCCATTTGTTTTTTTATGTAATAAAGAACCATCACTGTTTGTTTGCTCCTTGATTGCAACATACCCCCAGTACCATACGTGGGTGACACTAATCCTTCGCATAATGGGTAGTTAGTCAGTTCACATTAGAGTCCTGGCATATAGGCAAACTCAAAGATTCAACACTGACTCCATTCAGCTTAGCAGTTAACACCAGTTCAAAGTGACAAAACCCTGCGGGGGACTGACAGGCCTTGTAGGTCCTGGACTGCTTCATTTTTTCTTTTATCCTAACACACAAGCACAAGAACCAGTCTGACCATCCGTCCAGATCAACTCCAAAGTGAGTTGGCTTTGTGTCCTAATAACCCTGGTGAACACATGTTAAGTGCAGCCCAGACCAATTGTTTCCACTTTTTTCTCTCAAGTTTCGCCTTTGGAACCAACAGAATTGAAGCAATCTAAAGTAAAGCATTTCTTCATCATTGAATCATTCAGTTATAAAACCACAACAAGGCATGTTTTAATGAGTTTCACAGAGCTGCTATAGCTGTTCTCTTTTATTTTTGTCAGTCATTGTTGTCAGGTTTTATGGATTGGTGTGGTGTGGGTCAAATTAAGCTATAAGTCGGCTCACAGGCTTAGATCTGATAAGAGTTTAAAGAATTGACATGATTTTCGACCTATCAGAATAAAGTGTTTAACACAGCAGGGTAATTACTGCTTGTATATTTTATTTTGATAGAAATCTAGAAGAATAAATCTTTTAAAATGACCTTCAACAAAATATTTGTGTAAAATGTATCTTGTGAACATAAACAGACTTCGATATATTTTCTCCATGGTTATAGCTTTGTTGCTCTACGTCTACATGCAAAAGTACAAACTATTCTAAGAAAATAATAAATCTATTATCACAGATCTCACAGCTGACATGAATATCATATTCAGCGTGTCAGGGATGCAATACTTCTATTACATTGTTTGCTGGTCATGAATCCACAACCATTTTTTTCACTTCATTTCTCACTGAAAGCAATTATGAAGGGAAGGGGAGGTCCTGTGTTGTTGCTTTTTCATCTTTGTATGAATTCAATCAGCCGGGGGCACGCTTTACTGAAGCAACAAGGGAAAACAAAGATGCCTTCATTAAGAACATCGCAAGAGAGAACGTCTTGGCTGTTGTGAATGTGCTGTATGGATGTCTGTGGGTGGAATACATGTCTTTGTTAAGCTAGGGTGATGAAAAATACTTCTTCCATATGCATAAAAGACTTTCTGGCTAAAAGAAAGCATGCATGCAAATGTCTCATTTCCATTAAACAGTAAAATCAACAGATGCCTGAAGACCTTTGAACTACTTCTATATGTTTAAAATTACATGCATGACAGTTTTTATAATTCACTTTGTGGGAAATGATTTGCCATTCCTTTTATTGTGCTGTTTGAACTGAGACTTTGCTAATGTTAAATGAAAAGGCATTGACGCACTACATACTTTGGAAGAATCCTCAAGGTTGCCTTCATGATGAAATTTCAGGCAACATTTTTTCCAGCATGTTGACCCCTGTAGAAAAAAAGGAATGTTTCTATTTTGCATTCATGGCCAATAAAAAAAAAACTATAGTTATGTACAATCATTTATTTTCTTTCCTTTTCCTCAACATCAGTGGACCAAAAGACTTGCAGTAAACGAATTGATGAGTTGCTCTTGGTTTTATTAACGTGCAGAGGAATGGTGTATGAATACAACATTTTTCGAAGGTTTTTCTTTAAGTTCGTCTTTTTTGTACTTTATAGGCATTGTGCACTTTTTGTAGACACTTTGTTCTGTTCTCTTTAGTTTTACAACTGAACAACTCATCCCATTATCATTTAATTAGATTCCATCTTTGTCTCCAGACTTTAATTAAGAGGTCTCATTAAAGGAGCTTCCTCTGTTTTGCTGAATTTTGTTGAAGTGAAAGTGCAACAAAGCTGTTCACAACAACCCTGTCGATAAGGCTGGGGGATAAGCACTTACATGTCATCAGTATTAATGGCCTTGCAAGCTCTTTTCCCCTTAAATGTTATGTTCAAGTACTCTGTGCTAACGATACTTTGAGCTGGGCTGAAATTTTTGTCTGGTCACTGTTCTCACTCATTGGTTGTCTCCTAAACAAAAAAAACTGATCATACCTCATCCAAAATCAGTTATGTGGAGACAGATAGCAGACAAACTATACAAGTAGGATACAGAAAAATGCCAGTTAACTTCCCTGCTGTGCTGCTATTGTCCAAATGTGCAGTTTTAGCCATAGATGAGCGCAGAAATACATGAAGCAGAAATTACTGAGTCATCTTCTCAGCTATTTCCACTTTTACGAGTATTGTCATCACAAAGCAATGAATGAAACCACAGAGACTTGAAGAAGTTGCTTATCCTTGAAAAATGTTTGTGAATGCTGAGTTATTATGGAATTGCATCATTTTGGTGAAAAGGTAGAAACATGTAATATCATAGACTGTATAAAATATGGACGTAGTAACCGTCACCCATCTGTTCCTGAGAGCTGTTTTGAAGCAAATCGACGGCAGCAGCCATATTGGAAATGCGGAACTCAACCAGGCAGAGTGTGACGTAGTGTGAGCCTCCTAGCCAATAGCTATGTGTTCCCGACCAGGAGTCACGTCAGTCATGTCCTTATTTGGGCAAAACTCGTAATCTTAATATCTTCTGAACCGTCATGTTAGAAAGAAATTCACCCCCGTACAGTGTGTGCCATTAGAGAGATTAGCTTCATAGGGCCAAGCCGTTTTTTGAACCAGGCTGTAAACATGTTTATTAATGCTGCAAAGATCGTCTTTTTCCCATTCATTTCTATGTGGTTTCCGGTGTTTCTGCAGCCAGCCTCAAGCGGATTTTTGATGTATTGCAGTTTATAGCACTTCTGCATGGGCTTCATCGTTTGAGACCGGAGGTTGCCGCTTGTGTAATATACTGTTTCAAAGCTGTTCGAACAATTGACTGCCTTGCTAAGATCACTTGGAAGCTAAAGTTACTTGTTACAAGAATTTTTCAGAAATAGTTTGATGCTGATTTAAGCAAGAAGCAAAAAAAAAGTTTTACAAAAAGGTAAAACAGAATCAGGATTATGCTGATTCTGGAGATCATAATGCCCAAGATGATGCTGAATATGATGAAGATGATGGTGAAAGTGACAATGATGCCGACTATAACAAAGACGATGCTTAAAGTGTCAAAGATGATGCTGTAGATGATGAAGATGATGCTGTAGATGATTAATGCGGTAGATGACAAAGATGATGCTAAAGGTGATGATGAAGAGGACGCTGAAAGTAGAAAAGATAATGCAAAAGATAATGAAGATGATGGATACTGACCATCTCAATGGTGATGCTAAAGGTGTTGATGAAGATGAATCTGAAGGTAGAGAAAATAATGACAAAGGTGAAAAAGAGAGTGCTATAGATAATGAGGATGATGCTGAAGTTGACAGAGATGATACTGAAGGTAGAGACGATGATACTGAGGGTGAAATTGTGATGCTGAAGGTGACTAAGTTTACCTTGAAGGTGATGATGATGAAGCTGTAGATAAAGGAGATTATGCTGAAGGTGACAAAGATGATACTGAAGGACGTTAAGATAATGCTGAAAATTTGAAATGTTGGTGCTAATTTTATACGTGATTTGTTGGTAATAATGGTTTTGATGTTGCCCAGTGATGTTGCGAGGTGATCAGGCTCACTATCCTTTCATCCCAGGGATGCACCTCATAATATGGGGAAAGATAGATTTACAATAATGTTCTATTTGCCCCGTATTTCACATGGCAAATGTTTGAACATTTGACAGACTGACAACGCGCGTCAGCATGGATCACTTGTGCACCAGCTCATTCTCTCTCCCTCTCCCCAACACACATTTGAGCAGGTGTGCAGTGAAAATGGGAAGTGCTAGCTGACAACAAAACACATTTGTTTTGTAAGGTCAAAACAAGATAAAGGCAACTCATTTTTTGGGGGACCTATTCCATCTCTCAGTGACCCACTCAAGTCACCACCCCTGCATCTTTGGACTCACTGACTTATCTAAAGACTCCAATTGTAATCTAGGAAACTGATCCCACAGGGGCCTATAACGATGATGTGCTCTTTTGGTCCAAAGTCTGGTGTTAGGGTCCCCTCATCCTCCTCTAACAAGCATGTAGGAAAACCTCTGGCTGCCCCAAAACTGGTTAAAACTTTCAAACGCCGTTTTTAGATTCAGAGATTGGTTTGCCGTTTTTTGTCTTGTGAAACAGGACTGTTCACATTTTAAACATTAATACAAGATGAACCACATACTCCTTTTTTCTTTTTACATTTATTATGCTCACCTCTGCTTTCATAGTCACATTAAGACTGTAAACAATAAATTTAAGTGAAGCCACAACTTATTTTTCCATTTCGTATTCAGCCTGGTAGAAGATGAAAAAAGACTTTAGAAAATCTATTCAATTTTTCTGAGAAGCAGCCAAAACCAACCAGCTGTTCTGCTCAAACAAACAAGGTATACCTGATCACAGGCTTAAAAATCAGAGCAGAGTTTTACAAACATGTATTTTATTTTCTTACATTGTGTTGATTCAAAGTCAAGTAAAGACAAGTCTGTGATTAAGGCTAAGAGTTACTGGTGGTGAGTAAAAGGCTCCTTTTATGTAATCCTGCTGCAGACTAGCGTAGCATGCATCCTCTTTCATACACAGGTATAAGGTGATGGTGTATTACAGATGTCATGCTTTCTGCTTGCAACCCACAAAGGAAATAGCCTTGGTTAAATTGGCGAAAGAATAACAAGATCCTATACATTTAAGAGGAGCCTAATAGATGTTGATTTCTATTTTAGATAAACATAAAGGGGAAACATACAAAGTAAAATTTTGCTACTTCTTGTAAGTAACTGTTATAGCTTAGGTGCAAAACATAGTTTCTATTCAAGGCTGTGTCCATTAAACAATAAGATATATTAAAAAGGATTGTCTCCGTTCCAAATGAAAAATTAAATCACAAGGTGAGCCTTGTTTTGTATTCATTATCCATATTTGAACAGTCAATAAGTTTCCCATTAAACGCTTTACTTTTTCCATCACCTCGCAGTGAATGACCCCTGAGCTCCAGCATACATCTGAGTCCAATTACACTCTACTTGCTGCATCACAAAAACCCCACATTTGTATCCGTCTATTTATGTGGACTCCTGAAGTGGGATGCCACTCCTCCTGAGTGATTCAACAGTAGCTCCTTGGGTCTCCTGAGCCTCCCTGGCAGCCTACTTTCTCCTGTAACCTATTTAGGAGGCTTTTTAAAAAGATCCCAAGGAAAGCATTTTCATTTCTGTTCTCATCTCTCACTCTCTCCAATGGAGCCAGAAGGAGGGACGGCTGGTTTTCAGGTTGGACGTGATGAGGGATACACCGTCAGTAAAGATAGACACATAGGGGAGGTGGTTAGTGGAAGTATGTGATTAGAAAGTAAAAAAAGGAATTGCAAACAGCAGTTGCCTTTCACTGGAAATCTTGTCAGGTAACTAGAGGTCAAATTAGGTGTGAAGCACAGAGGGTTTGTCAGTGTGTATACGTGTTTATTACTTCAAAATATTTGTAGTGAAACAAAAGAAGGTTTCGTCACTTCCTTTTTTTTTGGCGGCCATTAAATATCTTAGCCAACAAGGATTAACACACTTCAAAGACACAATAAATGACCGTTAGGAGAAACAGGCTGCAACTATTGCAAATTCAAAACACAAATCTAGGTAACAAATGCATTCAGTCTTAATAACAAAAGTACTCCAGGCCTGTAGGGGAGCCCTCAGTAAGAAAACCAACACAACACTGTATTCCCTGTTATAAACTAAATAAAGGTCTTGGTGCTGTCTTCACCCCAGCCTGTGAGGTGTCCTCCTGTGGGCCTAAAAATCTGTCCTTTGTGCTAACCAAACTCCTTTGTGAATGCTTTCCTCCATAAAATGTGTACCACCAAAACCTAGTTCCAGTCAGGGCTCCCCCTGCAGGCCATAAGCTCTTTAGTTGTGATGGGTAAACAGCGTGTCCTTTTGGTTTTTCTTTTTAGATATTATTCGATTCTGCATTGTTTGTTTATATTTGGGGAATTTTTTCAACATGTTTTTTTATTTACAGCATGTTTCTAGTATTGTAATTGTTGAGAAACTTTGTATTTGCATTTTTGAATTTGTACCAATTGAGATTTTGTAACTCATTTCTTCTCGTGTCTTTAGGCTGTAGCACAGTTTTTGCCATCACAGATCAGTATACTGTACACAGTTACATATATTTACACTAATTCACAACTCTGCAAGAAGCCTTCTATCTTGTTCATCAAAAAAGATGTATCATCTTTGGTTTAGCACATTTCTGTCTCTAAATCTTGACTACTTCACTTTTTTTTCAGCATTGGATAATGGTGTTTCTCAAATCTAAGAGATTCTTTCAATCAACTCAGTCAATTAATTTCTGCTAGTAGAGAGACTGTTTCAGATTCTGACTTATTTAAACGGGCACTCATCGTCCTTGGCTGTATTAGGAATGCTCTAATTTGAAGACGAAATGCTGTTGAGCAGCTGTTTGGAGAGTCTTCTCCAGAAGGGTGGCTATAATCCAGTAAAGCGCTCGGCTCACTTCTTTCTTGTCTGTGATCGGCGTCTGGTTGACCATCTGTAGAGGATAACAGGTCTCTGCTCTCTGACTCCTATCTTCTCGTTTTTTAGTTTTTGCTGCCAACCCTTCTGCACCCTCTGAGTCATCTGTGTTGTGTTTATCTTATATTAATGCAGCTACAGTGGCGGTCTAGCAGTTGTCTGGTTGTAGTCCAAAAAGGAGTGTTTTTGAAAAAGAAGCTTGAAAATTGGAAAATGAAATTGAGAAAATGCCATGAAGTGTTTTACCTTGAGAATCAAACACAGTAGATAATGGGATCTTCTTTTGAAAAGTGCCTGTCTCACAGAATTCAGAAAGGTATTTGGTTAAAATCCAAAATTTGTTCTCAGAAGACAGTAAATTGAAAAAGTTACACACTTCCTTTTCTCAAGTGATTCTTCTAAATTGGCCTTGAATAAAGCATCAGGCCTATAACTGTTCTCCTCAAGTTAACCATGGCTAACACAAACAATAGAATCACCCTCCAACCAAACAATGCTAAAAAGTGTGTGCAAGAAAAATACTCATGAAAAAATAAAACAGGAAAACTGGGACCCACTTACAACTCTCCTGTCTTACAAAGAAACATCCATTACAATAGATATAACTGCTACTCAGACCCTGCTACTATTGAGCAATGTTGTTATACTGTAATACATGCAGAATGTGGTTTGGCATTATCCTGCTGAAATATGCAAGGTCTTCATTGAAACAGGGCATTACAGCATAATATGTTAGTCCAAAACGTATATATTGTTCAGCATCAACAGCCCCTGCCTAGTTGTGTGAGCTACCAATGCCATGGGCACTTGTGTTACCCAATACCATCACAGATGCTGGCTGTAGAACTGTGCACTGATAATATGTCCCTCTCCTCATTAGAGTTGAGGATGCAGTGTCCACAATTTCCCAAAAGACTACAGAACAGTTTTCTACTTCACCTCAGCCCGTCATAAATGGCCTTGGGCCCCGAGAAGTCACAGGCATTTCTGGATCACGTTTACATATGGTTTCCTCTCTGCATGGTACAGTTTTAACTTGTATTTATGGATGCCCCTTATTTTTTTTGGAATGGGGTTGTTATTTTTGCACTTTGTCTTATATTCTCCCATAAACCAGAATGGAAATGCAGTGAGGCATATGCAAAGCTTTTTTTTTGAATGACCCAAGTATCCTTTTATGAGACTGTTATTAAAAGTTATATAACATCATTTTCTCAGTCATCCAGTCCCTAAGCTTGTGATTATGTGGAGTGGACAAAAACAAGCTAAGCTTTAGGAGGGTTGTATTGTCCACTCCTGCTGCACACTAGCTGGATTAAATTGGCCCTAATGGGAAAAATATTTGGGCAAACAAAAGGCAGACAAAGTTTACTGACACCCGACTTTGTGCACCAACACTGGACCAGTCACTAGCTAGCTCTGGGACTTCTTAAACCATCTGTGAGTACAAACTGCTTGCATGTCAAGTCAGGCAACCCTTTGATTTTACGTCTATTCATTTTTGCTCCTCTACCTCTTAATGAGGATTTTTCTTCAATTAGCAGCATCTACTGAGTTCCATCACACAATCATAGGATTAGCCCATAAAAAAGAAATAACATGACAACACTTCCTATTTATTAATTACCACATTTTCATTTCCCCACCTCCCCATATGACAAGGTAATCGAAAGTTCCCTAGATCCATCAATAAATGGTTGCCATTCCTCCACATCATAGAGGAAATTCATGTACCATTAGATCAAGAGCTTCGGCAGCTCTCTCCACTGCATACATCCCCAGTGACAGAGATTAAGGCCAAGAGGAAGAGGAGCAGAGCTCAAGCATGGATGAGAAATTAATTGGTCTGGGGTTAAATCATTGGCTGCCATAATGGCTCCTCTTGTCCAACATTACACTCACCAGATGTCACACACTCTCATGTTGGAAAGTTCACGGGGGACATCAATTAAAAGGTTAGAGATGATATTTACATAGGAGTGTGAGTATTTCCTGACTGTAGGGTCATAAAAAGTGAAAATGTCACATGTGTGTATGAGAATGATAATGAAGAACTAAATAATATTCTCTGTGTATTATTTAGTTTTATGATCTATTTATTAAAAGCACCATTCATTTTTCTGTGACTCAAAGTCAAAATACAGCCTTTAACATTATTAGCTATTGAGCTGATAAGCTGTATGATAATTGCAAGGTGGAGGCTGCAGCTTGTTTTGGAGTGGAATGGTTTAATACAAAGGGACCCTTTCACAATAGGTCTGATTCATCAGGCGAGGTCAGGAAGTTTTCTTTACGCAGAAAAGATTTAAAAAATTTCACTCTAATGCACCAGCTCCAGGTTGAAACACTCACTAATTCTTTGCAAACATAAAGTTGGGTTTTACTCTGTATTTCATCATCTATAAACTGCCCTAAACATACACATATCCAGGCAGCATAATGAACATTTCCGTGTTTGCCATTCAGTGCAGTGGAATTCTATAAATCCTCAGGTCATGAGGAGGATTTACAACAAAAAAAAAGATGTTGTATCATATAGCTGTATCTATAGTTCAGTCTGGCAATAATCTATTACTGTCTGCATCCATTGAAATGCAGAGGTTTAGCAGTCTTAGTGCTTTATTGTTGTCTTTTTGCCACAATAAAAAAAGCGTTGATACCAGTCCTGTTGCCTTGCTCAGCACTGAGACACAATCGTCCCTGAATGTTCTGCCGCTGAGCAATTCTCTGTGCTGCAGACGCTGCTCCATCTCTGGAGGAGAGTAAAACACAAAAGACAAACAGGAATTTCCTGTCACATCCAGGGGACACCACGCTTCATTACGCCAGATGATTGTGCAGCTGAGATTGTCAATGAAACCAGTCCGACAGCAAAGAGAGAAAATGCATGAGGAAGCTCGGGAAGTCTTAAAAAGCAAAATGAAAGAACAGAGATGATAGGATTTAAAGTAGAAATCCATGAGGGGGAAGGAAGCAGAAATGCATGCAGAATTAAAAGTGGTGAGCATTTTAGACCTATGACTCTAACTTTCTATGTGAGGTTTGTTGTAAAAAATACACTTGTGATCACAACAGTAGAAAACAACTGTAAGAAATCACTACATCATTCATAGGGTGAATTCAACTTTCTCTATTTAAGCATGCAACACACACACATAGGTCAGAAATACACGTACATGCACCAATAGGGTCCTATTGCCTGGACTCTGGAGAGATGTCAGAGGGGGCTGCACATGGACGACACCCAGAATAAGGGAGGGTATGGTGCATTGCTTAAGGGCACCAGGGAGTGCACTGACACTGCTCCAGCTACCAGCCCAATTACCACACTTTGGCCTATACTGGGACCTGGTTCCCAAGCCAAGATCCCACACACTTTGCTATGCCTGCCTTTAACACACTGCTTACATATTTACCGGACAAATCCAGCAGTAAGATGCATCGCTTTGACCACAGGGAGCGGAAAAAGTTCCTAACAGGGGCTTTAAGTACATTTAGCTGAAAATACATCTATACTAAAAGAAGCTTACATGCAGAATGTTTGAAATCTTGAAACTCTGATTATGATACTGAGATGAATTATCAAAGCCATTCTAAAACACATATGAAAATAACCTTTCAATTAGCAGGTGCAGGTTTGAGAGATTTATTTATCAACATACTCCTGATTTCTAAAGTAATAATATGAGTCTACTTGTTCTAAATCAAATGTTGGCATCAGCATTTTGAAATTAACTTCACACTGTAGGACTACTGCTAGAAATAAGCAGAATAAATCATTACACATTTAGCAGCATCGGTAGGGGGCATGAATAAAAGAGAAAAATGTTATAACAACTGTCAATGTTGAACCACCACAGAGCTGTACGGTGACAGAAATGGAAAAAGGAATACTTGAATATAAATTAAAATGCCAGAAATGTCTCACTAAAGTTAAATCAGTGCATGACTCAAATGGGAGGCGGTCAGGGATATGTGAAAGATAGGAGAATAAACTGTTCCCCATGATGTTACACAAAAGCTCACTGAAGACTTACATAAAAAGAGCCTGAGGCTGTGTGAGTGTGGCCACTTCCAAATAGTTGTCATCCTAAAAATAGAAGGAGATGAATTTGAGTTAGAGGAGGGTAAATATCTTATTTAAATTATTATGATAACTCAATTCAAGTTTAACATTTTAACCCCTAGAGGACTCATTTGTGCATAATTCATACCATTCAGACCTGGCAAACAGCCAGGGGACGTGCCAGAACTTTTTTTCACTGTGGCGCTGACTTTAGCAGGGGTGGCAGGAAGTGTAAATGATTACCATTATTTACTCTTTATGTTTGATCAAACCTATTTTAACTATGATCGCTATAGACCCAAGATGCTATATTTCTGATTATATCTTTTTAACATAAGCATAATAGCAAAATGGCAAAATATGAATGATTTTGTTTCAATCTTGCAAGGATTATAAAAGATGTATGATCAAAGTTACAAGTTCAAGCAAAGTAAAGATTTATATTTAAGTACAGGAAAGCTGTTATCCGCCTGTTGCAATCAAGGGAGAAGTTCCGGTGGCTGGTGGTGAAGCTTTCAGCAGTGTGACTGCCCCCTGGTGGCTGGCTGCAGTATAGGTCAAAAAATCTGTCTCCTCCATTCATTTGAATGGGGGAGCAGTCAAACTTTAAAAAATAAATACACATCGTACGAATGCTTCTCACATCCGTATGCTGTGGTGATATGTAGTTAGTATTTGAGTGTATTGTGTCCAAGGCCTCTTTTTCCTGAAAAGTTTCTTTTTCGTTAGTTATTAGAGTTTAAAAAACGGGGTTTTACTTCCGGGTTTCCTTTGATTCACAGCTGCCGTGGAGTGAAACTTCAAAGGACACACAGCGACTTGTGACATTACGCTGTAGGGCGGAGCTTATTACAGTGGCTTTACAGGCTCTGGCTGCACAATGGCGGCGCCCAGGAGGGGGATTTTTTGGCTTCAGAACCGTACAACCGGAAGAGGCGGAGCAACGCTGTCCATTTTTATTTACAGTCTATGGTTGCAATGCAGCCTATACAGTTGATGTTAACATAAAGTCCTACCTTTAACAAGCCCAGATTGCCAATCATGGTTTAGGATTTCGGGGTGGCCAGTTAGATTTCAGGGTGTGCATGGCCACCCCTCGCAGACCCCTGGATCCGCCCTTGCAAATAGCACCTTCCCTGAATATTGTAGTTTTAAGGACACAATTCTACATTGGTGAATGTGGCAAGTTCTATTTAGTTTGTCCTGTTTGCTTATCTGGAACAAGCTGCTTCATATTAGAGTTTTTATTTTTGTATTATATAACACAAATCTTATCATAATGCTATAGGACATATTTCAATATCAACTATGGCAGGTGGAAAGGAACAGAACATGACAACACAGGGGGCGGAAAAAGAATAAAAGAATCAATCAAATGCTGCTGAAGAAAACCTTAACAACAACACATAAAAGACAAAAATCAAACAAAGTGAAGTGAAATATATTTGAATCATTTATCTTTCACAAGAGGTCAAGGAAAAGGCTTTTTGTTGTTATATATTTCTTTCTAACACACTCATGCAACGTCAAGGCATAACAAGTAATATATAAATGTGAGCTCGTGTTTCCCAAGTGGATCCAGAGTGCTTGTGTGTTTTGAGTGCCATGGGCTTGTCTCTCTCTGGCTTGCTCAGTCACCCAATCATTCCCACAGCGGGTGATATTAAAAAGAAAAATTACACATCTAACCCCTTTTAGTGAAAGTTTAATCAACCAAAAGATAATTGTTATTTAATTGTTTTGCTATAATGAATTAACTGGTTCAGGATGGGAGTACAAGGACTGTTGATTGAAGATGGCTAATTTCATGAAGTAATTATATTTTTACACTTGTAGAAAACAAAGGAACATTCCCTATGAACAAAATCACCCTCGTAATGCCTGTTGATTATTCTATCAAGGCATTGCTCTTGTAAACTCATATTTACTTGCATACTGTACAGCCCACTACATGGCAAAGATGAGGAGAATCTTGAGTTGTCTTCTGAGTATGTTTTATGCTTCTCGTTACTTCATGCCGGACACAGAAGTCATGCACCCCAGCTGAAATCAGTTGACAGGAGGCTGATTGAACCATTGTTTCCACTCACTCACAAACCAATCAAAGCACATTCTCACAACAAGGTGTTCCATTTAAACATGTCTTCCCGCTCGTTGATCCTTGCTAAACCAATACTGCTCACACTCTGCTACTGCTGTTGGCATAGCTTTGCCTCCACCACCCTAGCCTCCTCCTTTCTATTCTAAAAGTCTTGTATTTTCCCTCGAGGTAGAGTTTGCAATGGAATCCCTGGAAAGCCAAACCATGCTGCTTGCCTAGCCTCTAACACCAAGCATAACTGTCATTGCCATTTGGCGTTAAGTGGTAAAATATTTGAGGAGAGTGTTCCAGACTGTATTATGAACAAGGGTGGTTCACCTAGATTTGAGTCCTCAGGGTTTGCATGGTTTGCTTTTGTGTAAGTGTATCATGCAGTCTGTATATCCCTATGGTATGATCTGAATCTTGAAATGCTACCGCTATGCCTATGCCTTGGTCCTTACTCATTCTCACATCGCCTTGGCCTTGGTCTTAACCTAGTTTACCCATGCCTGTCTGATCCTTACCAATGCTATGGCCTCAGTCTCAATATTTTTGACCTTGCTTGGCCATGGACCTGACTTGGTTACCCCATGCTTGGGTCTTGGTCTTATTTCTCAGCTTGAAGTTGACTCATTCTGGCCCTACCTCGGCTTTGGTCTCACTCAATTCCTGCAATAGGTTGGCCTTGGTTTTGACAAACTTTATCCCTGCCTTGGCATTGACATTGACTTGTTTTTGTGACATTTTAGGCCAAGTCCGCGCCCTTCACCCTGCATCTTACCCTAATCTTGACCTGGTTTCCTCCTATCTTGGGCATCGGATAGATACATTTCCACATTAGTCTTGACTCTGTCTCTTGCCTTTCCTAAGCCTTGGTCTTGGCTTTTTCTTCCCTTTTTCTTTCTTGACTTCTTTTCGCCTTTTCTTGACCTATTGACTCAACCTCACCTTGCGTAGGCCTCAGTCTACTCACTTTTCGTCTTAATCCTTTCAAAGCTTCCCATGTCTCAGTCTTAGTCTTGATATGTCATGCCCTTCCTCAGCCTCAATCTTGACTTACTCTTATTATACCTTGACCTTGGTCTCAATGACTTTTCACCTTGCATTGACCTTGGTCTTTACTTAGTCTATCTAGCCTTAGTGTGGCCTGGTCATAAAATGACAGCAACAGACACAGAACACATTTTATGTGGGTCTTTAATCTGAGACTTATAGAAAACATAAGAACAGCATTAATCCTATATGATAAGAACTATAGAAAGTCCCAGTTTTAACAATATTTAATGGCTATCTCACTTCTGATCCAGGAGAATGTTTCAAACCATGCACTCCAGGTAACTAAACCTACATTTGTAAATTGCTAGTTTGACAAATGTCTGAACACTAAAGACAACAGTAGTGGCTTTCCACTCTTGTGTGTTCTCTGTACACATACAGACACACACCTGGAGCTCAACTCAGCTATCTCCCCTGCTGCACTGATATTCAGGCTTTCCCTCAGCATGGCAGAAATCACACACTCAGCACATTCTCTCAATCCTTTTTGTATTACATTAACGTTTACAGGTATATTTCCGTTTTTATGGAGAAAGAAAGACACCTTCGCGGTCTAACATTTCGTGGTCTTTTTGTTTACTTTTGCTCCCCTGAGGCTACAGTCTCGTGAGATCTCATGCTCTTGCTGGTCTAGCCCTGTGCCGCTTTTAAAGGGACAGCATTACCACAGTACTGTGGAACAGCAGTCATACTAATTATGGCTATAGGTTAACATATCAGGCTATCAAAACACCACGTAACAGTCTTTAGTTCACCTGGCTACATTAGCTTACCTAGTCTTGGTTCAGTCTTGCCTTGTCTCTACCTTGTGCTTGACCCCCCTTCACCTATCCTCAAATTTGGTCTTGTCTTGCCTCCTCCTTGTTCTCATCCTGGTTTTTCCTTACCTCTCCCTTGTTCTTGACTCATTTCTCCTGGGCCATAGCCTCTCTGGACTTTCTGGAGTGTTGCTAAAGTTAGCAGAGCTAGCACCCCCAGTCTCTGGTCTTCCTTGCAGATTAACGTTCAAATGCCTGTGATTACGCCTTGGACCAGTTGGTGGTATTCCTGTTTCTCCAGACACAGCCTAAATACAACTTTATCTCCATTTTCTAGATCAAAATACTGCAAAACCACGCAAGACTGCAATATGCTATCCGTCATGTGTGCTTGTTTGAATAGTAGAGAAGCCATTGACCAGCTACAGCTCTGACTGGTGGCTGGTTATAATGCTACAGCCTCTACACATCTACACAACATATGACCAGTTCTTTGGGCAAGTAATAAAAATATTAATTATTAATTTAACCAGCTAGTGATTATGGTGACATCTAGCTAGGGTGAAAAATAACCCTTGTTCATTGTTTTTAGAACTGTATTTCCTCCGGTTATGCAGCTGTATTTATGTCATATATCTTCCGTTAGCTGCCTCAGCTGAACCTGCTTTATTCATGCTTTCAAATAAAGTGACTACTGTTTTCGGTCATTTTCCACTGTGCCCTTTGTGGCAGGAAGGTTTGTCCTTGATGTTAACTCTCCCTGTTGAGATAAACCCAAGTCGAATTCAAGCAGCTCGCATAGGTCATGATGGATGGGGCTTTCTCTGTGGTGGCAGCAGGTCACACGGTCCAATATCCCACATCCTTCATACGCCTGTGTGTGTAATAACAGACATCAGTGTAATTCTTTTCCTGTTTAACCCCACCCTACCTTCCTGTTTTCTCTGCCCTCCTGTATCTGTTGTTATCACCTCTTCACCTGCTCCCCTGTAGGAAAAAAGTAAGAATTTGTGTATATATCACTACAGAAGGGAAGTGTAGCCCTGCAGTCAACGTGGATTGGTGGCAAGGTCAGAGATTTCTGGGTTTTCTGGGTTTCAGGGTTTAGCCGATTAGAGCGGTTTGTGTTGTGGCTCTGCGATGATGAGAATAGAAGTCATGTTTGTAAATGTGAACTGGTTCTCAAACATTTTTACCTGGTAAGATAAAGGTCTATTAAAAAAAAGAAGAGAGGACTATACGTTTGTTTTTTAGTATAAAAGGAGCATTAAAGAAGACTTTGGAAGACATTTTTAAACCTTTATTGCAAGGAAGTAAAGTGTATGAACTGATGTTTAATTTCACACAAATATAAAAATTGGCAGAAGCTTTACATTTTGACATTTATTTATGTAGCAAATACATGTGTTTGTGTATGTCTGTGTGTTCTTGGGGTTCTCTGATCTTAATCAACTTTGGGTTTATAAGACACCGCAATAGACCTTAAAACAGAGTAAATATTGGATGTCCTTTTGTCAGGAGCCTGAATATTCTGAATATTTCATTAGGTAACTGCTAGCAAACACATTGTCTTCATCAACTTTATAAAGCAGAAAGATGTCAAATTTGGGTTTACTTATCGTTCCACTGCCCCTATAAATTCAAACAACTGTTGATGCTCCTTCAAATGAACCCCTAAATTATTTAAGGTATCTGGAAAAAGACTTTTTTAAACATCCATCAAAGCAAACAAACATGTTTCTGATTCCACTTTGATCTCAGTGATCAAAGTAAAGAGGACACAGAGTCAACTTTATTATCAATAATGTTATTTACAAATGAATCTGTTCATGCGATAATGATAATATCATGTTACAGCACTTCTGCAATAATCGATATATTGCAAGACAGTCATAAAACAGTATACCAATGTATTCTTATTCTTTATTCAGAGCCCCATTAGCTGCCACTAACGCAGCAGCTACTCTTCCTGGGGTCCACATACAACAAACATAACATAAAAAATATACATAAAATACAAAACTAAAATCTGATTATCAAAAGAAAGAAAATGCTCCTGAGAAGTCAAAGTTTAACAACAAGTACAGGAAAAATTCACAGGAGATAGTCCACACTAATCTGAGGCCCAGTACTGTGGTGGTTTCTTTCATAGAATAGACAATGCCCTGGGAGGACTCAGTGTAAGAGGCGTATGAAAGGAAAAATTTAGATTTGCAGAGTTAGCATCAGAAGCTGTACAACAAGGATGAAAGGTTAAGGGTCCGTCCGGTTCGTCTGGTTGGGATGTAGAGGGGTTTGTAGCGCAATCAACTAGGGCTGGGCGATATGGCCCATACAGATTTTGACTTATGTCGCCCAGCCCTAGTTGATATCAAGATACTCAATATATCTTGATATTTCGAAATATCCTCTGAATCACAGTATACATGTTGAATTAACCTTTTGATGCATAAAATGACACCAATATGAAGATTCAAGTTGACCCTTTAATTAATTGGATGATTTTTTTGTAGTTGCCTGCAAAAAGATGAAATCACAGTCAAGGTGAACTGTGCAGTCTTCTTATTTTCACCCCAGCAGCTGCACTCATACGCTTTTAACAGACACGCTTTTGTCAGTGCATTAGAGCAGAGTGTATACAAGAAAAAAGAAAAATGGGACAAATACAGATAATGTGAGTATTTATTCAGTGAGGAAGGATAGGTAAGACAGCATTCTTTTTTTTTTGAAGGTAATTGAGGAGGTAAGAGAAAAAGAAGACATAAGTAAGAGATGTACTCAACGAGTTCTCATAGTATTTTTTTGTAGTGGAAGGTGACAGATATTACTTTCATTTGCAGATTTTCTGTTCATACTGTCTCTACTATAGCAGTTACACCCTGATGTAATACATGATCACTGCCTCCTCTTATCAGAGTCTATTAAAGAAGTGCAGTTATGAGACATGACGTGGAACCGACTCAAGTCTGTTGTTCAGGCATTTTAGTTCAAAGATAAACTAGAACTCTAACACAAGGAACACCAGGCTTTATTTTATCACCTTGCCCTGCTATACTGCTTGTGCAGTGAGTGAGTGTGAGTGTGTGTGTGTGTGTGTGTGTGTGTGTGTGTGTGTGTGTGTGTGTGTGTGTGTGTGTGTGTGTGTGTGTGTGTGCTCTCACATTTCT